>NC_080544.1:66155085-66464460 GCF_028640845.1 Ahaetulla prasina | reverse complement strand
CCTATGTTGGATGTATAGATGGCATTGTTCATAAAGAGGTATCACCAGATTGGGAAAGACTGGTCAACTATACTGAATCTTATAGTAATCTTTACTAGATTACTTAGACTTTACTCATATGACTTCTGATAATGTTTAGGCCACACTTTAAAATGTTCAGAATATTTAGTTGTATAGGTCCCTTGTTCACAGATCAAATGTTTCATTCACATCTACTGAACTGTCCAGCTTGCGCATGAGAAACAAGAATTATACTGTAAGTTTTCTGCTTCAAAAATGTCCCCTGTTAAACTGCATGTTTGTGGTACATTTAGACTCTGGTTAAAATGGTCATAAGTAAATAAATAAGTGAATAAGACATTGTTTAGAAAATACTGCTCCTGCTGGCTCTGCTGAAAGAGGTTCTAGCATCTACACTTGAATTTTGAACTGATAGCATCACAACTTATTGTTTAGTATTATTGTAATGAATGTGGATCTTAATAATTTTGTTTCATTGGTTTTATAACAATTAGAAGTCAATTGGATATTTAGAAAGGTGGAATAGAAATATTTAAGTAATTCATGATACAGCTTAATAGATAATTCTAAATATATTTCATAAAACCACTCTTTTATCTTTTTCTCCCTCTGTATCAGTGTGATGGAACAGTTTTGGATCTGACTAGCACTTCATTGGAAGGAATTGCAGTCCTCAACATTCCCAGCATGTATGGTGGCTCCAATCTCTGGGGGGAAACCAAGAAACAGCGCAGCTATAACCGCATGAGCAAGAAAATACCTGAAAAGTTGCAATCCTCAGTGGTTACTGATGCCAAGGAGCTCAAGTTTTGTGTCCAAGGTGAGGTGGCTTAGAATTTTTTTAATGTGGTAAAAGTACCACACAAAAAGAGTATCTCCTGCATTCAATGCCTGACAAGTTGGAAGAACCAAAAAACAAGGTTTCTTAGGGGCATGCAGTTTAATGAAAAATAGCAACCTATTTCATCTGTGAAACTGAAGATCAAAAACCAGGATTTGTGTGCCAATAGTCATTGAAGAATTGAAAAAAGCCATTCCAACTGCTTGTTTACTACCAGAACATGCTCAAATTAAAGCATATCTCAGATATGGCTTAGCTTTCATTTGAACACACTGGGTGAAGAGGAATCCAATTTTCTGGATAACTGGCTGAACTGTTAAGATTTTTTTTCCTAAACATTCAGTCTGGAATCTGTTTTCATGATTGCGGGCAACGTCCTCTGGAGTGGTAGAAAACAGAACCTGATCTTCTTCTACGTAGCACTTTTCTTCCAGTTTTTTTAAGGTTAAACATTCCCAATTCCTTCAATCTTTCTTAAATCTCTGCCCCTCCTTGGAGATCATTTCTGGGTTTGTTGTAGTTTAATTAAATCTTTCCTAAAGTACAATATCTACTGTCTACAATACTTGAGATGGGATACAACTAAAAGAAATTAAGTGATTTCCTATGATTTGGAAACAATACTTCTGCTGAAGCAGCATAAAATTGCATTTGGCTTTTTTGAAAGCAACATCATACTGTTGACTCATATTCAATTTGTGATCGGCTACAGTTCCAAAATCTTCACAAACGCTTTTGCCAAGTCAGGTACACATGTGCAGCTGATTGCTTGCTAAGTGAAAAATCCTGCATGTGTTCCTGTTAAATTTCATTCTTTTATTTTAGGCACAGTTCTCTAACATAAAAATAATTGTTAAAGTTATTTATACAATCTTTACGCTATCCTACCTGACATTGTAATATTTGCAGATTTGATAAATATTTTCTCCAAGGTCATGGGTGACTTCGGACCATAGCCCAAACTACCACCAGGCTGTTTTGTGTGAAATTGTAAGAGCAGAAAGTGTGGTAAATACTGTCTTGAATGCCTAAATTAAAGGTAGGATAGAAATCAAATAGCAATAGCACTTAGACTTACATACCGCTGAAAATATTGGGTATATGCTCAGGTTCATATCTTGGAAATCTGTTGGCTTTGGCCTGCTTTAGCTTGATTGTGAGCAGCTCACAATCTATTCTACATGGCCCGTCCATGTTTTTGCTACTATAATTGAGCTCTTTCACATTGTTGTACCAATAATATAGTGAAACTGATTTATGAGTGCCCTATCCGGTGATGCCCATGTAAGTAGGTGTTTTGAAATTTTAAAAATGTGTTAGCATTGAAGAAATTACTGAATTAGAAGAAAGTGATAAATCATTCTCCTGCTTTATTTCTGTTTCTTAGGCCAGTCAGTTCCTCCTTACTATTTCAAACTTTGGCATTTCAGTTTCCAACCGCAAACAGTACATCTTTCAAAAAGACAAGCTGACCATAATGACTGACTGGGAATTTGGGGAGATATGTCTCAAATCATCTGAGGTGATTTGGGTCAGGCAAGCAAAGGCTAAAGGGATGGCATGAGACCAGGCAGGACACACCCTGACAGTTAACCAGTTTGCCTATTGACATTCTCACACACAGTTTCCAAAGGGACTTAATTCACAATTCTAAATTATTTCTAAATGCAGCCAACATTGCTAGCTTCCAGCTGCACATGTAAGAAAGAATTCCCAGGACAAAGGGCACCTGTTTTCTCCATAAGCAAAAGCTTATGTTGTAAGAACTCTGAGATTATGAGTATCAGTTTCTTTTTAATTTTTTTATTTTAATTCTGCTGAAGAAGCTGCTGTGTGTTACCTTCTTTCAATTCAGTTTACTTGTCCTGATCAAAAGATTCCTTCAGGATGCTTGTTCATTACTTATACAGGTAGTCCTCAAGTTACAAATGTAATAGAGCCTACCCATTCCATTTGTAACCCGAGGATTTGTGGGAGTGAATATCATACAGGATCAATCCGTCCCTTCGCCCACGCAGTTGCTAATCGCAGGCAAGCACACATGATGTATTTTAGGATGGGGAAGGCTATGGGGGGGGGGCTAGTGATGGAACAGGCCACCTACCTAAGACCAGCTTCCCCGATTCACTGAAATACCTCATGCTCCCCACTATTGCTTTCCGCCTTACTGAACCTGCCACACCGGATCACCTGTGAAGATCTAACAAGCAGTCTCCTCACCAGCCTTTCAGCCACCTGTGCTCCTCCAACGCTCTGTTTAGGGATTCACAGGTCTCACCTGGCACATTGCTGACTAAAATGGAGCTTCTGAGGGACCGATCTGCCCCTCCAACACTCCGTATGGGCCTCCGCAGGCCTCCTCCGGCCTGTTGCAGGTCGAAATGGAGCTTCCAGAGAGTGGATTAGCTGGAGAGGAGACTGCTTGCTAGATCTTCAAAAGATAAGTGACCCAATGTGGCAGGTTGGGTGGATGGGAAAGCAATTGTGGGGAGCATGAGGCCCAAACAGAGCTTCTGAGGGGAGGATCCGCCTTTCAGAAGCTCCATTTTGGCCTGCAACGGGCCAGGGGAGCCCACAGTTCTGAACAGAACTGCAGAGGGGTGCATGTGGCTGAGAGGCTGGAGAGGAGACTGCTTGCTAGATCTTTACAAGGTAAGTGACCAGAGGTGGTATTCAACCGGTTTACACTGGTTCGCACAAACTGTTGGTGGAAATTTGGCCAAGGTCGCCGAACCGGTAGCGATGGCCGGCTGGCCATGCCTCCAAACCAGTCCCCCGGTCACCACTTGCTTGCCCCACCCGACATGTTTGTCACAGCCATGTTCTTCACGCACACGCGTCCCATTGTCGTGAAAGTCGAATGGGATGTACATGCACAAAGAACAAGACGGCAATCACCGCAGCTTTTTCCATGCCATCCGGTACTTTTCAGCAGCCTGCGGCCAGTCGCCCCAGTCACAAACTGACTCTCAAAGAGGCAGCGGCTGGGAGGCTTCTTTGCCAACTGCTTTCCAATAGTAGCAGCTGGCTGGGGGCCTCTGAAAACTCCGGTCAGCTTGCCTTGCAGACTCTGAACCAACCGCCATGGAAGCTAAGCAGTCTGAACAAAGATGTGTTGGTGGGGGAGGAAGCGGGGCTAGGGCCGGGGCCGCTAAATAGGGGCGACTGGCTAAGGGAGGGCGGGGATAGATAGGTGGAAATTCCAAAAATTTTCCTACCTTTTCCTGTGGACGTGGCTAGTTGGGGGGGGGGGGTCATGTGACTGAGTGGGTGTGAGTGATGTTGAGTTGGCCACACCCACTCAGGCACATGCCCCCCACCTAGCCACACCCACCGAACCAGTAGCAAAAAATTGTGAAACCTACCACTGCAGATATTACCACTGTAAGTGACCCAGTGTAGCAGGTTGGGTGTGGGGGGGGAAGCAATTGTGGGGAGCTTGAGGCCAGAATGGAGCTTCTGAGGGGCAGATCTACCCCTCAGAAGCTCCACTTCAGCCTGCAACATGCCAGGCAAGGCGTCTGAAAGCCTGAATGGAGCATCCGAGGGGATCCATCCCCCCAAAGCTCCATTTCGGCCTGCAATGTGCTGGGTGAGGCCTCTGGAGACCCAAGTGGAGCATTGGAGGGGCAGATCCACCACAGATCCACCCCTCATGAGTTCCATTTTGGCTGGCAATGTTCCATAAGGGTGAACAACTGCCATGGTACTGCAAGATTTGTTGCTTCAGAACTTGTTCGCAAACGCTAAGGGACACTTATCATGTAACTTTGAATGTTCGCTAAGGGAACACTCGTAACCCGGGGATTACCTGTATTACAAACTATTCAAGCCTTTCCAAGTGGACCTGGGTTGAAGGGGACATTATCGTTTGACTTGGGTTCATCTCTGACATTTTGTATTGTTTTTGGTAATCCCTCCAGACACTCAATGTGAATGCATTGATTTGGAATAGAGCGGGAATTTATGATATATTCCAAAGGAGTATTTTACAGGCAGCAGTTATTTTCAAGTTTATCATTAATGTAACATTCATTAGAGGTTGCCTATTTAATCCTTCTCAATGCCATTCCCTCCCCCAAGTCCTTGCCAGCATCCAACAAGTCTAAAGCTTTACAGAAAATGGATCTTGCAAAGTAATGAAATATTAAAGGCCTTCAGCTAATCACAGTGTTGGCACAGCAGTGCAGAACTACTGGAAACAAAAGGTACATTCTCTGTCATGGCGAATCATGGATCACCTTGTGAAATTTTTCTGAAATGCTCTTCCGATGAGAGCACTTGCCTGAAAATAAGAAAATTCTAAGAATATCCCCGTGGGAGACCATGGAGAGGATTGGAAAGAGCTTGGCAGAACAGGTGTTACTTAGGCAGAACAGAATGAGTAATTAAGAGGATGCTTTAATGCCGTTACAGGCTACAGCACAAACAGGAAAAAGAAAGCTGCTGGGGTGGTGAAAGAGCACTCTCTCCAGAATATTCCCTTCTGACTAATGCATGAGACTCTCCAAGTGAAGAGGCCTGAGGCGGGATGAGTACTGCAGCAAATCTTGTAGGCATTTACAGCACAATCCTCAAAAAAACAAAAGCCATTGGGCATGATCTTCATTGAGACCAATGCAGGGCAATTTTGAAATACCTTCTCACTAATGGCTGCCTCAGTTGCAGTGGGTAGCTTTCTAAAGACTACAGCTTCAATAAGCAATAAGCAGGAAGTTGCCAATATCTGATCTGTGGACCATATCTACCGCACCCCCATTCTGCAAGGTTCCCAGCCTACAATTGTTCCTCTTCGCTAGTTTTCTTGTGGCATGAAACAAATGGGTTCATGCATAGCAGCAATGTCAGTTTACAGGTTACCTTTATAACACATGCCAGGATGATAATGGTTAACCAGCTTGAAAACTAATAATCAGGTATGTCAGGACAAGGTTTATAGGGAGAAACAGTTTCTTAATGCTATCAATTATTACTTTTTGCGGTGGTTACTTCTGTAGACAACGCAAATAGGGATTATTTAAAAACTAATCTCAAATCAGGTGGAGGATTTAACAGTACAGTTTTATAATGAGCCATCACTAACCTAATCCTCAGAACAACACATCTTGTTGTTCCCCAAATAAGCATGTTACAGCAGGGCTTTATAGGATTTTACATACAAATAGATCTGAATCACAATTTCATTTTTTCTTTTGGGAAAGAAAAACAATTGTATAGGAAACACACTCCAGAGTCAGATTCACCCATGGCATAAAGACATCTCACAGATCATTTTTAGAGAATGTGACTTTATGATGCAGCTTTTGATTATCTGACTGAGATGGTGTAGGGTTTCCTGCCTGGGCAGGGGGTTGGACTAGAAGGCCTCCAAGGTCCCTTCCAACTCTGTTGTTATATTATATTATATCTCCAATCTACCCATAGAGGCACCCTAAATTGTTCCTTCGCTGTTCCAGTTTTAAAGGAGTAGTATTTTCTACCTTTTTCTACCCAACACATCTGGACTTAAGATGAATCTGCAATGGCTCATTCACAAATCTGGTGATGATGCAGTCAGAAGGTTTCATCTTCAGAGTTCCTGTTGTCCAATTAAGGTTGCCACAAGCTTATGTCTTCATCTCAGGTCAAGGCACTACCCTACCTGGCCATCTTGATTTTGGCTGCAGGAATCCCCGGTTTCTGTAGAAGCATAAGGAGAGGGATAGAATCAAGATCATTTAGAGTGTTAATACCACTTTATAATGCCTTGTTAAGGCCACACTTGGAATAATACTGCATCCAATTTTGGTCACCATGGTGTAAAAAATATGTTGAGATTCTAGAAAGAGTGCAGAGAAGAGCAACAAAGATGATTAAGGGACTCAAGGATAAAACATATAAAGAACGGTTGCTGGAATTGGATATGTCTAGTCTTATGAAAAGAAGGACTAGGGGTGATGACAGCAGTGTTCCAGTATCTCAGGGGTTGCCACAAAGAAGAAGGAGTCAAGCTATTCTCTAAAGCACCTGAGGGTAGAACAAGAAATTTTTAAGAAAATGTTGGATAACCATGTGACTGAGATGGTGTAGGGTTTCCTGCCTGGGCAGGGGGTTGGACTAGAAGGCCTCTAAGGTCCCTTCCAACTCTGTTTATATTATATTATATTATATTATATTATATTATATTATATTATATTATATTATATTATATTATATTATATTATATTATATTATATTATATTATATTATATTATATTATATTATATTATATTATATTATATTATATTATAAGAAGCAATGGGTGGAAACTAATCAAGGAGAGAAGCAATTTAGAACTAAGGAGAAATTTCCTGACAGTTAGAACAATTAATCAGTGGAACAGCTTACCTGCAGAAGTTGTGAATGCTCCAACACTGGAAGTTTTTAAGAAGAGATTAGATAACCATTTGTCTGAAGTGGTGAAGGGTTTCCTGCCTAAGCAGGAACTAGGACTAGAAGACCTCCAAGCAGTGGTGAGATTCAAGTAATTTAACAACCAGTTCTCTGCCTTAATGATTTCATCCAACAACCAGTTCATTGAACTGCTCAGAAAGTTAACACTTCTCCCGAAGTGGTGCGAACTGGCTGAATCCCACCATTGCCTCCAAGGTCCCTTCCAATTCTGTTTTTCTATTCTACTCTACCTGCCCATGTAATACCTAACTCACATTTCACAAAACATAGCATGGCTTCCTTATGTATGCTGATACATATCAGCCATTTTGTAGATCACTGGACCTATCCTACTATTGAATATTTGTTCAAAAGTTTTACAAAGATCAGTAAGCCTGCCTATGAATAAAAATGGGATCTGCTAATTGTTTAAACAGGGGGCTGATTAAATATTGCTGATTCTACTGGAGTTTGCTAAAGCTTTCTGCTGCTTCTGCTGACAAGGATTTAGCATGGGTGTGCTTTCTGCTGCTTCTATTATTTTGGGAGTGAGGCAGCATTATTGTCTTGCTCTGGTGCCATTTTGCATATTCCATTGGATGTTCTGAATGCTGCTATGTCCATTCACTTTCCCCCATAGGTCTTACCAATTTGGAAGCTGGAGGGAAACTGATAAGAGTTTTGCTAGTTTCCCTTTCTATCCAAGTGACAGGAAGGTGGTAAATCTCTCTATAAGCTTACCAGATGTCTAGAAGACTGGCAAGCTTTTGTCCAAAAATAACTCAGCTGACAAGTTAAGGATGGGCCAGGATGAGGCAGAAGGGACCTTAGTGTGCTGTGTAAGCTCCTTCCTCCAGACCAGCAACCTGTTGACCTGTGTTCTGAAATAGCTCAAGTGATCTGTCACTCAGACAACGGGAATACAGCTAAAGCCTCTGCCCAACCTGCTCCATTACACTTTCAAGAGAATGATTGGGGGCTGTTTTTCTGACTATCTACTGATGCTGGGAGGTGGTAGAAATAACACCAAAGAAATCTACTAAATCTTGCCTTTAATTTGTCTCATGGTAAGGATGTAAGAAGCACTGACAAGCATTCTTGTTGATGTAAATTAGAGTTCAGCCATCATGGCAACACATATTATGCTGGCTTGTTTCTCTGATAACTAAGGGACTGGAGGAATACACACAAATGTGGAAGGGAGCAATGTTTAAAGACTATGTCTATGCTTCAGAGATGAAATCTATTGTTCCAAATATCTTCCCAGAATAGAAGAAAGAATAATTTGAGGCCATTAGTATTTAGTTTTGAAATTTTGCAGGCAAGACTTTGTTTGGGGAAATTAAATATGCCGGTTTGGGGTGCTGCAGAAGAAATGACTCCAACTTTAGCACTGCAGATTCATCCTGGCATAGGCCAAATAGCTATTTTTCAAAAGACAAATTTGCTTTGTTCTCACACTTGCTTCTCCTTGTTTGTCATTCATTTTTAATCCATGCTACACTTTTCCCCTTGCACAGCAAAGGCAACCAAACAAAAACCATGCCTGTGCACAAGAAGGTTTGCCAAATTAAGGACCCAAAGAGATGAAGCAAGCCTATTTATTTATCCTTGGCTGCATCACCATTCCAAGTGCTGAAAAAAGTTTAATCCTTGACCCAAATAGTGCCTTTTTAAGGGAAGACATTTGTGTTCAAAACCACAAAATGGTAACATCTGTGCATTTGGTAATACTCTTGGATGACACAAGCACCAAGTGCACAAATCTTTCTGAAAATGAGTAAAATCTGCACAAAAAGTGCTGCCAAATGCAAAAGCATTGCCCCTGTTGCTTTGCTTCTGAAGCATTGTCACTGTTACTATGCTTCCCACATAATGGGATTCTTTTCCCAATAAAGCAGCTGTTCTCAACCTGTGGGTTGTGACCCCGTTGGGGTCAAATGACGATTTGCCAGGGGTCACCTAAGACCATCGGAAATATGGGAAGTATACTTGCGAGTCAAAGAATCACTCTCCAATGGTTGACTCCACAAGCCAGCTGCAGGCTCTTCAAATCACTAGCCAAATTTGGCTTCAGGCGCGATGAATTAAAAAAGAGAGAAATCTTTGCTCTGATGTCTCCCTCTCAAGCCAGCTGCAATCACTCCCAATTGCTAGCCTAATCTGACTTAATAGGGGAGGAGTCTCCGCTTTAATGCCTCCATCCTCAAGGCAATCGCAAACAGTTCAGATCACTAGCCAATACGGCTTCAGGCGCGATAAATTAAAAAAACCAGTTTGCCGCTTTTTTTCTCCTGCGGCTGCTGAGGCGCGCTGAGATCAATTGGGGTCGCCACATCGTGGGGAATTGTATTAAAGGGGTTGCAGCACTATAAAGGTTGAGAACCACTGCAATAAAGTCATTTTAATGAAAGGAAATGAAATCAAATAAAATATTTGGAACATGCTCACTTGAGCATCAAAAGCACCCATAGGCAATGTGCAGGGGATCACTGGATCACAAGTCGTGGGGCTGCCTTACCGCGCCTGTAACTCAGCCTTGTGGGGAAAAAATTGAACTGAGAGCTGTAGCCAACTCATTTCAAAGCAAAATGTGGAGAAGGGTCATAGTAATTTAACCCTAGCAAAATAAATAAATAATGCTCCTGAATTAGCCAAGACTTCAATTATAAGGTGAATAAATAAAATTACCTTTTATTGATTCAGACTATTGACAAGTTTAGCATGCTGCTTATTATTTTTTTCCAGGGAACTCAGAAGAGCATTTAAATAGGTACAAGCAGTATCCCATCCCATCACTGACCTGTATAGCTTCTACATGCTGGTAGTAGCTTTCCCAAATGTAGGTGTATTTTTAGACCTGTTATCTGAATATTTTAAATGAACTTGGGAGTTCCTGCCAATAAATGATGAGGTTGACAAAGAACTGCTCCAAACATGCCTGCAAACTCTTGTTTCCAGTCCTTTCAGGAGAGGGGATTCGTTTGGAAATAAAGGAGTGTTTGACTGAAATATGCACAGAAAGACTGTCAGGCAAATGATGTTTTGCCCATTCATGAAATGGATACCAACCTGGTGGGGTTAAATGCACGTTTTCCAAAAATGCCGGTTGATGCAATAAAATTCAGAGACTTGGCCAAGAAACAGAAGTAGATGTGAGCCCTCAAGCTAAATCACAACATTTTCTCCACCAATCACAAGAACGTTCCTATTTCAGAAGCAGTGGTGGGTTGCTACCGGTTCGCACCGAATCGGACGAACCGGTAGTGGTGGCGGGAAGCTCTGCCCACTCCCCGGATGCTTCTGCGCATGCACACCCACAAGCAAACCAGTAGTGATGGGTTTTGAAACCACCCCTGTTCAGAAGGTACACTGGTGTAGAAACACAACAGTCCATTTGTACACAACAGATGGACAAAACTTGAATACAAAATATTGTCTCTTTTAGTCTTTCTGACACTTACTGTTACCATCTCCAATGATTAGATAGATAGATAGATAGATAGATAGATAGATAGATAGATAGATAGATAGATAGATAGATAGATAGATGGTAGATCGATCGATCGTATCAACTTTTCAATTAAAACAATTTTAATTTAAAACATGATCAAAGGGTAGAACCTTGTAAATGAGTACCCTGATGTCCATCGCCACTACATGCAGAATAGCAGTATAAGCAATCTTCAGCTTTGCATTAAATACCACAAGTTTTTCTGTGTTTAATAATAATCTATCTATCTTTCATTAGATCTTAGTGATCAGCTCTTGGAAGTTGTTGGCCTTGAAGGGGCAATGGAAATGGGACAGATCTATACTGGACTGAAAAGTGCTGGAAAGAGATTGGCCCAGTGTTCTTCTGTTGCCATCAGGTACCTACTTTGAGACTTTGATTCTAATATGAATTTTTCACCCAATTTGGAAGATATTCTAGTAACAGACAAGAAAGAATCAGGCACCTCCTGATATCCCTTTCTTCTGTGTGCTAATATTCTAATAGCCTGCTCTAAAGACCAAATCTGTATTTTCTGTGGTTTGCTATGATCTGAAAAACTTATCAGGTCTATAAAACAAAGCTGGTTGGAAGCATGAGGAAAAGGACTTCATCCCACAGTGGATAAACAATGGCTAGAATGATGATCACAATGAAGCACTTTACTTAGAAGGCATTATGTTTTCCCAGAATTTCAGCATGTTCTAGAAAGAGAGGAAAGGAGATGAGAGAATTAGATGAGGAGCCATGAAAAAACAGGGAATTTTGATCCATTACAAAGGAGGATTAGGTGCCTGCTCTTACATTAAGAAATAGGAAAAGGATGCAGTTTTTATAGAGCCAGACTCAATATATTTCAAGACTATATT
The DNA here is from genome assembly GCF_028640845.1 of Ahaetulla prasina. NCBI lineage: Eukaryota > Metazoa > Chordata > Lepidosauria > Squamata > Colubridae > Ahaetulla > Ahaetulla prasina. The sequence continues at coordinate 66,452,825 of NC_080544.1, read as the reverse complement.
GGATAAAACACAATTGCTTCTATTTACAATTGCACATATGATAGATGTTTTAAGCAAAGAATGATAAAGGCATTGGTTGATGCAAGTAAATTGAAAGTGCCTTCTTATGCTCCTATGCTATTGCTTCTGTGGGTCCTTGAAATCCCAACCACTCTAACAAGAACCATGTTCATATAACACACTGCTTTCAAAAAATGCAGTGAAATCTGCAACCTACACATTCTTTTTCGAAGCATTTCTGTTCTAAGAAGTACCAGAGCTGTTTACATTACTGAATGAAAAAGAATGCCTTAGAACAGAAATTAGCCAATCAATTTTATCATAGTATTGGAATCATCCTATTAATTTGTGTCTCATTTATCATTCATATACTTAACATTAGGTGATGATTCAGTGACTACAGCCAGATAACATCATCTTGTATATTTCATTCTTTACGCTTTTCCATTACTGGCAGCTTAGAGCAAGACAGACTTCAGTTCTGGCTTGCTTCCTTCTTACAAGACTGTTTGTGTATTGCAGAACAACCAAACTGTTGCCCATGCAAGTGGATGGAGAGCCTTGGATGCAACCACCTTGTACAGTGAGTAGTTGAAACACAGAAAAGTCTGAATGGTATTAAAAGACTTCATTTACTAAAGCAAGAAACTCAGAGAAATTTTTTTTTGGGAAAAATGCTGCAGAGGAGACTCAGTTTTAACAATAACAAAACCTAGGAAAGAACTATTTTTAAAATAATACTTCTATTCAAAATGGAAAAAATAAAACCAGCTATAGTATACCAGGAAATAACTCACTGTTTGGGGAAGATTATTCAAATCTCTTTAATGTCATATTATCAGGCTTTTTCATAACCATGACATTCACATTTGTATTGTAAGGGAAAATAAAATAAAAGTTAAAGGGAGAGAAATCTATAGCTGTTGTTCCTCTTGGTAGTATTCTAAAGATAGTAAAAATACAATTAGTGTATCTTCAGCCTATCCAGTATATTCAGAACTTCAAAGGAAGTTGAGTTAGATACAAGAATAATGTGTGTGTGAGTGTGTTGACTCAGCGTTGACTCCTGGCAACTGCCTGAACAAGTCCTTTCAGTTTTCTTGGCAGGTTTGTCATTGCCTAGTTCCTAGAACTGAGGGTCACGCAGCTGGCTTTGGGCCTAAAAAGGACCTCCCAATTTCTAGCCTGATGCATTAACCATTACACCAAACTGACTCTGAGAAAAACAATATGTGACATAAATTGCCCTCTCTGATATGCAAATGAATATTATAGAACAATATCTTGAAGTAAAGTACCGATATTCCAACTGAAAAGAACAACTCTTTAAATTCCTGTGTATACAAATAGTCTTCACTTAATGATGGTAATTGGATCAGAATTTCCATCGCTAAGCAATGCAATCAAAGTTTGACTTCATCTGATCATACAGCCTAGTGACAGGATGCGATCATTAAGTAAGAATCTCACATGACCATAACTTCTGACTTCCTGCTGGCTTCCCCATTGACTTCTCCACAGTTCAACTTTGAGCCACATATATGTTCTTCCATAGGCAGCAAAAATTCACTGCCCTTTGATTTCGCTCATGGGAAGATGGCAGAAGAGATTGCAAATCATGTTCATGTTACTGAGGGATACTGCAAATGTCATAATTGTGAGTTTGTTGCAAAGCACCCAAATCACAATCAAATGAACTGCAGGCACATTGCAATGACCATTAAGATGACTTGTCATAATATGTCCCCTTTATTGAGATCATCACAAGATTAAATAGTAACTGAATGAGCGGTTGTTGAAGAAGGACTGCCTATATACATTAGTTACTAGAAGTAAAAAAAATGAAGTTCTTGAAATATTGATTTTCATTCACCATGCAGATGGGCTTTTTTGTTTCTGTGGCAGAATTAACAGCTGACCAGTTCCAGGAATTAATGATCCGATTACATTTCAGTCATTTAGGCAAACAGTTTCCTTAAGCCAATTGTGCCAATAATCTGAAGATATCTAGGATTTGGATTTCTGTTTCTGAATCAGATGCTATCCCAACGTTCTCATTGCTTTGAGGATCTCACCTTATGACAATTGACTGGCCAGGCAAGATATGCTGGATGTGCCTTTCTGGAGAGCCTGTTACTCATCTTGGGCTGGGGTGGAGAAGGTGACCTGTTCTGCTGCCTCCACAACCACCCATAAGGCTTAATGGCTGAATAGTCTCAGTGCTATCTCCAATTCAGCCTGATAAGAAACTTTTTTTTATTTGCCATAGAGAACTAAACAGACTTGTTCTGTCTTTTCCTGAAGCAATAGAGGAATGGGGGTGTATCTGTGAGCCAGATCCTGCTTGGTACTGGTTTTCTTTGGTCATGGAAAAAATGCCTTTAGTTCAGGAAGAGCAGGACACCTGGCAAGTTTTATGCCATGTTTAGGTGACTGTAGGAAAAGATGGATATTCCCTCTAGCTGCAAAACAGTTGCTTCATGTATAAAAATCAAATAAATAATAATAATAATAATAATGTACTCTAGGGAAATATTACATTGCCATCTGAATCGAGATTATAAAAGTCCTATTGCAATATTCTGGGGTCATCAGATTGGGGGACTCTGCAGCAAAATGGTATCATATAAAAGCAAGGCTACATGCTCTAAATAGTAGAGCAGTAGATTCAGCAGATACCACTTCCTCCCTCTGCAAATAAATGACATGTGTGAAATAATTATTTTCATTTAGCTCTTCCAAACAGCTTGTCCTCTGTTGGAGGCTGTCCTTGTAGCAGCAATAAGCTAGCATAAATAGACATTGACAATGGGGAAATGTTAATGCTTATCTCAGTTAATAGAAAATTCTTGACCTTTCCATAGTCCCTTGAAATAGTTTCTGTCTAGAAAGAGCAATCACCTAATCATTATGAGAAATAGTTGAAACAGTTGGATCCTGAAGAAAATATAAGGAGAAATTTGATGCCATTTTTAAACAGTTGAAGAACTGAGAAACGGGTGAAGAAGTTTTCCAGATTGCAAGACAACGCAATGAGTCAAAATTAAAGGGATGCAGATTTCAGCTAAACAGGAGGAGAATCTAAAAATAAATGTGTGAAGTGGAATAGGCTGCCTTAGAACATAGTAGACTTTCCTTTGCTAGAGATGTTTGAGATAAGATGGACAAGCATCTATCAGAGTTATTGTTGCTTCCTGCATTGTAATTTTGTATGAAATACAGGATTTTCCTATTCCAAATTATCTTCAAAGCTCTTTTTATTTCTGTGATTTTGTGACTTTGGCTTCTATCCTTTTGCTTCCAGATTAAAATAACCCACAAAAGCCAAGTGCCAATGTTGTTAGGACCTCCCCAAAAGAGCAGCTTTTTCTTCCTGAGGAGAAGAAACCGAACTCGAGACTAATTTTCAACCAAGCAAAGAACAACCTTCAGAAGCAGCAGTTCTCCATTCCAGTGGCAACCACCCAGAGAAGGTCTGCAGGGGAAAAAAATCTTAATCCCTCCAGATTTCTGGCTTCTGGATCTGCTTTGGAATCATCAGTCTGGAGGCAGCATTATGAACTCTTAGTAGAAAATAACAGGGTTGACATTCGGCAGTCAAACTGAAATAGCTGTGTGGGTTCATATATCCATGTACACATAGCCACTTTCTCTAAATATTATTGGCTGGGATAGCATTGACACTGAAGATTCAGAAGGATTTTTGCCCTCCATAATACCACAGCCCAAGAAGAGGAAGCTCTCACTGCTCTGTTTGGCCTGTGGTAAAATCTGAGACTCTTCTAAAGAGAGTTGTTCTGGGCAGCCTTGAATTATACAGTCCTATCAGAAAGCAAACAAGCAGACATGGAAACAGCATGTCTGACATTGCCTTCCAGACGGAATGAAGGAGAATTTTCATCTTATTTAAATTCTTTAGAAACCCTCCCTCCAAAAAAAATAACTGTTGAAGCATCAAATTTGGCAAGGAACCAAACTTAGCTTATTTATTTTTAAGAAATTCTGTCAGAAGATAAGTGTTATTTTGTTTTACTACTGTTTGGGTCACCAAACTTGATAAGACATGCTATTTATTTTTCAAAGTTTAGAAAACACAGGGGGAGATGAAAAGGGAAAGGAAGAGAAATGTTATTTTTCTCCAAAGCTAAAACAAGAAGGCTCCTTGCTAGTTCCAGGCATAAGTTTTAGTTTTAAAATAAAATGGAAATTGGTTGGCTGTTCCCTTTCAGAGGCACAGGAATACACAAAAAATTTGCCACAAAGAAGCCAGATTGACTAGAGGAAAAGATTAAAAGTGAGAACATCCTTTGGAAGGAAAAGGAAAACTCAGGTTGTATTAAATGTATGAGTATGTTGATAACCTCCACGAATTTAGGGATACCTTCAGGTTTGATACAAATTCCATTGTCCAGTTAATGTTTTTAAATTTTCTTTTCACATACACTATAGGGTTACTACAACTTCAGAAATATTTTATACACATATTTTAAAGCTTTTCTATGGAAGTTTCAGTTAAGATAGGGTTCCTTTTAAATTTTATCTCATTATGAGGTTGATTTAAGTAACTGAAAATACTAGATGTCTACAAAAGCCTGATCAGGATTTAATGCAGGACTGTATGCATTAAATTCTAGGGTAGGCATTTATATGCCACTGATATTATAATAAAATGTAAGAAAACTCAGAAGTCAAATTAATTAGTTAATTTTCATCCCATACATTGGCTTTTGCAACAGAAAACTACCCAACCAGCAATCTTATACACATTTTTTGGTTTAAGTCCCACTGACCTCAATAGGATTTAATTTTGTATAAACACATATTAGAGGGCAGTGCATATAGTTCATAGATGCAAAAGACTAAAGTGGCATATTTTAGTTAGGAAATAAATACCTCATATTCTCTAGTTCTTCTTTAACATTGTTCAAAAAGATGATAGTATAATCTGACGGCCAACGTCATGTCCCTCTTTATTCTTTTTAGATTCCAATGTACATGATGTTTTCTATATAACAAAAAAGTGCCAGGTTATGAAAAACTATTTAGATCACAATTTCCAATCTATGTGATCACCAGATTTCTTTTCCAAGAGAAACTAAAACATGAAAATAGAGAAAGGTTTGATTCACTTGCAACAGTACCATTCTTCAAAAAAAATAAATTGGTAACAAATGGACACACAAAGGGAAAATATTAATCAAAGGAAGGAAAATATTAATCGAAGAGCCACAGTTAATGTAAGCTTCTTCTACAAGTGATAGCTTTTCAGGATTTTGAATTGGTAATTCTAGCTTAAATTCTCTGATTCCTTTAAATACTTTTAAATTCAGATGAAGAAAATTATACTCACCGATTCTCATTGTTGCATGAAAGTTTCTTTTACATTAATCCAGGACAAAGGAATGTCATCTCTGAGTTAGACGTCTGTAAAGAGTAAATGGCACAAATCCATTTATTTACTTAACCGCTTAAATAAGGAGGACATACAGTATGTTTTCTGTTAATGGAGGTTTTTCTAAATGAAGTCATTTGATTTTATTTAGAGCTTGTCTGAACTAGGAAATCTGGTGGAGACTTTGGCTTCTATGACAGTATAACTGTATTTTTCATAGACATCCTGTATTGCAGTTACAATACCTATGGTTTTGGGAAGGTTGCAACTGGGATCCATTCAGATGTCTGACAGCACTACAAAGGTTGTGAAAGAAGTACAATGTAGAAGAAATAATGGATAAGATTTGCTTTTACATTTGGAAATTTAGTCTCAGGAATTTTTGAGTTTCACTTATGGAGTTTCATCTATTGGATCCACCTTAGAGAGGCACAATTCTATAGAGTATTTACTATTTATTATTACTGGATCAGAAAATACCTCATTGACTAATATTCATAATTCTGCCTTCTTCTGTTCTTTTTTCCATACTCCACTTCCTTTCTGCTCTGCTTACCTGTTTGTAAGCAACTTTGCTTCCAAATATCTTCATCTCTTTTTATGTTTTGCTTGTTTTCAATTTTGGTTCTTAACCAATATGATCAAAATATCCATGACGCAAGTACAACTCGTACTCTTTTCTTAAATATACTTTTCTTCTGCAGTTGATTTGCTGTTTGGTTTTGGTTCATTTTAATGAATGTACAGTAGAAAACAAATAAGGAGAATTTCTTCAGAAGCTATCTCTGCCAGAAGTTGCAGACTAAAGCTTTGCCAAGTAAAAAAAATAGCACAGCAGGAATTTTGTGTCCCCTTGAGATTTGGTTGTAGCCAGATGTTAGTTATGTATAATGAGAAAGCAAAAAGGATATGGATTTTAGATATTAGACATTTCAAAGAATTACAGTCAATTCTTGTGATTTTACTATAGATGAAAGCATAATATTGAACAAAGTGAAGCAGATTTCCACAAATATAAACTGGTTTACCAGTGATTCCCATCTGAGGGAATTCCGAAAACCTTTGTTTTATGAAGAGAGTTAGAATTATGATAGACCATATACTAATTCAGTAATCAGCATTTTTATTATGGGAAAATAAGATGGCTTAAGCAAATAAACCTGAGTTGTAAATATACCTTAAATGGTGAGATTTAAGAATGAAAAGTAAGCATATTAAGCACTCATTTCCCCCTAATCAAGGCAAGCCCATTCCATGGTAAATATTCTTGAATGTCATGACTTTGTGATGTTTTTTTCGTCACATCCTTAGCCCATACTAAGGCAATTATTTATAGTTGTTCCAGCATGGAAGTGTTTTCCTTCTTCAGATGCATGTGGACATCTAACACACTTACCTGTGTTGTGGTTGATCATGCAGCCAGGGCTAAGAACTGCTACTTTAGATTGCTCTACAGATGTTGCCTCCACTCCAGTTCTGGGAACTTTTTTTTTTTTTTTACATTTATATCCCACCCTTCTCCGAAGACTCAGGGCGGCTTACATTGTGTAAGGCAATAGTCTCATTCTATTTGTATATTTATATACAAAGTCAACAAAGTCAACTTATTGCCTTCCCAACAATCTGGATCCTCATTTTACCTACCTTATAAAGGATGGAAGGCTGAGTCAATCTTGGGCCTGGTGGGACTAGAACCTGCAGTAATTGCAGGCAGCTGTGTTTAATAACAGGCTTCTTACAGCCTGAGCCACACCACGGCCCTATGTATATAATGAATTCTGTATATGAATTTAACACTCTTATGAAAAAATACTAGCCCTGTGCTGCAGGGAATGTGCTGCAGGGAAGTTTGAGTTAGACCAGAAAAGAGAGCCAGGTTCTGCCAACTGTGTTGCTGATTCTATTACCAGTTACTGCATTGCAGATTTTCCAGTGATTCTGCCAACAAGGGATTTTGTAAGGTTGTTTTTGTTGTTTTAACATTGGGGGGGGGGCACCATTTTGAATACTCCACAGGGTGTTGCTGGTTTGGCTATTTGCTACCAGCAATTCCCTTGCATCATTAGTAGAAAAGGGAGCTCACTCATTACTCCATATCCTCGATCTGTGCTTTTCAATCGAGGTGCCATCTCACTGGGAGAGTGAAGAGAAAAAAAGATCTAGGTGCTTTTCACAACCTCCCCTTAAGGTCTACGGTCTGTCAGTAAAGGTTTTTCTGAATATCAATCAAGTCCTCCTTAGAAAAAGGTCCAATCGGGAGACCTCTGCCCTGCTTTATTCATGCACTTCCACTTTTGGGGGACACAAGTTAAGTCCTCTTTTGAAATATTGCTGGTGGCAGGTCCCAGCTCATCGCATCTTCATGTCAGTAGTCTATTACAGTAGTTAAACAACATACCAGGTAACTAAGCCCTTGGGTGCAGTCACCAACCCCACCTCCCCACCTATTAAGAAAGCAATTGTTGATCTTTTTCACATCAGTGGATATTTGGTGGAAAAAAGAAACAAAGCCAGGAGAATCCACCAATCCCTTTTGTTAACTACTCTCACATTAGCTCTCTAAAGTAAGCACTACACCAGCCTCATTAATAAGGAAGTGTAGGCTTGGCTGTCAGAACAACATCTATCATGCTAGAGTATTTTTCTGCCAGCTCAAAGATTGATGTATTAAGTCCTAGAGCACAACCAGGTGGCTACCATAAAGACTATGTTGCTTATATGACACTATATTTAATGGACTTACTGTGGTTTAATCAAAGTAAGGGGTACATCCAATTATATCCATTCATTTGAGGAACAAATTGTGCTAGCCAAACAGATTCCTTCTCTCTTGCATCTTCTTGGATGACCTTCCAGACAAGATTTGGGGAAGCATAGTTGTCCAGAGAAGAGGGAGAAAAGGAAAGCCCTATTAAAAAAACTGATTGTTTGTGTAAAATTGATTATCCGTTTCTCCTGCCAAAATTTAAATGAAAATGGTAAATAGAGATAGATGATTTCTGTTACCAATTTCAATTAATCTTATTTTTGAATTTGTTTAATATACTTCTTTAATTAACCTTAAACCCATGGTCAAACATTATATGATCAATTCTCTAGGTAGGTTCACTTATAGTAAACAGTGCAAGACTTAGTAACATTTTGTATTAGCTCTGTAAGACTCAAGAGCAATTCTTAATAGTAGTGATTAATCTGTGCATTTTGCCTCCATATACAATGCACTAGTATGGTAGCTAGTTATCATGTTTTTCAATAATAATGTAAACAAACTAAAGCCCCTTCCCAATATATTTTGTTGAAAGTAAGCCACAAGTTTGAATTTCAAACTATCTTTAGATTCAATGACAGTTCCTAAGAAGCCACAACAATTGGATTCATGCACAGCTGTAAGTCACAATGTAATTTGAATTTAACAATATATTATATGAAGCCATTGTGGGCTGCATATCATGGTTTACAGCTTAGTGCAATAAGCAGATGTGGTTTATTCAATAAAAAAAGCTATGGGTGAACAGAAAAATGGAACTACAACCCACCAGATGTTAATGAACTACAAATTTCAGCATTTCTCAACTTTTAACATGCTTTAGCAGATTTTGGATACAATGAGAAAAATCTGTCCGTACCAAATAGGTTTGTGCCGAGATTGAAACATTTATTTTCAATAGGTTTAGCAAAATTCAGTATGCTTCTATGTCTCCTTAAAATGCTGCCTGCCATTTTAAAGATGCATAAAATAGATAAAATATAATGTATAAATCCCTTTATAAATGTTTAATAAAAATACTGTTTTAATGGACACTACTTTCCCCTTATTAATCAGGTAATAGTATGAGTTACTATATGCAAAATCATTTTAGAAACAAAAGTATCTACAGAATCCACTCACTCACCATCCATTTCTTGGCTAAAGTTCTGGCAAACAGATTCAACTTTAATTTAAAACTAAGCTTAAAACCTCTTATATACTTAACCATAATGTTGTGGCTTTGTGCATTCTGTGTCCCCTACTATATAGTAATCCATAGCTAAACAAAACACAGCTTCGTAATCCTGTAATAATAATAAAAAGATCATTTTTGTAAGTACAGCTTTGGATTGTTCATATAGGTCAGGGATGTCAAACTCAATTTCATTGAGGGCCACATCAGAATTGTGTTTTACTTTGGGGGGCCAGGATGGGTGTGGCCATGGTGGGCACGGCCAGCTCAACATCACTAGTGTCAGGGGTGATGGTAGCCCAAGCACTCTGCCAGCAAAAACGGACTCCCGAGCTCCGTTTTTGGCTGCGATGGCTTCCTGCAAACCTCTGCCAGTGAAAATGGAGCTCAGGAGGGCTGCCCTCCCGAGCTCCATATTTGCTGGCAGAGATACCGCGAGCCAGTCCTTTGCTGTTTCCAGGGTGGCCCCACGGGCCAGATCTAAGCACCCCATGGGCTGGATCCAGCCCCTGGGCCTTGAATTTGACACCCCTGATATAGGCTATCCAAAGAAGACCAAGCAAACAGTCATATAACATCTTCCAATATAGCAGGAAATACATTTAGTCCATGCTACCCATTTCTTCCCCTGTAAACCATAAAATAGTTTGCTTTGCTTATAGTTTAATAAATTGTTTGAAGCCACACTAAATAAAAACTTCACTTTATGTGTAAGACCAAACAACAATGGGTTGATTAAACCATGGTTTAATATAGAATTGTAAACATAGCACAGTGGAATGAATATAGGCTGGAAGATCCTATAGGCAGGAGATAAAGCTGTCTAGTCTCCTTGCTCTGGCAAATTGGAAGGAATGTAGTTCTCCAGCTTTGCATCTGGCTGGCTTGATTTGAATAATCCCTCCTGTCTAGGTTAGATGCATTTGATTTCCCAATTTCTTGCTAAGCAGGCACACACCAAATTCATAAACCAGGCTTCTCCTTGCTTTTTTTTTTTGTTTCACCAAGGTTAATTGAATAAGCCAAGAGTCATCCATGAACTCATAAGTGCTAGTATGCAAAAGCTTGGCGCTTGCTTTGCTTCTTATGTGACAGTTTCAAATTTATTGTAAATGCAGTTTATTTCAAACTGACTCCCACATAAAAGCACCTGTCTCAAAACAGGAGTTGAGGGCAATAGTAAAGGTTCTAGCTGGGCTAAGCCTTTTTTTTTCTGAAGTAGTTTATTAAGTCTTTATTTTTTACATAAAATGGAAAAAATTAACCTGTATGTATGTATATGCTGGAGAAGATTGTGCCTGTTTAATTTCTGCTGCTCACACAGTTAATAAAAACAAATTAAGTAAAATGAGATGGGAGGGGGACAGCAGCGTCTTCAGTTTCCTCTCTAGAGCCAAGATAGTTCAGAAACTACAAGCAGGATCCTGAATTTGCCTTTGTGCTGTCGCGAAAGCCATTGATCTGAATTCCAACTGTGAAATTGTTATTTCAGGTGATGACTCATTAGTCCAGTTTCATCTCCAGCGCAGGCAGAAAACATAGGGAGACAAAGCCGCATTTATTTGTGAATGCTGCAAATACCTTGTGCATACAGCCACTGTCCAATTCATATGGGGCTCCCCTATGGCTCCTGTATTCATAATAGAAGGCTGCATTGTTTCTTCCAGTGAGGATGTCATCAGGTTGGTTTCACACTGCTGGCAACCTGCAGATTTAGCCCTTTATAGAAAATGAGCCATAGGAGGAAAAAGGAGTATTATGTACGAATATTCTCTGCACAGTTTTGCAGTGTGTTGGCCACGGACTGTAAAAGACTATTTCACAGAACACAAAACATGGACAGTTTCAAGTGTAACTTTTTGGCACACTTCCAAAAGAATATGCCAATCCTGTATCTACTACCACACCTGCTTCCTGTTCCTCATTTTGTCGGGCAGATAATGTTGCTCATTATTTCAGCTCATTTTCTCCTTCAGTATATCTCTAGTCATCTACTATGAGCTCTTCCCCCCTAAACATGTTGTCGTGTCCCCTACCCGGTGTGTGTGCTGGAATATTGCCTACCCAAAACCAATTCCTGATGATTTACCTTGATAAATGGTCATCTAACACAAAAACTGCCAATTAACCCATTTGGCACTCTCTGTAGGACTCTGCCAGATATTGGGTTTTTTTTTTAATGGATAGCTCCCTTAGGTGTGCTAATTTTTGTGTAAAATGCAAGCAGTTTACCCTTTAGAATTATTGAATAGCCCTGTTAACCTGTGGCATCCTATTTCTGACAGAAACAATTAAGCCTCTACTCCATCTGAATTACAGATAAATGCCTTTCAATTAAAGGTTACTAATCTAAATAAAATAATTTATATTACTGCTATGGCAAGTTGACTGTCCATTCAGCTGATCTCTGCACCTATGAGTGAAACACAGGACGAGCATTTGCATCTTACAGTATCAATCCGACAAGAATATTTTCCAGTAGAACATTTTGTACATTCAGCAAAATCAGCAAATGCTGGATAGTAAGAAATTGCTAAATTTGTGTATCAGTAAAAGAGGTATAATGTGCACAGGAGGTTCTACCAGTGTTGTAGGGAGGTGCTATTAATGCCATTCCCAGGAATTCTCAGCTTCCAAGAATCTATCCCTTCACCCGTTAGATGCAGGTCACAAGAAGCAATTTATACTTGGTCAAACTGCTGATCCATCTAGCCCAATATTTTCTATATTTACTAGCAGAAGTTGTCCTGGATTTTATATGGGAAGTCCTACCAAGATGTTTCTGGAGATGCCAGAGATCTACAATTTTCTGCATACAAAGCACATGTTCTCTCCACCAAGCTGTGCTCCTTCCCTCAAAGCAATTCTACCCTTGTTCTGACATTCTCATTAAACTAGTGAGTGGGATTTCTTCTGTTCCACTTCAGTTTATGCTCGGAAATGTGAGATAAAATTCTATAATATATACTTTCATCACTTGAATATAACACAACAAAAGTGCAGATAGCAAAAGCAATATGCACAAAATAGTCTTGTGTTGCAGAAGCTATCACACTCAGCTACCCTTCCCAAGCATCTCCCAAACTCATAGGGGAATTTTATGCACCTAAACAGAGGGACCGATATGTACTCAGGCAAAATACGCTTTTCTCCATTTTGGCTATAATGGATGTACACTCCCCTCCTAGTGTACTGTGTGAATACAGGCAGCCAGGATAATTCTGTTCATTATATATGTATGTATATCCTTTGAGCATGAACTGCTCATCCTCTTTTTTTTCTTGATCTTGTAGTTCCCTGCATGGAATTGTGTGAAATTGTTGCATAGTTCATGGTTCTATGTAAATCCTCTCTGATGTAGTTCTACATCAAATAAAATTACAATGAAAAAGTTGCCGACTTTGAAATTACTTTGAATGAATAGCAGCTACAATAATAGCACTTACAATGTTCAGTGTGATAGCATTCTACTCTAGGGGTCAGTAGGTCAATATGCTCAATATGGCCTCCCTGGGTAAGGTATAGAAGTGTCCCAAGAATCATTTTATTAAGAAAACGGTTGTGCCATACCTTACAAAAGTGTTAATACCACTTTATGATGCCTTGGTAAGGCCACACTTGGAATATTGCATTCAGTTTTGGTCGCCACGATGTAAAAAAGATGTTGAGACTCTAGAAAGAGTGCAGAGAAGAGCAACAAAGATGATTAGGGGACTGGAGGCTAAAACATATGAAGAACCGTTGCAAGAACTCGGTATGCCTAGTTTAATGAAAAGAAGGACTAGGGGAGACATGATAGCAGTTTTCCAATATCTCAGGTGTTGCCACAAAGAAGAGGGAGTCAAACTATTCTCCAAAGCACCTGAGGGTAGAACAAGAAGCAATGGGTGGAAACTAATCAAGGAGAGATGCAACTTAGAACTAAGGAGAAATTTCCTGACAGTTAGAACAATTAATCAGTGGAACAACTTGCCTGCAGAAGTTGTGAATGCTCCAACACTGGAAATTTTTAAGAAAATGTTGGATAACCATGTGTCTGAAATGGTGAAAGGTTTCCTGCCTGGGCAGGGGGTTGGACTAGAAGACTTCCAAGGTCCCTTCCAACTCTGTTGTTGTTGTTGTTGTTGTTGTTATTACTATTATATATTAAAACTTATTTTGTCGTTCACCTTTTCTGAATACCTTCTCTGTTTACTGGAGGTGAACTGGTATCCCATTTTCAGTAACAGTGTAGTAACAGCAGCATGTAAGGCTTGGAAAGTTGAAAGAAATTTTAGCAAAATGATTAAGCCTAAGGAACTATCAGATAAACCTGGGTAAGTACTAGGAATACAAAGGGTAATATAAAAAGTAGGGCCTGTCATCCCAATCAAAACTGGTACTATTCATTTTCAAAAAATGCATAATATTACACTGGCAACCCAAGTGATGCTGTCTCTATCCTCTAGTGATGCCTGGAGGCTGTAGGGACCTGGACAACAAACTTCGACTGGACCTGGCTTTGGGTGCATGGAACCTCAGGATTCAAGTTTTTGCTATCCTTAGTTCTGGACAGGGTTGCACTGACCCATTCAGACCCAGTCCATAACTTAGGAGTTCTCCTGGACTCAGTTCAGCTTCTGCTGGTTAATAATTCCAGCAATGTATCATATCACAGATGTTGTCCAGGTATTGATGGCTTTAATGGCATTTCCACCAAAAATTGTCTTTAACAATTTTCTAGCTCTTTGGATGTGTTCTATACTGATCAACTTTTTAACTTGTCCGTGCCTGATGTTATCTAGCTATATTTTACCTAGATACTCATAGGCTTCATTCTGACAGGTGGCATTTGGCATTTTAATTCCATTACCACTTGTGATTTTACCCTAATTTATGGCTACTGAAGCAAACTTCTGGAGGCCAAATTCCATTGTTATATCTGTGGCAAGAATTATTACAGTATTTGTCAATGTTTGGATTTTTATTTCTGATTTTCCATAAAGCTTCAGATTATCTATATAAAGCAGATTATCTATATGAGATTTTGGAAGCATTTTGTGCTGTTTGATAGACAAGCTTTGTTTTCTTCAAAATCACTTAAAGTGGGATCATAGCAGTGACAGATAATAAGGGTGATATTGAGTCACCCTGGAAGATGCCTGTTCTAATGCCATTTTTTTTTCTATTTCCAACCAGCAATTTTGCCTCCTTCATTAGTTTTTTATATAAACATTCTCTTTTTACTCTTTTTACCAGTTGTTTCCAAACATTTGGTAACTGAACTATGTGATAATGAATCAAAAATCTTTTTAATAATCAATCTAGACCATATGTAAACTGTTTTTTCAGCTTTTGAAATTCTTCAGAACTTTTTTATCAATCAGAAATTGGTCTTCTGCATCTCTACTTTTCCTTTTATTTCTTTTCTGTTTTATAGAAAGCATGTTATTTTCTGCTAAACAATCTTGGATTTGCCCACTATGATGTTTATGAGTAATTAAAATATTGTAAGCAAGCATGTTATCAGCCTGTAGTTTCCTGGTGTTGTCCATTTTTCTGGGTCTTTTTGAGACAGATACATTTAGCCAATTATTAAGCATCGCTGATCTCAACTTTATGCAGTAGTTCATGAAGTTGTTTAGCTATAATTGGCTGTAAATTAATCAGATATTTGAGCCAAAAGCCATGCAATCAATCATTTCCAGAAGAAGCCCAGATTTAAATCCTTTTCACTTAATTTTAATCATTTCTGCTGTTATTAGTTCTTCCATTTGATGTTTATTTAATTGATCTTCAAATTATTTTATCCATCCAGCACTTTTATTGTAATATTTCAAGTTTCCCATATAACTTTCCAAAATGGGATGGCTTCCTTTTTGTTTGATTTTTAATTTTCAGAATTTTTATTATCATTAGTAGAATCACCTCTAGTCTAATTTTGCCTAAATCGGATGATTTGTGCCTCATAGTGTCTAATTTTTCTAGCTATTGCTGTTATTTATTGCTGTATTATTTCCAAAGCTTTAATTTTTCTGGTGCTATTTTTTTTATCAGGGCTGTATTGGTTCTTACATTCTCCAATTTTTGTTTTTTCTTTAAATTACTCGCATCTGATCTTAATTTCCTAATTTTGGTTTCTAGTCTGATGCTCCACTTTGGGATTGAATGTGGTTTTAGTTTTGGTTTTACCACTATTGATTGTAGGCAAGCTGATTGGTTTGTTCAATAGATATTATTTTAATCTTTTCAAGCACCTTATTCACCTCTTTTATTCTAGGTACCAGGTCTTTTTTGGGGGGGGCTACATTCAATGCTGGCAGTCTTTATCTTTCTGATAATTATGCATATGACATAATTTTCTCTCTTAATTCTTCTTGTCAGGGTGTTAGACTGGTCCTGTTGTTATTACTTCTTCTAAATTATCATTTCTAGAGGTCAAATTAGCAGTTTTCTCTACATTTACAATTGTTGTTATTTGAGTTTATTTTGCTAGACTACAGTTTTGAGGTCTTTCATTTTCACATTTTTTTCTGAATGTGTTTTGTATCCCAGTTCTGTATCTCTGAATATTTTATTTCTGGTAATGAATCTCCTTTGATCTGCTAATACTTATTCAGTGATATTTGAATCTTGATCGATTCCTTTCCACAGTTCAAACGTTCATTTTAAGAATCCCCACGTGGTTGATTCCAATTTATAATAGCAGGCCATAATAGTGTACTTTTTCAAATACAGTATACTTTTGCTTTGTCTGTGGTTGTTGATCTTCCAATAATCCAACAGGGCTAAAGCCTGGTTACCCAACTATAGCTCCTGAGTCTCATTGCTCACCTGTGGACAGATGTCCAGGAACTCTAACACTACAAAAAATGGAAGAGAGGTTTTCCAATGGCATGAAAAGATATCAGTCTACTGATACAACTGACATCTGCTGCAAAAAAGCAGAAACATTTTTTAATTGATCTTACCAATATTGCTCCATATTCAAAGTATACTGAAAGCAAAACCTCATTCCTATAGTTTTGTGTTGCATATAGTTCAGTTTTTTGGCATGAATTATAAGTTAATTCAATAGGAATAATTAATTAATACTTAAATATTAAATGAATACTTTGGAGTATCAAAGCATTGTCTATATTAAGAAAACAAATACATGATAATCCATTATAGTAATGAAGCTGGAAATCTGATGCAATAACAAATATCAGCCTCCCCCATCCTTTAAAAAAAAAATCATTTTGAGGTTTTCCTCAGACTACGGTCAAAATACAATCCCATGAATAGGTTTTCTTTGCCTCTTTGCCTCTATTTTTCCAAGGATAGAAAAAATCCTATGCAAAAATAAACACAATGCCAGTTCACAGGAAGCTGTAATTTTCACCCTGTTTATACATTACACTAAACCATAACGTGGTTTGTTTATTTATAATTATTATATGCAAACCCACACAATGTATTTTAAGTATTATGTGTGAAATAGGTCATTATGGCTTATGCACAAATTGAGCTTTTAAAAATGGTTTATTTATAGAAGGGTTCTTTGGTCCTTTCACTGGTCCACATAGGTCTGTATTGTCGCATCTGACTGATGTTGATTCACCAGAATTATAGGAAAAAATCTTTTCTAGATCAATCCAGAGATATCAGGAAGTGAACCCAGGATTTTCTGTAAGCAAACACCATGCTCTGTCATTAAATTAAGGTATTTCCTTCTTGTTGAGAGAAAAGTGTGACAAAGAGATTCCAGAGCTCCAGATACAAAGTGTCTCCTGAACTGGTCCAAATCATTTAGTGTAATCTTCTGATATAGTTGTTCTGATACTGGGTAGATTAGTTCCTTACAAGGAAGACTTATAAATAAATAAATAAATAACATGTAAAACACATCAAATACTTTACAAAGACAGTGATGGATACACCGCATGGAATTATAATACCTTCTGTTTGGTTCTGACTTATTATGTTGTGTGAACCCTGCCAGCTGTATTCATGCAGCAAATTATAGTTAAACTATAACAGTTTAATGTATGAGCCAGGTCATATATGCTTTGCACAAAAATGTAAATAATTAAATAAATAACATCTGCTGGAAATATCTGAAAAATAGGACAGATATGGCTAAGTGTAGGTTTGCTTGTATTACTTGCTTGTTTGATCCATTCTGATTGATGTTTACATCATTAGTTGGGCATATCCAAGTTATGTACAAGTTTAATAAAACATATAACACATTAAAATAAACCAGAACACAATCTATAAAATCATGAACATTCCTTCTAATTACTTTCATAAAACCATCATAATAGTACCATATATCTTGATAGGCCAGGTATGTAGCATACCAAGATACCAGAATAATGGAAAATCCTGCTGGGCCACTTCAAAAGTCCATTTAGTACAGCAATAGCTAGGTATTTTTAGAGCCCAACTTGGATCAAACCTAGTCAGCATGACAGTTTACCAAAAGTAATTGAAGCTGTAATCTAACATTTAGAACCTGCCAGGTTGAAGGTTACTGGTTTAGTCCACTAATCTGTTTCCAGTCTCAATCACCCAGACATTCTAGATTGAAAGCCTATAATCCAGACATGGAAACCTTCCCTCTAACAGCTGGCATATAGAAGCACATTTGGAATTTCATCTAGGTTGCCTCTGTATATTTTCTAGAGAAAATATATGCTGTTCTTCCTTAATCAAGATACATCCAAAGTGGCCTTTTCTACTTCTTACTTCTTCCTTGACCTGCTATCTTCCAAATTCAATATATTATTTTCAAACTACAAACAGATCTTTGAGATGCCTAAAAAATCAATTAAGTTATAAGGCCTAAATTTCTGTAGCCTTTCCTCAAATGCACAAGGAAGTGTTACTGTCCAATGTAAGCTTCTAACCATGTTCACATGGTATAGGGTCTCCTGCTTGAGCAGGGGGTTGGACTAGAAGACCTCCAAGGTTCCTTTCCAGCTCTATTCTGATTGATGTCATGAGTAGATAACCTGTATGTAAGTGCTACTATCCAATCCCTGTCTCTCGCTACCCCTCTTTCAATGGCTATTCCTGTATCATGCTGGTTTTAAGCCTTATCATTGTTAGTTAACACCGATCAGAATTTGAAACTAATAGCAAGTGTTAGTTTCAAATTCCAGTTAGTGCTAACTGGAAATGAAAAGTGTTCCAAGTATGGACAATTTTTTAAACTATTGGGAAACCATGATCTGTGATTAAGAACTGTGAAGAATGGAACATAAGATAGCCAAGCAATGTTCACAATAACCCATAATACATAGGAATCTTTTAATAGTTTGCTGTGAGAAATGTATATGCTTAATTCTGGAAAATATGCAACGGTTTTGTAATATTACACCTACATGAAATGAATAATGCATTTCCACTTAAAATCTGGTTTCACTTTAAAGCAAAAGATGAGCATATTATAATTATAGTCATCAGAATATGAGCTGCATAGGTGTGTATAAATGAATATATACACACCTATACAGTATATACAACCTTAGATTCATGTAGATATTTTAAAGTATTTACATATATTTTAAAGTAATTTTAATACCTATAAAGATTATTCTGGTTAAGCTAAAATCCAGTGAAAGGGCACAGGTCAAACAAATCAGCCCCAGTTTTGATGTCATTTGGCAAGAGCTATAGATTTTTATTTTCATGTTTTAGGAACCTTTCATCTTCAAAATCTGATTTAAGTCATTGTAGGCTATATAAATCAGAGATTCTGATTTAAAAATAAGCTGTGCCTTCCCTCACTCCAGGAGAACAGAAATAAAAGGCAGCAGCAAGAAAGCTCACATGTCAGAAAAACCAAAAGAAAAAAAATCCATGTGAAAAGTATTGTGTTAAATTTAGAGCCATTTTTAAAGAGGCGCTATATTTAGTCAAATTTCCCCCTCTTCTTCTGAAGGAGTCTTGCAAAGCTTCAGTTAAAAAAAAGCATGATATGGAGGGGAAAGAACTGCTTGCTTTCTTCCATCTACCCAGCTAATAAACCAGGCTTGGGCAGGGTAGGGTATGCATTCCATGGTCTACCACACATTTGAATACTCATATGCTGCAAAGAAATTTATATTCTGAAAATTCCACCAACTGGCCAGAACGTAAGAGCCCAGAACATTATCTTCTTGTCCAATGGCCAGAATATGTTGGAAAAGAGTCAGAAAAAAATAATTCAGAATTCATTTGTTGGTCTGCTAGCATGAGAAAGTATAACACTACCTGTGTGTTAAGAATGCTGGGTTCTCCTATATAGCAATCTGTCAGTCATGATGCATGAACAATCTGACTTTGAGGGAGTCATACAAAAGGATAGCATACTGTAGATAAGGACTTGCTTTATATTACTGCCAGGCAGATGACTGAAATTGCCAAAACATAAACCAACAATTATAGATGTTCTTCTTTCAGGTTTCTTAGCTATGGCTAGAGCATGCAGCCATAATGTATTCTGTTTAGTTTTAATTTAGCATGTTATATGAATGGCATCTGACTAGTGTGTTGTGCAAATTCATCAGATTAAGGTTTATTCAATAAACAATGGGTAGATTATGCAATAGCCAAGTCATAAATCCATATGGCACCATCAATTTAGGCTGTTGTCTGTGGCTATGACTCCATGCTGTTTTTGTGATTGGAACTAGGAAGGGAAATGGGAGATAAGCTATAAGCAGGCAGGATCCAGGGATGCTATTTAAAATGCAGCCAAGTTAGGCTGTTTTGATTGTTTGCAGATTCTTGCAGTCAAGCAACACAAATTGTCAAGAGTTTCACTCTTCTCTTCTGTAATGAAGCAGCCATCATGCAATGCACTAAGCTACATGGTTATCTGCCTTGAAAGAGAAGGCTCCCGTGAGCATTGAAAACACACACACACACACACACACACACAGAGAGAGAGAGAGAGAGAGAGAGAGAATTTGCATCAATAGCACTTCAAAAAAGTGTAAGGAAAGCTAACTCATCTCATAAAAATAATGAGCATCATCTGATCAAAGAAGCCTGGGCAAATTTTAAACTAGTGCAAAGTCCTTGTTCAGTAGTGCCTGTAATCCCAATGCATCTGGAGGTCAGTAGACTAAAAGATGGTACTGTAATTTCAGTGTCTCTCCCCAATTCCTATGGCTTGCTTTTTCTTTAATTTTTAAATCAGTTGACAGAGGAGCATAAAACATAAGTCACTGCCTATTATGAGTCCTGCCTGAAAAATGAATTGAATGGATTATGATTTCTGAATAATCTACAGTGCAGAATTCCCAACTTGGCATCTTCCAGAAATGTTAGACTATAACTCCTATTTCCAGACAGTATGCAAGAAGTACACTGGCAAAGGATTATGAAAATACCTGGTCAGTGGTTAAGTTGGGAAAGAATGCTAGAGAAGAAAGGGCAGCTGTTAATTATATGTGCTAATTTCACCACATAAGATAGGTACTTCAGGAGATACTCATGCTCTTTAATCAAGCTTTTACTTGACCAGATTGTGCAAAAATATATTCAGATCCAAGGTTCCATTAAAAATAAGCTTCCAGTGAGAGAGTGGGGGGAGGAGGGAGAAAGAGACAGTAAGCAAATAAGTTCTTCATTCTGCTAACAATCTGCTCTGCTTCCTCTTGTAACTAGCTTGTCTGCCTGAAGATCAGTTGACACCAGACATGAATTAGAACTGGCCCCAATTCAAGTTTTGCTGCAGTTTAACTGTGCTGCTTTCACTCGAACTGCTTATATGAGTGACTTAAGCTGAGATTGACCTCATCAAAATTTTATGAAGCCACAAATGAAATACAGTAGTTGTCAGGAGGGAAACACAGAGACATGGACCTGAGAGGAACATTAAATCATTGAGAGATACACCTGCTTCATTTACTTTTTCCTTGATGGTTTTGCTACTCTTTCCCTTATTCAGACATACACTTTTAGGCTCTTTGGTTCCACTTGCAGAGTCTGAATTCTGCAAGTTTCATCCCATCCTGCCAACTTCAGATCTATGCTACCACCCATCTCTTCTTGGATTACACTTTTTCTATAGGCGCCAAAATTCACCTTCTCGTGCCTCCTCATTCCTGTGTCACCATATTATCAAATAAAATTGTTCAGCAATGATACTTTCACGTTGCCTTTCCAATATTACTGCAGTTGGGAAAGTGATCCCTTTTTTGTTCCAGGTGAGAAAGATGATATTCTAACCATCCAGTTCCTTCACAATCTATTGATTCAGCAGACATGCAATTTACTGCCTGAAGCTGCAGTCTTGCAATTTGATACAAGAAGGATATGATTGGTGAATTAGTGATGAGAGTGCAAAGCATGACATCTGATACATATTCCTGTCCTTCTGCACAGCACTTCTACTTGGTGACAGCATTTTAAACAAAGTCCTTTTTTTTGTCAGATAGGAGTGTGAATTCACATATTGAAGCCAAAAATGTCATTAGTATTTTTTAAAATCTGGATTCATTTACAGCTCTCACAAACTGACATGCACTCTAAAATCCTTTTTTTTCTGATGTATTCTTTATATTCCCAACATGCTGGCTACATTAAAAGTGTTGATACATAAGCCCCTTCTAAATCCACACAGAGGATTAAAAGCATGGATGAAAATTGGAGCCATGCCTTAAGTCATATTCTAATGCTAAACTCCTCCTCCTCCTCACCTTCTAGCTACCAAGACATAAAGTGCAGCATGTAGGTCTCCATTTACCTGGAATGCTGTGCCATTGCAATTCCCAGCCTCATGGAAGTCAATATATTTTCAGCTTTTGCATATGTATGGCTTATGAAATTCAAGGGTGAAGCTAGGAGATACAATCTCACCATCTAGTCTTTCTCTGCTGTAACCAGCAAGATAAAGATGATTCAAATCTCACACTGAATTGAGGTATTAGCAATCACGCAGAAGAGAACAAGATTAGATTTACACAATTTTTTTCTTTGATCAGTTTATTTTTAAAAAAACACACACATCTGGATGTGTTCATTCACTACACTAAGCCATAAATAATTATTTACAAACCTAAATGTCTGGAAATAACATGCTAAGCTCCTAAAGAGATCACATTACAGGTGGTATTTGGGAACCCATGCTGCATGCATAGTTGGATATAATATATGCCCCAAGGCACCTCTTTTATTGAAAGGGGCAGTTCCAGCCACCATACATACAGTGCAATTTCTATATGCCTAATCTCCATGGACACCACACCTATTCTGAGCTAATCTTGGCTGTGAGTAGACAACAGTTACTTGTTCAGAATTAGTGCTGGAATAAAAGCACTTGATTTCATGATGGTGTAATTTTTCTAAAAAAAACAAAAACGCATTGGATATTAAACTTCACCATCATTTTAAAAAAAACTATAAAGCAGCATTTTTCCATACTAGAATCTCTAGGTATATAGGAGATGAAAACCCATAATTCCTAGGCAGTATAAGAGTTTTCAATCACAGGATATCAAGTAAAGGAAGTAAACTTGTAAACCAAAAGTGCACATGTTCAAGATTCTTCTGAGGGCATCTCATTGCACCAG
Organism: Ahaetulla prasina; assembly: GCF_028640845.1. Lineage (NCBI taxonomy): Eukaryota > Metazoa > Chordata > Lepidosauria > Squamata > Colubridae > Ahaetulla > Ahaetulla prasina. The sequence continues at coordinate 66,429,963 of NC_080544.1, read as the reverse complement.
TTCAATACCAGCTTTGGATCCACGCAACTATATAATGTTGACTGATTCTGAGAATATACATGCACGCGCGCACACACCAGACACACACACAGACACACAGAGTTGTTAAGTGAATCACTGCAGTTCTTAAATTAGCAACATGATTGTTAAGTGAATCTGGCTTCCCCATTGACTTGGCTTGTCAGAAGGTTGCGAAAGAGTAATGATCCCAAGATATCATAACATCATAAACTTTTATCACATGACCCAGGGAATGCTACAACAGTCATAAGTGTGTAAAACGGTCATTAGCCACTGTTTCAGTACCATTGTATCTTCAAACATTCACTAAACGAATGGTTGTAAGTTGAGGACTATCTGTAACATCTTACCAGCATGGATGGGGATAATGCTACCATTTTTCTTTTTAACTATTTTTGCATTGAATAAAAATTAGAGGAGTTTTGCAACTCTGTGAGTCAGGGTGGTTTGGGACAATAAGCAAATGCCAGTCTCTCTACTCTGTTGGTTAGCGAGACATTTAACTATGTAGATTAGACAGGTTCATAGGTGAAGATGGTTGCAGGTTAGCTTCAAGCCATCTTCATGGTTCATGTAAGATTGGGAATGAGAAACAGAAAAGCCAAGAAGGGGAAGTGACCATAAATAATTGCTTAAACACATAAAACATGCTGTAATAATGCCAAGTCCACCTGGCTCACTGTTCTATTGCCATAGTGAATGGCAGATGTTTCCAGGAAATTCACAAAAGGACTACATGTTGCTACTCATTCTTTTATTTGCTTCCATAATCTCATAATATGAAATATATGCCTTTGAACATAGATGTTTTGTGTCTGGCTAATATCCCTAAACAGATGTCTAACTATGTGTGTTCCTTTAAGCCATCAAAGACCGTAAGAATCGAACAAATTCAAACTTGCAGCAGTTATTTTGGTTTTAGATAGAACTCATCTTACCCATCAAAGCCTGATACAAAAGACACGTACTTAGCATTTATTCTTCAGTATCAGAACTGATCAAAAAACATAGTCCTTTCATTAAATGTCAACCTTTAATTACTCACTATTTTTTTTATCATACGTTCTTCCTCCCAGAGGAACGGGGGGGGGGGGATTTTACATAAAATTAGCACAATGAAACCAGCAATACTTTAGAACAGAGGTGCCAAACGGGCTGGATTTGTCACACAGAGGCCACGCCCATTCCAGCTCTGCAAAAGGGAAAAACGTCATGAAACGTCACATGACAGCAATGTGATGCTGTGAGTTTGACACCCATGCTTTAGAATAACACACTTTTTTTTAAGGTTCCTTTTTTTTAAAAAAAGTGACATAAAGAGTCTGGTCATTGAACAGTTATCTCTTAAATGGGATTGCCTCAATCTTTCTACATTTCAGCTCTAGGTTTCGGGGTGAGGGCATCAGAGTTGTTTTGTTGCTTTGGCTAAATGGAAGTATGATGTGATTTGATATTTTTAAGATGTAAATTTTGATATAATTCAGGAGTTTTATGGGAAATTATATGATCAAGAAGAAATATTGGAAGAAAAGATAAAAGCAATACCTAGAAAAAGCCAAACTACCAAAATAAATTGTCATTTACAATTCTCATCACTCCCTTTATTGGCCTTGTTGGCTAGGACATATAAGAATTACATCTGGAGTCACATGGCCAATGGTGATATTGGCTATCCAATCCAGTGAGTCCTTTCTGATTATTACCTTCAAGATGGAAGCAGTCTTTCAAATAAGACTCTGCAGAAAATGCTCCTTCAAATATAGAAAGAGAGGTCAGATCCTCAGACCACTGTATAATTGACAAAGAATGAGTTCCCTTCCAGTACTGTAGAATATCCATCTTTTTGTGACCATGAAACCACACAATATTTATTCCACTTGTCCATCTGTAAATTTCCAAACCATCTGTATATAATTTAAGAGAATTTAAGCATCTGCAAAAACCAATGAAATCTTACAAAACAGAGTATGTAAACCTACGTCCCATAAGGAGCCATTATAATATATAGCCATTTTATATAGTGAGTACTGCATTTTAAATGTCATGGTATCAACAATTAGTTAAACTCAACAAATTCTTCCTGAATGGGCACGTATCCAGCCCACTCAAAATAGCAATTTTCATCGGCTTCACCATAAGCTTAAATATTAATGTATGGAATTCTGTTGGCTGACTGCCATCTTTCTGCTCCCTCTGCAATAAGATTTATGTTATGTATCTTTATGGCATTTTTCTACTCTAGACAACTACTCCCCAAACTGATAAAATTTTCAGCAGCCCCATAATGGCAAATACAAAGTTTAAGCACAATTTAAAGCATAATTTAAAAACCTCATTAGGCAATCAGCATCCAGCCAAGAACAACCACCAACAACAGATACTATACAAGAAAGGTAGCCCTTAATTTACGACCAGAATTAAGCCCAAAATTTCTGTTGTTAAGTGAGGCAGTTGTTAAGTGAATTTGCCCCCTTTTACGACCTCCCTTGCCTCAGTTGTTAAGTGAATCACTGCAGCGCATAAGTTAGAAACCCAGTTGTTAAGTGAATCTGGCTTCCCCATTGACTTTGCTTGACAGGTCACAAAAAAAATGATCACGTTACTCCAGGACACTGCAAACTGACATAAATATGAGCCGGTTGCCAAAGTGTCTGAATGTTGATCACATGTTCATGGGGGGGCTGTTGCAAAGGTCATAATTGTGAACAACAGTCATAAGTCCCTTTTTTCAGTGTCCTTGTAACTTTAAACGGTCACTAAATGAACTGTTGTAAGTCGAGGACTAATTGTATCATCCCCCAAAGCTTGTCCCGGAGTTGTGTCTGGTGCCTGGAAGATCTAGCTGTATGTCTTAACGACAGAAACATCAATTTAACCAGGCAGGGACACTTTCGGCTCAAACTTCCATCCAAGACGCTGTGTTTTATTGTTTAGGCTGGGCCCTGCCTGCGCCCATTTCCGAATGCCAGGGCTCAATCCAGAAAACGAAGAGGTCTGTATCCACCGGCAAGTGAAAAGGGCCTTAACTCCAGGACCGTTGAGCGGCCTCCGAAGACCCCCCAACAACAGGCAAAGCCGTGCTGGGAAGCGGGGAAGGGGTTTCAAATTCTGCCTGTGTTCTTTTTAGACAGACTCGGGACGAGGGAAGCGGGACATCCGCGGTTTTTGCAGCATTGTCCCGAAAACCCGAGGGCATCAGGAATGCTAAAGCGGCAGGGCACCCAGCAGCCACGATTTTTTTGGGGGGGGGGAGGTGTTTTCCTCTCAGCGTTTCCAGAGTCTGCAGACTTTGGGCCGCAATTCCTACGAAAGGGCGATTTTTCTTCGTCCCTCGAACTCTCTGATTTTGAGGCAAGAACGCAAACAACAAAACACCGGGCCGATGAGCTCGGCTGATCTTAGTACACAGCAGGCAAAATGCCACCGGGGCAAGCTATCGCTTTAAATCTTTCCCGGAGTCTGCCTCGCCCTCGGAACGCGAGATTTTTTTTCCCCTCTCTCTCTCTCTCTTTTTATGAATGAAAGGCTTCTCAACAAAAATATGTAAATTAAGGCCGACTTGATTGGCTATATTTTCCCGAACGAAAAAAAAAGTTAGGCAGTTCATTGTTGCCGAGAGGCGGGTTTAGGATTGCTCTGGGAGGTGTTCTGACATACGAGCCCGATTGGGTGGCTGGTAGGGTAAACAAGCTGCGATTGACAGGCCGTGGCAGGGTTGTGGGCCAATGGGGACGGGGTGAGGCGGGCTCTGGAGGCCGTTCTGGGGCTTGGATAGCAGCCCGAAGACGACACAGGGCTTCTAGCGACTGCACCGCGGGCAGCGCGATAGTTCTAACGGCAGGTGAGGAGGGGTAAAGCTCGCTTAGCCTTCAGGCTTGGGCTGAAAATCCGGGCCCAGGATGCTAAACTGTGGGGTCGGTGGGCTCGGGAATTCCAGTGGGCGGCGGGAGCAGGTTTTTTGGGGGACAGGTGCTTAAGGTGTCTCCGAGCGGCTGAGGATTGCGGGGTATGCGGAGAACACCGTTGCGACTTTTAACTCGAGTCTGCTGGGATAAGGCCGGCTCTCGGGAGAGAATGGGAGCAAGGGTTGCAAGAATGCATGGAAAGAGACAGTATGGCGAAGAATTGCGAAGGAAAGCTGTACAGCCGCGCCGCCACTGGCTGCAGCAGGCACTGGCTTTGCTCTGAGGATTGGTGGTGGTTGGTGGTTGGGGTTTTTTTTGTGAATGTGGGCGATTTTATGAATGGAGCTGGTTTTCTGTGAATGGAGCGCATGAGTGCGGGGGCGGGGGCTGAACCTTTTCGCGGCGTTCTGCTCGGGGGAGGGGGTGGTATATCTGAAGGCGTTTAATGAATGGAGTGCGTCCCTTGTTATTGTGAATGAGGCCCTGCGCTAGGGTTCTAGTTACGCTATACCTGCTCCGGTTGTTTGCTCTGCCATTCATAAAACTTAGGCCGGATTCGCGCGCGGCGCGGGGGAGGGGATTGTAACTCTATTGTTTGGCTACGTGAAAGGTTTTTCAGGTTTTTTACATAAGGTTTAGGAGAGGCAGAAGGAAAACGGCGACTATAATGCAAAATGCGAAACAGTGAATATGCTATTTTATCTTTCAGTTATTCCTTTAAATGTCAAACATTTTAAAACCGATCGGATAATTTAGAAATTTGGGGTTTTCCCTAGAATTCTAGTGGACAATTTCTGGATTTTCTTGCTGGCAAGACAAGTTGATCTGCTAGAATAGAGACATCATAAACTGTTTTTTTACCACCCCTCCAGTGCTATAAAACTACCGCTTTTCCAGAAGCTTTTCTTTAGAACATAAATGTTTTATCTTTGTCGACCATTTAGCAAAAACTGGCTGGACTAACTAGCTACAAAACTCTGCCTTGAAAAAAACATTCACAGGCTACTTAAAAGTCTTGAAAATTCCATCAATAAAACAAGAGCTGAGTTATTTAGTACCCTCTCTCAGGAGTTATCTGAGATTTCTTAGCATTTTTTTTGCTAAAACAGGAATACTTACAAGGGTATCCATCCTGAATTTATTTTGTAGGAAGCAAATAATGTTGAATGAAAATAAATTTAGTAAGCTCATACTTAAGTTCTGGAAAATTACTTTCTCTGTTTATCTAAAACTGGCCTAGGCATCTTCCAGCTGAAAGCTAAGCTCTTACACAACAGAATCGATTTTCTTTGCACTTGTTGCTATTTATATTCTAGCTCTAGATCACCTAGAAAGGAAAACGAACTTGAAAACGTATGACTCTTTGGTTTGTAATACATTGCTTTGTAATTGGAATTTGCTTTTTGTACTATCATCACTGTTTCCATAGTAATTCTGTGACACCACCAATAAAGTTGAGACCTATCATCTGTTGGTTGCAAAAAAAAATAAGATGATGGCAAAAAATGAATAAATATAATAAAAACTAGATGAAGAAAAGTACTATAATGGGGAGTATAACGATAATCCTCAAAATTTTCAAATTATGCTCACATACTGTTAGAGAAAGTTATTAAAATGTAATGGTTGGTTTCTTTTTTAAAAAAATCTCTCTTCTCTCCAGTTTTAAATCTGCCGGAGTTAGATTTTGAATCCTTCTTATCCTGGAATTGCTCAATGCTAAAACTATTCAAAGGAATATTTAAGAATCTGCAAACACAATGGATGGCTTTTATGACCAGCAAGTCCCTTTCATGGTTCCTGGGGTATGTCTTGTATGGTTATATATTTTATGCAACTGTTTTCTTCATGCATGAAATTTCTCTACTAACACCTTCCCAAGTTTTTGTGCCAAGTTTTATTTATTTATTTGTGATTTGCCCTTTGTAGCTAGATATATATATATATATATATATTTTGCTTTCATTAGAAATCTTGCACAGATGAATGTCGTGGAAGGCCAGTGAATGAAAGAAAAAGGAAATTTCAAGACACTGATCTGGCTCATGATTCTGAAGGTAGACTCATTACCATTCTTAATAGCACATCTAAACATTTTTGTAGCTTTTTAGTAGCCTTTTTTTATTTTCTTTCAGAATTGTTTCAAGACCTTAGTCAGCTTCAGGAGGCTTGGTTAGCTGAAGGTAAATCCCATTGATATAACTTTCTACATTTTTATTGTTTTTTGTTAGCTGTTGATTATAGTTACCTGTGAAATTTGTTGCCGCCATGGTGTGGCCCTTTTCTATGCCTATCTAAACCTTATCTGCAATACAAGCAAATGCATAGTCTTTAATATTGATCACAATTGTATTTTTCAAAATACTTGGAATTTGTTTATTTAACAGAAATCCAGTTCAATTTTTTTTTCCATTTTTGTAGCCCAAGTTCCTGATGATGAACAGTTTGTCCCAGATTTCCAGTCTGATAACTGTAAGTCATGTTCTTAATCTTTGATTTTCTTGCCCCAAAGACTACAAAATATTATAAAATAGGTGACTTGTTCCCTTGACCCTTGTGTTTGTGTGTCACCTTTATTAATAGAATGCAATTCCGGCGGGTGCATGTTTATGGGATCTGAGAAGTCCTTGAGACTTGGAAGGGATGGGACTGAATAGGAAGGGATGGTGTCGGAGGCTCTATTAATAATGGCCTTGCTTTAACTGAAGAACTTTGGAACATTTGTGCAAAAACCTTTGAGGCTGTGCCTAACCTTGATTCCCGTAGAATCCTTTCAAGCCCCCATGAATACTTCATAATGTAAGAGATATTAAAATCCATTTGCCGGTGAGCACACAAAAGCACTCTCGCCAGCCCTGTGCCTCTAATTCCCTCAGTGACTTTCCTAGCTATTATAGCTGTAGCTCATGAAGCTATGAAAGGACAAAGCTTTGCTGGTGAAACCTGAGCAGCTTTAGGGAGTATTAGTCATTGGCAAGCCGCAATTCTATGAAGGCAGCTACCAGAGTGCTCCCGCTGCATCACCAAGAGATTTCTGTCTCTTCTGTAGGGTTTAATAATCCATTCCTGGACCTGTTTATACCTCTTAATACAAGCATCTTTCATGCATAGTTTTCAGCTGTGGTCTTGATGTGCTGCAAGAAATGATGTTCTTAAACATCAGTGCTCAGGCAGTATTTATTTGGGACTGGGGCTTCTTTTATGTTTTTGATTTTGCTTAGCTGTTCTGGTTGCCCCAGTATCTAAAGGCAAAAAAAAAACATAGCCTGCAGAGGAACGGATTCTTGATTTCAGCTTTGTCACAGCATGCAGTGGAATATCTTGTGCTACAGTAAATGAATTTAATTATTGTCTTTTGATTACTTTGAAGTGAGTGGGAAAGTTGCCATGAGAGCTTCTCCAGACAAGCAACATGTTTGCTGGGATTTGCTTGTATGTGTGTGTGAAAGATTGTGTGTGTGTGTATATCCCAACCCTTCCCTCCTTTGGAGATGAAAAAGAGCCTGGAGTAATAAATTTTCTTCCTATGTTGACATTCTAGCCCAACCCTTCCAGTTCTTGCTGGGAGCAGTAGAAACTGGTGTTAGGTTGTGTATTAGGTTGTGTGGGAGGATCTTTTGCTAGCAGAGATGTGTTCAGATACCTCTCTGCAGGCTTTGCCAGCCCAGAAGCTGAAGGATTATATGAAAAAAATCAAATGTCTTCTAAAAGATGGGTGGTCCCAGTAAACCTAGCTTTTTTGTGTTGGAGTAGCCAACAGTACATTAATGGTGATCAGCATTCATGATAACAACGTTAATGGCAGAAAATATTTTCATTGGAAGCAGCTTTAAATATGAATGAATGGGTTTTTGCCTGGAATAGTAATTTGTTTGGTTAATGCAGTGTTAAACCCTTCTGGATTTGGATTTTTTTTTAAAGTATCTCTAATTAAATGGTTCAAAAGTCTACATTGTACTCTATGGGTACCCAAACGTCTGAGACTCACACCCTAAAAGTAGCTAATGGAGCAGGATAACAATTAGAGTCGATTTATATTGTACTAAATTTAATTAAAATTAAATATGTCATATTTAAAATTAAATATGACTACTCTCCAGGCATTGTTTTCATAATTTTTTTCATCAATCACATTAAAAGTTCAATTTAGTAATACCTTTTGGAGGTCTCTGGAGGCTGTGATAGAGGTTTCCAGGGGTCACATGAAGCCTTGCAAGCTCAAACTAAGACGTCCAAGTTTCAACTGGTCAAACTATAAATTAAGTTAACTATAACTGATCTAAAACACAGTTCTACAGAATTCACTACGAGGTGTTGTAGTAATTTGGGGAGATTTGAGTATTGCCTTTTTTTAGAACGATAGCTACAGAGGAAAATCTACAGATCAAAGATCTCTCTTGCATTTATGAAACCCAGCAGCAGTAAAGCTTGCTATAAAGAAGAGGAATACTGTCATATAAGAAGTAAATGAATAAAGGGGGCACCATTTGCACATTGAAAGCTGTTTTTGAAACTCTGCTAGCATGGCATAGATTTATAGTGTATGATTCATGGTTAAAATTATTATTGTGAGTTCTGGCACAAAAATCAACTGTATGACTATTGGGTTAATCACAAACATATTTACTTAGAAGTAAATCCCATTTAAATTGGTGAGGCTTTGTGCCAAGTGAATGGATATTGTGTTGGAGTTATTAAGGATACGGTTGATTCTGTCCTTTAAATGCTTATCTGCTATGCGGGGGATTAGCGTAAATGTTTTAAATGTATTTTAAATTCTGGGACAATAATGTTGGAAGATTTTTCTTTCTTTTGATGCTTCTGATTATATAATTGCATAAATTCAAATTTTGGAGTACCTGTTTATATAAAATGTTTAGTGTATAATTTTTATGAAAGCAAAGGCACCAGTATGTCTCTGTGCGTGTCTTCCTCTAATTTAAAACTGTTAAATAAGAGTAAGAACAGCAGCTATACGTATTTTCCCCAACCTACTATTTTCCAGATGTCTTAGATACAGCTTCCTTCACAAGAAGAAAACAAGTTGAGATAGGCTGCTATAAGTTAACGTGCTTGCCTTTCTTTTTTTACTTAAAAAACCCTATTTTTGATCTTACTGTTTCTATCCTTTTTAAGATGCTTGTATCTTAATATGCATTTCCTTTTTTTTTAATGAAGGAAGAAACAGTTGATAGCATTTGTTGGGTTGGTTCCGAATTGTTTCCTTCCTCGCGGTAGCAATGTGATTTAGGGAAGAAAGTTTCTTTCCCTAGGGTAACAGTAACATAACTGCATAATTAGCAATATGTAGTGGGACACACCCGTTGGAGGATGGGTGCTTCTGATATTACTTGTGACAAAACTTCTCTCTTTTTTTGCCCCGTCTGCACAACTGCATTTCTGGGTGACCATTTACAAATTCTTAAAAGGCAAAGTATGTCTTCTACCTCATTATTTTCTTGGATCCTCTGAATGTGAATTATCTGGAATATCCACAGTGGAAAGAAGTGAGATAGAAAGACCACTCGTGTAGGGTTAAAATAGTACAGGTATTCCTTGACTTACAATAGTTCATTTAATGACCATTTGAAGTTACGACAGCACTGAATAAAGTGACTTGTGACTATTTTTCACACTGATGACTGTTGTTGCACCTCCATGGTTATGTGATCAAAATTTAGACACTTGGCAACTGACTCATATTTATGACGGTTACAGTGCCCTGGGGTCGTGTGATCACCTTTTCGTGACCTTTTGACAAGCAAAGTCAATGGGGAAGCCAGATTCACTTAACAACTGCAGCCAAAAGAAAGGTCTTAAAGTGAGACAAAACAACTCCCTCATTTAGCAACATAAATTTCAGCCTCAATTGTGGTTGTAAGATGAGGACTTCCTGTAGTGCAAATATTTTAAATACTTTTTTTGATAAATAAATAATAAAAAATAAAGCAAAACTGCTTGCTTGCCTTCATAGGTATTAAGCAAAGCTCTGAAGCTTTTGTGCACTGTTACAGAGGAGCAACAGGAGAAGCCAGATGTGTCTCTTGTGTTAGTTCTAAATTGGGAAGATTTTTCCCCTCCCTAGCCCAGAAGAAGAATTAGCCATTTGTTCTTTCTGAATAAGAGCAACAGAGCAGAATACCTAAGCACTTTTTTCCTAACTTCCAAATGTTTTTCATTCTGATGTATGAATTGCTTCATTTGGGCCATTGGGAATTCTTTTTTGGCTAGGGTTCTGTTTTACGGTCTGGGCTTGCTCCAAAATGTATGCTGGTCATTAAAACTGCAGTGAAAATTAGCATTTTAAAATGCTTCTGCTGGACAGTTCCATTTGGCATTTTAAAAATAAAGAATTGCATTTCCTTTTCCTCATCAGAAAACGGGGTGGTTTTTGTGTGTGTGTGTGTGTTATTGTTTATTTTAAATGAAGTCGTTTTAAGCTTGCCTTGCCTTTGATGCTCTGATTTTCTGTATGTAGGAGATTTTCAATAAGGAAAGTTAAGCATGTGATCTCATAACATGGCATAATCTAGCTGCATCACATGATTCAGTTGGTTATTTATTTTGGCTCATTTGATTTATATAAGGAAAAAGTCGAATGGGAAGAAGCAAATCTTCGCAATTCTTTAACTGAACTGAGCAACCTCCCGCTAAAGGCAGTTTACTTTTGACTCTATTTTGGCATCAGAGAATGGGGAAAAGCCATACTGGCATAAAGCACAATATGTACAACACATTTGGTGCTGTTTCAGCATTATTTGCTTCCTTAGCTGCTGCCTGTGTACAGTGGGCAAGATTAAAAACCTAAGACACCACTCACTCTAATAATCTTATATTCCTGACTTTCTCCTGGCTTTGATCTGATGTGATCCATCTTATAGTTATACCAATAACTTGTCTTTTCAGACTCTAATTATAGTGAGGATATTAGAATGTATACTTTCTCAGTATACGTATGCAGACATATAAAGATGTGTGCGCGTGCATACACATAAGTGTGTGTGTATAATATAATTGAAGGCACTCCAGAACTCTCTTCACTGGGTGTTGGCATGGGGGTCCAGACTCAATATTGCACACTTCAAAATCCACTTTCCTGCTATTTGTAGCTCTTTTTATCTAGCAGCACTGTAATTATTGCAGATTCTAATAATGGGTTAAGTTTCATTGTTTCCTTGGAATATCAAAGAAAAAAACATGATTTCCTTTTTTGTTCTTGGCTTATTGAAGGTTTTTAAAATATTTGGCAGCAATCTATTTAAAATACTTTTTCCCTTTAGTCCATTTGAATGTTAGCAAGAAGTTATATAAACAAGGTTAAATATGCCTGGAAGAGCCAGCTTGGTGTATTGGTTAAGAAACACGGTTGGTGAGTTCTAGTCCTGTCTTGGGCACCTTGGGCTACTCAGTCTGCCTCAGCCCTAGGAAAGGGGCAATGGCAAGCTACTTCCAAAAAACCTTGCCAAGGAAATTGCAGGGAGTAATCCAGACAGTTGTGAGAACGCAATTCCGTGTTAGCCCTTTTCTGGTTTTTGTTTTCATCCAGCAGAACTTTGCATAAGCCATTTGTTTTACAAAGAAAAATTATCCCTAACTGAAATGTGAAAAGCTGGTCTGCCCAGACAAGTTCTGGATAGCTTCCTAAAATGTTTGATTGTAAATTTCTGTTACCCTTTGTATGAAGAGAGCTGGCACAGGATAGAGAGTCTGGTTGATTGCTTAACTGGGCAGCAGTGAAACTGTCTCCTGTAATCTGTAGTACTCCAGGTAGCATGGATTATAAATCCTGTCATCCCAATTCAGCAAACTAAGTTGTGCCCCAACAGATTTGGAAGGCAGCAGGTTGTTGGCTATCAAGGAAGAGTCTGTAGGTGTTAAAAAAAATAGGGGTACTGCCTACTGTCTAAGATTTGTGTTTATTCAGGTTTAAATGTATATGAAAATTTCTGAGTTAGTCCTAGGATTTATTTAAATTTTACTGTTAACTAAAATATTTCCCATCAAAATTTCATTAAGTAATGAAATTAATACTTTGTTGCTCAGTCTTACAGCATCCCAAATCAATAGTTCCTCTTTAATTAGTATTAATATTCCTTAGCTAAGAACAAATGCTAAAGAATGCACAAAAATAATAACTGGTTGCTCTTTTCATGATCCATTTTTGCATCAAATTCAAAATGTGATAGTGTAATTTTAAAAATATCCAAGAGTGATTCCTGAGTCCATCTCCAGTTAATACCACAATTCCAACCTAGATTGGACTTTAAAATATAGTAGGTTCCTGTTCAGTTAATCATATATATATATATATCCAGTAATCATTATAATACATTTGATTATTATAAATCAACTATACATCCAATAATTTGCAATAATGCACTATTCTGAGGAGGTGAGCAATGGGTGAAACTGTACACTGTAATGGGGAAGGGTGAGGAGACTCTGTGTAAGATGATTTGATTTATATACTAATATCTCACAGCACTCAGGTTTGCTTCCAGTGATAAAATCATAATTTAAAAAGTATTAACATTTCAAAACATTAAAATAAGCTTAGAACTAAAAGATTATTAATAATGGTAAAACTATTTAAAACCAGCTTTGATAGGGTCATTCAAGTATCAAAATAAACAGGCATTTAGCCACTTTCTACAAAAAAAGAGAGGAGTCCATTTTTCCAAAGCTCTGATTCTGCTATTGAAAAAGTTTGTCATAAACATATGGTCTAACAACTTCACAGGTTAGCAGTCACTCACTCCTCAGCAGATCTCAAATTGTGATACGGTCAGTATTGAATGAGGCGCTGTTTCAGATATCCAGATCCAAAGCCATTTGAGATAGAGATAAATCTAAAGATAAATGTCAGCATATTAAATTGAGCCTGGTGTACTGTTGAAAGCCAGTGTTTTACCCACCGAGCAGAAACAACATATTCCCATATTCTGTGCCCATATCCTTTCCTGGCTGCTGCAGTATCCTGCACCAACCATAGTCTCAACTGACTTCAACAGCAGCTATACGTAAAATGGATTAGAATAATCCAGCCAGAAGATTACCAGTCTGTACATTGCTGAGGTCAAGCTATCTTCATCCAGAAATGGCTGGAGTTAACTTTACCAGTTGTACATAAGTGCTCCTGGTCATTAAGGTCATATTTACATCCATGGACAATTTGAAATCCAAGAGCACTTCCAAATCTTGCATTTTGTACTATATGACAGGAATATGGATTGGGTAATCTGGAAGAGACTTTTTTTAAAAAAAAAACCCAAACCATTTCTCTTTATGTTAATAGGGGCAATACTCTGTTCCAACCTTGATTCCATCACAATCATTGGGACTATTGTAGTCTAATTTAACCCAGCTATAATCTGGAACCCAAGATTGGGAGCTCTTGCCTCTTCAAGAGCCTATTTTTTGCTCTTACCAAACTTCTCTGCCAATTATTCATGCTGTGGTAGTTCTTAAACAAAACAAGGGTGTTATACTTGGATTGTAATTTGAACTTCTTAACTCTGGTCATAAATAGGGATACAAGAGCTGCTTAAAGGAATTGGAGTAGGACATCCACAAGCATTAAGACAAATAGGCTTAATGGGCTGCAAAGAAAAAGTTACTTTTTAAAATAAGTTTCAGGTTTTTTTCTTTCTCCTTGTCAAGAGGCATTTCCGGACCTCACCATAAGTTATGTTGCACAATCATTTGGGTTTGCAGCGAACTCTGTGAAATAGCTAGCTCCTTCTTATTTATTCAGGACATTTCTGCAGTGTTTGAATTCCTTACGTAAACATCCACAGTACAAGCTCCTCTGTGTAGGACAGCTGGTCTCTGTTATAATCTTAAGTATCATTTCCCTTCTCCTGATTGGTAGTGCTCAGCTGTGAGGATAGAGGGTTTTTTGTGAATGGATGGAGTATTCCAAATTGGTTGTGAATGGAGGGCGGTGCCTTCTTTCAGCCTCTCCCCCCCCCCTTCAATGAATAACTAAGCTCCATTGTGCTGCTGGCAGAAAAACAACAGTTCAAACAACACAGAGATTGTTGGAAAGAAACATGCTTGTGACTGACAGCTGGAACACCTCCAATGTGAGTTTCCTGCTGTTTGCTGTTCAGCAAGGCCCTGCCTAATAGGAAGAGGGTGGGGAGAGGGGAGAGGGCAATTTTAAGGGAAAAAATTAACACTTAAAATACCAGAAGACAGCCAATATGAATAGTGACTAGAGACATGTACTGTAATTCTTTTTTTTTTTTAAACCAGGTTTTGATCACCTACAGTACACTTTTCATTGATTTGGTAGGAGACAAAAGATAGCTGGAGCCTTTCCTTGAAAATGAATTCTGGTCTTAATTTTGCCCTTGAGAAGTATTGTATGCCAAGAAGCTCTGAGATCTCCTGTTTTGTCTTCCTACATAATTAATTATTTGGATAGGTCCCACTTCTGTCACTCAGATTGATTCCTGGGAAGTGATCCACAGTGCAGGAGTCAGTGTTTCTAAATCTCTTGCAAAATGAGACTACTAATTTTAATGTTGCCTGAAAGCTGTCACATCCAGGCAATCTGCTCATGGTGTAATAGCTGTGTACTTAGTCTTAGGGGATCGGGTGGATAATACTTCACTTCTGGCTAAGTAAAGCTGTTTTGTTCAGTCACTATTTAGGTAGAAAACTCTGATCCATATGGCTTTTCCTTAAATGTCTTTATGTTAAATATGTATTGATTGTTTTAAAAGTTAGGTATCAGCTTCATGGACTAATAGTAAGATAATGGCGCATGTGTATGTCTATATATGTACATTCACATTTTTGGGTATTACCAAAAGTGAACCCATTTAGTCATCAAAAGAGGGCCTATTGCAAGTTTCTCCTCCTTTTGAATTACCTGGATCATGGACCCAAGTAATCAGCTTCTCAATTTTATCAGCTTCTCAATTTTATAGAATACCCTCCCCAGAAATACGGATGGCCCTGACCCTGCTGGTCTTTCATGAAGAAACTAAAGCAGTTTTATTTGATCCTGGCTTAAGCCTTTGTATTAGGTAAATTTAGTAATTACCGGTTTTTAATTGTAATGTCTTTACTGTTCACAATGACTTTCATCTTGTGTACTTCCATTGTTTACTATGCTCAGAGTATAATTTAGTTACTATTGACTTTTAATGATATTAATTTTAATTTTACTGTTTACAATAAGAATTTACTTTTGTTTCTGTGTTTGATTTTCTTTTACCACACCCAGACTCCATTAATGCTAAAACAGATTAAAATAATACTAAATAAACTATATGTTCTTTCCTCACATAGTTTGAAATTTTCCTAAAGAAATCTATAGAATGAATGGAAGTTGGAATGTACATTCTTTTAAGGTTTCAGACTAAGACCAGAACTTGCTAGTTTTCAGGTTATTTAGAGATTGAATAATTGAAGTAGAAAAGTGTGCTTCCAAAATCTAGGACTTGAATAAATATACTTATTTTCCAAATTCTCTAAACACCTGGATAATTCAGACGTGGGTTACAAACATTGCATGCTCCAAATTCCAGGTTCAATTTCTTGCAGTTCTAGATGGGCTGGGAAGAGAACCCTTACCTAAATCGCCTGATCCGCCAGTTGCGTCCCTTCCTGGACCGGGATGCCTTATGCACAGTCACTCATGCTCTCGTTACCTCTCGCCTGGACTACTGCAATGCTCTCTACATGGGGCTCCCCTTGAAGAGCACCCGGAGACTTCAGCTAGTTCAGAACGCGGCTGCGCGGGTTATTGAGGGAGCGTCTCGGAGCTCCCACATAACACCTATCCTGCGCAGACTGCACTGGCTACCTGTTGTTTTCCGGGTGCGCTTCAAGGTATTGGTTACCACCTTTAAAGCGCTCCATGGCTTAGGACCGGGCTATCTACGGGACCGTCTACTGCCGGCTTCTATCTCCCATCGTCCGGTACGCTCCCACAGAGAGGGACTCCTCAGGGTGCCGTCAGCCAAACAGTGTCGACTGGCGGCCCCAGGGGAGGGCCTTCTGTGGGAGCTCACCCTGTGGAACGAACTTCCCCTCGGACTTCGACAATTACCTGACCTTAGGACCTTTCGCCGCGAACTTAAAACTTATTTATTTCGTATGGCTGGACTAGCCTGATTTTTATTTTTATTGGATGGGTTTTTAAAATTTTGTGATTTTACGGGGGAGTACGTTTTTTAACATTTTGGGCATTTAAATTAGTTTTTTAAGGGATGTTTTCAATTATTGTGTGTATTTATATTTTATCTGCCTGTTCACCGCCCTGAGTCCTTCGGGAGAAGGGCGGTATACAAATTAAAATATTATTATTATTATTATTATTATTAAATATTTGAAGATCAGCTAACATTCAGGGTCTTGGTTCACACGTTGTGCTGAGCTAGAGTTCCCTGAACCCATAACTCAGAGACTACAGTATGTGCAAGTTTCCAGGGTCTTTTTGCATCTTCTGTGTCTTCCCAAATCGTGCCACTAAAATTCAGCAGTCTGGGGGACAGGGATGGTTTGTTTGCTTTTCTCCAAATTAGAACTGACACGGGCAATTGTCCAATAGATTAGCCTATCTGTTTTTAATTTTCAAAAGCAATCCTTGAAAGAAGGCCAAAAATCTCAATCCTGCCTCCTACAGCTTTCGCATCCCACTTTTTTCCGGTGGCCTTTCGTGCCACTCCAAAATTATAACCTTGCCTCCCCTGTGTTAAATCTTACTTAACAATGGTTTGTTGAATAAATCAAAACTGCTTAGGCTGCAACTTGAGGTAAACCACGATTCATATTTTATAAACCATATTCGCTGTGTTTACACAATCCACGAAGTCAGAAGCAAATCATCTTGTGTGGTAGTGTAACATGTGAACCTGTTCCATATGTACAATACTGAGTTAGGTGGATTAATGGACTGAATACTACGTAGGTGCTATGTAGTTTCTTTCTTTTCCCTTTTGCTGAAGCAACGTTTCAGGTAAAACATTTTTCTTGTGAGGGAGAAACAGCATTAGTTCCACTTTGAAATGTGTCCAGCTAGATGCTTGATCAACTCATTCTCAGCTTGAGGCTTTTTCCAGGACCACAATAAATCTACCATGTAGTTGTTCTCCAGAGGTAGGGGAGCATTGAGGACAAGTTACTGTAAGGATAATTAGCTCTAGTATGAAATGAGGAGAGCCACTAAGATTGGAAGCAGCTATTGTAATCATAATGAAGCAAGTGCTGGGGAACTGATATGCGATAAGACAGCTTGGGTTGTACTTATGGGTATTCTCTTGAGATACTTTGATAATATTAGCATAGAAGTAATTGCATTGGACTGTTCTCCCTGACAACCTTCCCTTCCCCGTGGCCCTAAGTATAATTTACTCCTTTGCTACGATTGAAACAATGGTCAATCCTCGAAATGCCTTCTTTGGTCCTCCACATTTAACGCCAGCTTTTCAGGGTGTGTTCAGATTGGTGCACAAACAAATCCAATTGGACTTAAATGGCAGAGTACAGCTGATCAGCATATAAATGATGAATAGTCAGAGATGCTATGTGCATCATCTTTCCTTGGGTGCGTGCCAAATGCTAACTTGTATTGAGAAGAAGCAGGCAAGACTCACATGTCCTCTGCTAATTTCTGGCATCAGTCTAACTGGGCATGTTCCTTTACCATCTTGTTTTGTATTGTAGCTATAAAAGATTGCACTTAAGAACTTCCCTTGAAACAAAAAGGCTGTTATTCTAGCTTTGAGTCAAAGTACTTATGCTGACCTGCAATACATCTCTAAATCAACGATTTCTTATCCAACATGATGGCAAATCTGATGTTTTCCAGGGGATTTGGGTTGGGTTCCTTAATAACTTATACTAATGAGAACTGAAGTTCAAAGCATCTGGAGAATAGCACATTTAGGAAGTGTAATGTATTCACTGGCACCTCATGAATAAAGCTACATAATATCAAATTCTGCAATCTATGTGGCTTCAAAAAACATATTCCAGACATAGATTGTGACTGTATACATGATCCAGTTTACATTTCTTCAAGCGTACAATACACTTGCCTAAGTGGGAATGTTTCCAAAAAAAAAGCCCAGTATAAACCTGTACTTAAAAGGACTCAACCTGAAAGAAATGTACTGTAAAGTCATCTGCTTTCTATTGATGTGCCCAAATAGATGATCTCATGCTGCCCAATAAGAGCATCTCTGCTATGCTATAGATGATAAGTAGGGGAAAGCAAGCATCAACGGAACAACAATATGTTTAATATAGACATCAACACATTGTTAAAATAGCCATTGGCTAAAATAAAGAATCTAATCCCCTAAGAGAACAAATTGTTGACAAAGGCTTTACTACAAACAGTATGGACCTTCCCAGTTTGACTTGGCAGTATTGTTGAATTCACATAGTCCTGGTTTAGTAACTATCATGATAGATTTTAGCGTGGCTGCTTTTTGTTGATGCAGTTTTAGTATGAAGAATCTATTTTTATGCAACTTGCATTGATGCTCAAACTGCCTTCTGTAATAATACAAAGATACCACTGTCCATATAGTGACCTGCATGCTCAAAGTACTTTTCAAAAAACCTGATCCCATGGTTGTATTCAGAGCCGTGTATTTTTAGAACCAGTTAAGCTGGGAGTTGTCATGACTAGTATTGAAGCAAGGTGTTTCTTCCTAATGAGGTCATTTCCTACTTTGAAATGGATCTCCCAGCCTTGGCAAAGATAGATTATTCTTCTTGTCAAATCTTGATTAGAAATGTCAATGCCATGAAAATTAATTCCCTCTCAAAAGTAGGTAAGAATGTCAGGATACCTTATTTGAAAGATGCAATTGCTAGCATTTTTTTTCCCTTTTAGTAGCAAAAGAGGATGGGCACTTGCTCAAATCAGTTAGATCTCCTGGCATTTCTACAGTGTTTTGTTACATCAGCATAAAGACAGATTCTAGGTTGCATTCAGGGCATCCTGTGGAATGGGTATACTGTGTTTACTTGAATGTTCTTCTCCCACCATCTTGTTTTCATTTATTTTTTAAAACATTTTAAACAGCTGTGACATTGTTGGTTGTATGCCACCCAGTCATTTTCTATGAAATAGGCAGCCATATAATTTTTTAAAAAAATAAATGTATGCAAACACACAGTGATTTCAGAAATCTGTGTACCTGATAAAGTATTATTTATGAGTACTGGAATTCATGGATTTAACATCTTTTCCTTTTCATTAAGTTGGGGTTAGGCTTAATATTTCAATTGCATAAATTGTTCAAAGTGTGTTTATTCAATTCTTTGTTTTCCGGTATTGATTCTTTTGTCCAATACTTAGCTGCAGTCAAGCATAGTGTTATTTTCTAGTAGTACTCAGGTTGTACTTTGTTTTGGGAAGCTGGGTTGGCATTAGAAACAAAAGATGTTTGAACTCCATGGTTCTACTGAAATTTCATTCCAGATTTGCTTCTGACTGTAGTGTCAAAGCATACACTATCATATTCCAAATTCCCTTGCGTTCACAATTTTGTGCTCTTGGTTTCCCTTCTTGTTAACTTGGAGAGAACTAACTCCAGGAATGAGAAGTCAAAAATCTTTCTTATTCTGGACAATTGCCAACCCAATTCTCATTAGTAGCCTTATTTTTCCCTCTACTTTCTTTGATATTGCTGCTACAACTAGTTCTGTTTGCTGTTACTCAGCACTTATTTTTCTTTTCTTTTCTGTGTATTAAAATGAAGAAACTTTAAGTCATTTATAAATTACTCATATGAACAATACATAATTATAGAAATTAAAATGTGCACTCTTTTAAGATTCAGTAACATTTTAAAGAAAAGATGTACTATATATGTTGTAGCTCACCACCTATAAGTAACACCTGGTTGTCTGTATGTAATAAATATATATAGGAATTTAAGTTATATATCATATATCTAATTTATGACACATGAATTGATTCTCTTCCATTGTTTTTAATTCAGTGGTACTTCATGCGCCACCACCAGCTAAGATTAAGAGAGAACTGCACAGCCCCTCTTCAGAGTTGTCCACCTGTAGTCACGAGCAGGTGCTCTGTGCTAACTATGGAGAAAAGTGCCTCTACAATTATTGGTATGTAGAATCAGTTTGCAAAAGCACTGTTAAATGATTGACAGTTCCTAGAAACTGACCCAGACCATGTGAATAATCAAAGAAATTCCATCCATAGATTAAAAATATTAATCACATCAACAGTTTAATCAAGAATTGATTAAAAACACTTGAAAGAGAGTTGGAGTAGGCAAGACAGCCCCGTAATAGCATTTTTTGTATGTTTGGATAATTGAAAGATAATTATTGTAACTTTGTTTTAACATTTAGTTGGTTGATTTCTGGGGGGAAATGTGCAAACAGTAGACTTAGACCTTTTTGTCTTGCAAAATAACTTGTCACTACTTTGGCAAGTTATGCTAAGGCAAGCCACCTCCCAGGAGAGTTGCTCCTGAAGCCTTACAAGCTTAATTATTTACCTGGAAAGCTATTTGCAACTTGATATTAGCACCTATGCTCAGCAGCAAGGCACTGGACATAGATTTGGATTCCTATGGCCTTCATGACCTCTTCCAATGCAATATAACTCAAATCAGATAGCTTGAGTAATGGGAAGCTGTTTTGATGGGGGAGTAATTATAACAACTATTCTGTACCCTGAATTGTTTACCTTGCTAACCCCATGCCTTTGGGGGACATCATCCCCCCCAAATCATTGTAAATTCTAACATGGTGCTTTTGATATTCTAAAATAGCTTTCTTCAACCTAGTGCTTTACAAGTATGTTAGAGTGGCAGCTGCCAAAGTAGCATTAAACACTTCTAAAAGCCATTAAGCTAGGGAGAGCTGCTATAAGCCAAGAAATAATTTCAATATTTACTGGTTTAATACCTAGCACTCTTATTCATACAGATAGCAGTGGCTCTGTACGTTGCCATACGTTTAAACTGTATTCAATTATTGCAACTAATTGCAAGACTTTCACACAAGTGTATATGAGTGCACGCTCATAGAGGGAGGGGGTTAAGAATTGCACCAGGGCAACCTGCAGAATGATTGGTATCAGTCCTGTTTGCTCTCCTGCTTAGAATTGGTTCTTAATTATTCAAGGTAGGGACAAAGGGGAGGGAAGGCACTTTGGGGTTTGTTTTTTTCCGTTGGAAAGAACAGAATGCACACAATCGGAAGCTACAATTATGCCTGAGAAAATTGTGAGAAAAGTGTTTTAAAATGAGCCCTATGACTCAGCCTATTTGTCGCTTGCTTGAAGTACAAAGATTCCCTTGGGCCTCTGATCGGCCTTAACTGTTACTTCCTGACAACCATGAAATGCAAACAAGCCCGAACTGTCAAGGACTTGAAGCTGAAGCTGAGTAAATGGTTTCTGCCTGTTTTAAATTGTGCTTCTTTTTTCTTCTTTTTTCTCTGCTCTCTGAACAGTGCCTATGATAGGAAGCCCCCCGCTGGGTTCAAGCCATTAACTCCACCCACTACCCCAGCTTCACCTGCACTTCAGAGTGGTGCCCTTCCGCCTCCACCTCTGCCCGCCACACCTGTGCAGACTCCTGCACATGTCAGCCCAGCAGGCCCATTGCAGGGTGCCCCTCCTTCCGCCCCTCACCCTCTTCAGGAACCAAGGCAGCAACCCTTTGCTATACCTCGACCACCTCATCAGCCTATCCAGATGCCAAAGATAATGCCTGAAAACCAGTACCCAACAGAACACAGGTAAGGGGGGTGGGTTGTTTTTCCCCCCACTTGGATAATGTTTTTTTCTTGTCCAGGGGCCTTGTGATCTGACAGAGACAACATATTTTTTTGCTAATTCTATATCCCATTTCTTGAGTTCAAAACGGTGTGTGTGTGTGTGTGTGTGTGTGAGAGAGAGAGAGAGAGAGAGAGAGAGAGAGAGAGAGAAACATACCATCTTCCTCACATTCTCTTGTCCAGTTTGTCCCACAACAATTTGGTGAGGCAGGCTGGGCTGTGAGAGGGTAAACTGGTTGAAATTACCCAGGGAGGTACTAAAGTTGAGTGTGAAAATGAAGCTAAACCTCTCAGGTTCTGGTCTGTTGGTATCACTGAAAGTGTATCATTCTTTTGATAAATGTCTGCCCAAAACCTCAGATTATTACCAGAAATATTTTACTGTGAGAATGCACACATTTTAATCTCTGTATTCTCAGGCTATTTGAGAATGTTCACTATGATTCGTTTAAGTTGGGAAATATATCTAAAATGGAATCAACCATTCAAATTTCAGATCAATATTTCATACTTTCTTTTCCTTGTTCAATAGTTAAGGAAGCCGGATATTTCTTGGACAGTATATATAGACTGATATTGTTAAAGAGTTAAGTGGCTGACATTCTGAATAAATCATTTTAATCAATGGCTCTTGGCCTTTTTATTCACTATACACATTGTATTACATGTAATTTACTACACTTATTACTTGATTTTATTTAGAACTATCAGAGGACAACATGATCTTGACCATTTAAGGTATTTACTGGTCAATATTTGAATCTTCCTATTTGAAATATGCAATATGTTTTTATAGCCTGCCCTTCTGTGAAACCTTCAAGAGGCTTCACCATTTCAGAATGTTAATCAAACAGACTGAAATAATTTCAAATGTTATGTCTTGTTTGTCAAGACATATTAATACAAACAATCATAGTGACATTTACCATTGTTGGGTTTTTTTAAGAAATTTACCCTATTTTTTTCATTTGGGTTTGCTTAACAACTTCAGTGTTTCAGATCTGGATATTCTTACCCAAATATGAGGCTGTGTTTTCAAAATATTGAAAGACAAGACATGTTAAAGCTTAACAAGATGGGATTACTTCCAGAAAAAAATATTTTCATATTTATGACAAATCTCCATCCAAGTTCCTTAAATAAATTTGATTCCTCTCTATTGCCAGAACCTCAGGTTGCTTTTAAGACTGCCAGCCATATCTCCCAGTCCCTGAATTCCCAGTGACCTTAAAGCTATTCGGCATGATTCCATCTGGAAGTTCCTCTTCCTGCAGAAAGCATACCAGTGCAGTTCTAGAGTTACATTTGAGAAGGTTAGAAGGACACAGATCGGAAGTAGCATAATCTGGGCCTGTCAGCTGCAGTAGGTCATATTTCAAAGCTAAATTAAGGTCATGTGCCTCTGGAGTCTTGGGAAATAAATTGATTGATCACAATCACTTTTCAAGGTGCAAGGATGTGAACGGATGTGCCTAGTTTACTGCTGTAGCCTCCGAAAGTTCAAAACCAAGAATATTGGGATGCATATTTGCATATTTGTTTAGTCTCCACTAAGGTTCACCCAGATTCCTCAAAACCAAGATAGCAGTTGTAGAACATATTTTTTGCAAAAGCATAAGTTCTGATATTACTTTTTTTAAATGCCAGCGTTTTGTTTTGTGAAGCATCTGGTTATATTTGCAAACAATAAAAATATAATTTTTGGTGCATGTGGATGCAACCTCTGTGTATTCCATACAATCCACAAGCATTTTGGATCATACATAATTTTTTCAGCAAGTGATGGCTAAAACATTTAATCCTTCTTGTTTTGAGGCAGATTAGCAGCTATATATAATTTGGAATTATATAGACATATGCTTGCTTTGTTGAAATGAAATGCATATAGTCAAATTTATAATTTCTTATCCCTTTGGCAAAAACAAACTGCTTGTTCCTTTCAGTGAAGACATGTTTGTCCAGATGAAGGTCATGTTTGCTACAGATAAGTTAGTTCATTTCTCTTGATTCTGCTCCTTTACACTGTCTGAAAATTTAGTTGTCTCTCCTGGTACTACTACTTTGATCTAATTCAGCTGCTTTTCATTAAACATTAGACATCCAGATTTTGTTTTGAAACAAGATAGGAGGCAAATAAAGTAAAGAAATAATTGAAAATCTAACAATATCCTGTATCATATTATACAGTTTGACTCTGAGATAAGAGGGGTTTTCTTGGCAAGACTTACCCATCTTTGCCCTAATTACTGAAAAATATAGTTCCTGTCCCTATTGAGGCCTTTTTCTTTCATATAGGGTCTCTTACAAAAGACTTTTTCCGTACTAGTATACAGCTTTCATTGTAAATACCCTATATTTTATTGTGCTTATAGCAATAGCACTTGGACTTATGTACCGCTTCACAGTGCTTTACAGCCCTCTCTAAGCGGTTTACAGAGTCAGCATATTGCCCCCAACAATCTGGGTCCTCATTTTACCCACCTCGGAAGGATGGAAGGCTGAGTCAACCTTGAGCCTGGTGAGATTCAAACTGCCAAATTGCAGGCAGCCGGCAGGCAGCAGAAGCCGCGTTCTTAAGTCAAATTTACAGCTGAGAAAGACAACATAAAAAGATAGGGTTGTCTGCAAATGGTCCATTTAGCAGCTTTGGTGAAGGCAGCATTATATGTTCTCCATTTGGTCATGTTACCATTATATCTAACACTTTTTCTTTCAATGACAAGCTGCTGTTGCTACATTGTATCTGGCTCTTATTACTAAAAGTGGGCTATGAAAAGCCTCTGCTGAAATTGCATTGTGCACCCATGTTTACCAGAATTTTATTTATTTGGATGCTGCCCATCTCACTATCAAACTCCTCCTTAGGTAACTTAAATCAGAAGCAAGACTCTAGTAGGTCTAGATTCTGATAAGAGTAATGATCATTCTCTCTCTTTCTCTTGTTCATTCTCATCAAGGTTTCAAAGACAGATGTCTGAACCTTGCCACCCATATCCTCAGCCAGGGCTTTCTGGAGACAACCGCCCTGTCTACCACCGGCAGATGTCAGAGCCTCTTGTCCCTCCTACTGCCCATCCTCCTCAGGGATTCAAGCAAGAATATCATGACCCACTCTATGATCATGGGGTACCAGGTATTCCAGGCCCCCCAGCTCATGGATTCCAGTCTCCAATGGGAATCAAGCAAGAGCCCAGGGACTACTGCATTGATTCAGGTGAGGATTAAAATTGAATTCCTCCAAACTGCATGAAGATTGAGACTTGTTCTTAGTCCTTAGTCTGTAGCACAGAAAGCACAGGTGTACCACAGGTGTTCAGCAGCTGGCTAATGGAGCATGAAATAAACCATGTTGCACCGTTAATTCAAGGATTGACGACTTTTTTTCCTCTGGGGCACCCACTGCCATTTTCTACCAGTATTTGCATATCTTAGAACTATTTCCATTTCCCCCCATCATTAGTAAACATTCTACCAAGAGACACAAATTCATATAGTTTACAGGCATGTCAAATGTTTTTTCCTGTACACTAACATAGTATAAAATTTATTTTACTTTTCAAGGTGTTGCTATCTTGACAATCAAACAAATCTCTAAAATTGTCCTTTCAGCATTCTCCCGTTTTAGATTCATCCCAAATCATTTCATCGCTTTTATTCTCAGTTACGTTCACTCTGCTGTGGGTTCATCATTTAGCCCTTTTCAACCACCTACAGAATTAAAAAAAAAAAATCAAAATCATTTTATTGTGTTTTGTGTTCTTCTTAACCATTCCATGGTCTCTCTGATGACATCTTACGTATTTCTCTATATACACATTATACATTATCTTTCATTTTATCATTTCACTAAACAATCATTTTCATACTTCCCATAGCCATAGCTCTTCACATTTCTTTGGCACTTTGTAAACTTTTTTCATTTTGTACAAAATAGCTTCTACATGCTTTTGCCTTATATCCACCTTCCATTTATTCTGTTAAATTACTCTAGCTTTGAATAAATTTCATTCAGCATTACCTTCTTTTCTTGCATTTGTTCTTGATTTTATTCTTCTGTCTTTCACTTTCTTTTCCATTTTCTTCAAGGTTCACCTTTGACACTACAAAAAAATAATTGTCCATCCTGCATTTATCACCTTGATACCTTTTATTAATTATTTCCATCTTTCAGCATATTCATTTCTTTTATATACACTATTTTGCAGCCAAACCTCAGTGTTATCCCAATAATACAAATACAGAGATTATATTGCAAGGCAATATTGTTGCCTGCATTCCACAAAATGGAAAGTACATGCCAGAGCTCCTCAAAGTAAGTATAGTGGCTGCTGCTTCTCTCATTCTTGCAAAACAGGGATATCGATAGTCCTTGTTTAGTGACTGACTCACTGAGCAACCATTCACAGTTACAATGGTAATGAAAAAGTATCTTTGCAACTAGTTCTTGCATTTATAACCGTTCCACATCTGTAAAGCAAAAGAAAGCTGAAGTAAGATCATAAGCATGGTCTCAATTTCACTTAGCAACCACTTTGCTTAACAACTGAATTTCCAGTTCCAATTATTATAGATTCATATTTATAAATAATAGAGAACTATAAAAAAGTTATCCTAATATACTTGTTCTAGCCAGTTTACCTGCTTCTCCTCCATCTGCTAAATTGGATTTTCCCCCCTACTGTTTCTATCCATCCCTCTGGTGAAGTGGGAAAAAAAAGGTGGTTTTTGTAGCAGCATTTAACCTAGTTAGAATACAAGACTATATTTTTCTATCTTGTAAAAAGAGGAATTCAACAGATGGATTTAACTTTACTCTGAAAAGCCATTACCGAGAGGGAAAAGCAGACAGACAGTTCTGCACTTTTGTGTGCAAAAGCTCTTCCATCTTCTGTTTGCCATAAATTATCTTTGAACTTGTAGCTGACATTGGGTTGTTCCTAAACATGCACTTTGGGTCAAGGGAATGGGAAAGAATTCTGGTTAGGTGTTAGTTGCAGCTGTTCCTGATGCAAAGTTGACTACATTGCTACAAATCTCCTTAGGTCTAAAAATACCGGGACCTCTTAGAAGCTAAGTGGAACAGATGGCAAAAGATCTAAAGTTAAAGGATTTTTTCTCTTCTTTCCGTGCTTCTCATGTGTTGTCAGGTGGAATGCAAAACATGAAGCCTATCTTTTAAATGTGCATTTTGAATACCATTTGCTAATCTATTCTGCAGGTTCATAAATACTTCTTCCAGGGGCTGTTGAAAAGGGATGCAGGAGGCTTTACCCTTTGGGGAAAGACAGCTGCAGTAGGGAGGCAGATTGCATAACCACTTCCAGGAATAATATGACACACCTGATATTTCAAGGGACTGTATTATTTATTGTTCACAGTTCCAAGGAATTCCCTATTTAGGTATTGATTCATCATGATTCACTGAAATATCCCAGTAGGTAAATAAACTAAGCATCAAGGGACGAAGGTCAAATATTTCTCATCAGAGGCCTAAACTTTTGTGCTCAGAATATGGATGTATTATGGGAAAGAACGAAGTCCATTTTTAATGCATACATCTCTAATTAAAAGGATCAGATAGAAGGCAATGGGGAAGATCTCAGCTTGACAAGCCAATACTGGTTAAATAGTATTACAGTAGATAAATCAATGGTTTGATTCTGCATAAAAACAGCTTCACATGTTTAAACCTTCATTTGTTTTCCTTGTTCATGCATGGAAAGTTGAAAACTGTTTGAAACATGATTTGATTATTAACTATTTACGTCTCTGGCTTGGATATTTTTTACAATTTTGCTTATCTGAAGAATTTGCGGGCATCCGAGGAATGTTAAAGTGAAAGTTGAGATTATGGGAATTTTATCAGCATTTGTTTTGAGAAAATATGAGTTATTAATTGCAGGAATTGCTTTCAAACATGTATTTGTGCCATAGTGCCACTCAGATATTCTGGGTGTTAGTCAAGTGATATAATAAACCAATTAATCAAACCTGCGTCCTTCGGGAGAAGGGCGGTATAAAAATTGAATAAATAAATAAATAAAATAAATTAGCCTGGTTAGATTCTCAATAATTTGAATCTTAGTGTACTTCTACAGCTGATTAGTAATATTGGGGTGGGGTGGGGTTGGAGGTACTGTGTTAAGAGAAAGATCTTTTCAGAACATGTTTAAATTCAACATATGCCTTAAAGTTTTTTAAAGTATTCATCTGAATGATGTCTAAGGGAAGGTTCACCAGAATCTAACATGTTCTCATTTGGGCACACAGGTTGCCTGATGTAACTTGCAAAGCCAGGCTATCCTGCTGTCTCATTCCATTTCTTTTGGTTGGAAGTTAGTTGATTCTCGTATCTTTTAGAAGTGTTACTGTGCAGTCCTATTCATTTTTATTTGAAATGCACCGTATAACTTTCTACTGGACTTTCCTTCAGGTAAATATGCACATGAGCATTTTCATGGGAACTGGATATCTTTTTCTTGGATGAAAGCTATATTCAGAAAAGTGCTTAGGAATTGGGCAATGAAGTTTAATATTATTTCTCTAACTAGAGTAGTAATGCTTAGATTTACCATTTTTGTACATGTGGCCTTTTCTGCCCACTACTTCACTTGAACAAGAATTAAAGTGTGTATAGTTTAGTCTGGAATTCACTTGGGCTTCATTTTTTTCTTTTTTCTTTTAGAAGTGCCTAACTGCCAATCGGCATATGCTACAGGAGGGGGATATTTTCCCAACAACCATGATGGTAAGCAGTCACATTGATACACTCATCAAGCACAATTCAAAGTAATATAGGTTAAGGAATGAGACATAATTATATAGATATTAAAAGAATGGGGAATGTTGCTCACCTCTAGTTATGCATTGTTACTGGTGGACAAATGTGATTAATCTTTTAAGGCTTACTCTGAGTAGAAATATTACATGATTTATTTTCAGTGAAGAAAACTGTTCCTGGTCTTAGGAAGTTAGAACCACTGTTCAAATTAATAAATAACTTATATTTATGTGTCATTGTCATTGGAATTCATTTCTGGTGATGTATACATTATTGAAAACAGCGCACAGCAAATATTTGAATGCATAAAATTCCAGTTTAGATGGGGGAGGGAGAGATGCCATGTAAAAGAAGCAGCTGCAATTAAGAAAATTAAAAAACACATTTTCTTTCGCAAGCATCCCCCATACCACCATAAGAGGGTCTCTTATGTTGACTTCATTTTTAAAAAATGAAGAAAAGGTGGTGTGGAAAATTTAGAAATAAAGAGAGAAAGAGAAGTGATGGGTGTGGGGAGAAAAAGAGTGTTGTCTAACTACTCATAATTGGGCCAGCAACACAGGAAATATGTAGGAGAAGTTATTCCACAGAAATCTGCACATAGCTCTGGAGTGATTCAGTTTTAGCAATTTAGATATTTGGCAAGTTTAGTGCAATCTGAGCACTTCAAAGGTTAGTTCTTTTTAGAACAGCTTAATTGAAATCACAGATTTGGGTCAGGTTCATTCAATTAGTAGGAACAGATTTGGGGGAATGTTAAGCCATAAATGTTTTATAACAGTAGTAGGCTCTGCTGAATTGGATTATACTGTTTGTTCCTCCCAATCTAAATAGCGGTCTGGGGACTGGCAGAGTCTATGTAGGTGATGCACTCTATTTGAAATACTTGAGTCTCAGGGTACTATAAGCTGACTTGATTTGGAAATACTTTGGCTTTTCTGCACTTTCATTTTGTCACCAACATGCAAATCCAGCCATGTACAAGCCAACTCTCTGGACAGACTTTTAGAGATACAAAAATAGCAGCTGGCATATTTGCAAATAAACAAGGCCTTACCTTTTTAGTTTTAGTGAACAGCTGAATATTATTGCTGCCAACAAGCAAAGCGACGCCATGTATCAAAGTATTCTTAATGGAAATGTGTGTGTGTGTGTGTGAGAGAGAGAGAGAGAGAAGGAGGGAGGGAGGGAGAGAGAGAGATTGCAGAACAGCACCTGTTGAATATGTCTTCTCTTTTCCCAGGGTTCTCCTATGAGAAAGATGCCCAATTGTACTTTGATGACACTTGTGTTGTACCAGAAAGAATGGAAGGTAAATGCACTCTGTGTGGTGGAGATCTATAGCTGCACTTGAAAATCAGAATGTATATTATTAATTCAGATTTGTTATAGCTGCCCAATCCAATGAATTCTATTAGCTAGTATGCATCTCATTTGTTTTAAAGGAGCTCTTGAATGTCAAATCTACAGATCATGGGTACATTTGCTAAAAGGCAGGACTCCTTGGCGTTAAAGCTTTCTCTGTTATTTTGATGCACCACACAGAAAAAGGGCTGCTAACCAGCTGCATAAAAATTTCCATCTTCAGCTACTAACAGATACCTCCTCACCATAGTATATGCAAAAAAAAAAAAACCAAGGCCAGTCAGCTTTGCAGCCATACATTTTGCTTTCTGTAGAAACATTGAAAATGTTTCAATTACCTGAATCTTTAGGACCCAATGGTGGAGATGTTAAAATGTTAATTCTAACTGATGTGTGTTGTTGCAAACAGGTAAAGTGAAACAAGAACCTACTGTATATCGAGAAGGGCCTCCTTATCAGAGAAGAGGGTCTCTCCAATTGTGGCAGTTTCTTGTCACACTCCTGGATGACCCAGCCAATGCTCATTTCATTGCTTGGACTGGAAGGGGCATGGAATTCAAGCTGATTGAGCCAGAAGAGGTAAAAACAAACAAACAAAAATCTTTATATTACCATTATGGCTGTAGCCATCATAAATGAAATACCAGAGGTTGGCCAAGTTGAATCTCTGCCAAGGACCTTCCAAGGCCTTTTGCCAATTTTGTTGTATTCCCAACATTTCAGGGGAAACCTGCTATATTTGATTGAAATATAAAAAGTAACTAGATATGGAGATAGCTTCTACATATTTTATCCTTTGCAGAATTTATTATTTCTTTTGCACATTGCCGCAATAGAGCTTTTATTAGCATTCCTACAATATCTCAGAATGTTTTATTTACTGCTAAGCAATACTGTACCTCAATAAAACTGATCCTGCATAAGTAGATCTATCTGTTCTGTAACTATTAGCTCAGAAGTATCTTTCAGTTTCAAATGAATAGTTCCCACAGCAATAGCAGGAAGAAAAGTTGCAAATAAAGCCATTTCTTCTTCATGTGACTTATCAAGTCTTCTCCAGAATATCTTAACTCAAATATAGAAGAGATGGTGAAAATCAGTTCCACATCTTTTGCTTTAATATGTTGAGCAGAAAATCACTTGATTTAGTTGTTGCTGTGCTCTGGATATTTACCAATAGAAATTCCCTTTTTTAATTGGCTCAATTATCTTTTAGTTTTAAACTTTTCTCTTATCTCACCATTATGATTATATCATTCACTAGACTAAATTGCAGTGGAACCAAGCACAATGTATATATTGTTTATGGCGTTGTTTCTGAAATATATCTGCAAACTCTGTGTAAATTGTTTGTAATGCCACAACATTAACCAACATTAATGATTTCTGGTGGGTTTAGGTCTCTGGGAGGTGAAGAACTAACCATCTTGCTCATGGAATGTGACAACTGACATGGCTAACTCACTGCAGCCATCTTGTGGCCAATCCGGCACAAACATCTCACCATGGTCAACTTGCCACAGGACAGTCTACCTGGGATAATTCATTGTGATAAATATTATTTGCCACTGTTTGCAATGATAGTAATAGAAATAATATAGAAGCAGCAGTGGTAGATAACATTGCTTTAAGTTATCCCACATGGGCTGTCCCACAGCAAGATGGTAACACCAAGATGGCCACGGTGAAATGGCTGATTTAAAGACTTAACTTAAAAAATAATAAATAGCAAAAGATGGTTAAAACTTAGATTTTAGAAAGTTGCAAATAGACAGACTAAGAGTCCAGATAAATAAGATTTTAGAATTAATTATAAGAATCCATCCTATGGGAAAATGCTTTTGATTTGAACTCTTTTTTAAAAAAACATGACAGGTTGGATTTTTGAAGGTTGGACACTAGAGGGAACAAGAAGGAACTAAAGGTTACAATTAAAGCAGAAGAACACTTAAATTTGACTTTCACAGAATGGAATAAAATATTTTAACACTGGACGTATTAAGAGCTATTTTTGAACAATGAACCCAGAAGTTACTTTTAACAGTGTCTGCCTCTATAGCTATAAAAATAGTTTATATGATCAAGATTAAAGTTTAATGATCTCTGGTAGCCCTTCATGGACTTTTGCTGATATCAGGACTGAAATGATGACTTTAAGGATTTATTTATAGATGAGAGATAGGATATGGGAAGAGATCATTTGTTGTATTATAGGAGAAGCTGATAAGTTATTAAAATTGTTTATACTGGTTGTGATGAAGGAAAAATTCATATCTTTATAAATTTCTATTTAGTATTTTCTATTTCTCTATTTTTTCTATTTTGCACCTTCTATTTTTATTTTTTTGTTTGTATTGTTATTGTTATAATTATAATTTTTAATAAAATGACTATTAAAATTGATAGTATCTAAATTGCCAGAGTTTGGTGCTGGAACATGATAATGTCAAAATTGCTACAGGGTTGCTTGGATGTGTGGCATCTGCAATGC
Source organism: Ahaetulla prasina (assembly GCF_028640845.1). NCBI lineage: Eukaryota > Metazoa > Chordata > Lepidosauria > Squamata > Colubridae > Ahaetulla > Ahaetulla prasina. Next base: position 66,397,610 of record NC_080544.1, on the reverse strand, counting down.
AAAAAAAGCTTTTATCTAACATGCAAAATTTAGCAAGCATACTTCAGGCCTGGAAACTTTAGACTTTAGAGATTTAAACTTTAAATCTCTAAGCTTAAAAAAGCTGGTGTTTGCTACAGTATGTCTACCTTTGATACTGCATTTATTGACTATAGTTGTGCCTTCAGGATATGACTAGCGAAGTTTGGGATGGGTGCAGAGAAAGATAAGTGAAATATAAACAAGCTCTCATTTCTAATGTCCTTTTTCTTGTGGCTTTAATTGAAAAGTTTCAATAGATTTGTGATAGATTTCAATAGATAGTATTGTGGGAGATACATGAATTGCTATGTACAGTAACTGCAACAATGCAGGACATTCAATGAATAAATTCTGCTTTCTCTGACAATAATATATGTATTTAATTTACTCTTGAATTTTCTTTCATCATTTTATCTTTACTCTGATGGAGAAAGATAAACTGACGAGTATATCATATGAACATAATTATCTGTAGAGCTGTTAAGGTCACTGGAAACACTCTGTGTATTTGGTTGAGATTGCTGTTCTAGGCTTTTGCAGTGCCTCAGGTGAACGTAGGCAGCCTTAGTGCACTTAGTGCTTAGAAATCCTATTAATCTTTTCTGAGTGCTGACTGATTGTCCGTTCCATAAATCCCCTGGGAAACAGCAGGTTGGTTGGCAACCAGATTATGTCATCAGATCCCGCTTCCAAAGAGCTGAAATGAGTAATCCCCTTTATATTACTGCTGGGCAGTTGTATTAGAATTTAATCAGTGTTGTTGAAACCCAGTAGGTTCTCTGTTCTTCTGTTACATTTCCTGATCATTTCTGACTAGCTGTGGTTTCAGATGCAGTCAATAAAATAGTCATGCTAATGGCTTTTTTGGTCAATGCTCTATGACTTTGCCAAAGATATTGGAATAGTTCTCAATGACTTTTCAAAAGCCACAAGCAAGTTTCAAAGGAGCAGATGTGGCACTTTACATCTCTGAAATTAGCTGAGTTTACTTTCACCAATATCTGTAGGTCTTTACCACTTTGTGCTTAGTTATAAAGTGCACCATTTAGCAATACTAATCTTGTATGAAAAATAGTTGGAAAAGCAAAATATATAAAGGTAGAGGACGGGTTGCTAACTCTAAAAAGGAAGTCAATATTGAATGATATGAAAGCTGCTAAACTTTCTTTCTCCCCACAGTCATGTTGGGAAATATATGTTTAGAGTGGGGTGGGGAAATTAAGGGTATAACTTGGTTGTGACTTGAAAATTATATATGGGCATCTATGGCAGGTTGTATGTAGCCCCCCGATTCAGTACTGTGAGAAATGTATATTCCTGGTTTGAGTGAAGTGCCTATAAAATCCCAAATCCTGCATGACTCTGTCAGTCCATGACTGGGAGATTGGGGGCTGGGGTGATCACTCTTATGTCAGATAAGAACTGGTGTCTTCTCTCAAAATAATTTGGAATATGTTAGTATTATTGGCAGTACTATTTTTTTCTATTTAAAAATTTGGTACCAAAGATCCAATTAGGAACATGTATTGAGAAGATCAGAAGGCAGATTAGTCAAAAAAATCATACAGAGGTGGAGGCAAGAGGAGGGCAAGACAACTTTCCACATTATCCCACAAAATCTTTCATTTTTTGTCTTGGCTAAAAATGAGAACAACCAAAATATTTTGGGTTAGGTTTGCTGAACCACAGACTACAGGTCTTACTTCAGCAGAATTTCCAAGATACAATCTGTTCATTTCAGACTCTAAACAAAATACATCTTTCATTTGACACCCATACCTATGGTTAACCCTTTTCAGTGATATTTCTAGAACTGGCAAACTCTGAACAGCCTCCATAATTGCATTTTTTCTCTTTTTAGGTAGCTCGTCGATGGGGGATTCAGAAAAATCGACCAGCTATGAACTATGACAAGCTCAGTCGTTCTCTTCGTTATTACTATGAAAAAGGCATCATGCAAAAGGTAATGAAGTCTCTTATCCACACTGTCAGAACAGTGTGGTTACATGGAAATAGCTTTTGACATAAAGATGGCCTTTTTTTAGGATTAGCTTTACTCCTATTCTGTCTGCCTAACTGAATGAACTATGCCAGCATACTGTTCCTTGGTGTCTTTCCAAACAAGTAGCTTACATTTATCAAGGAGGAAAAGGGTGGAAGGAAGTAAAGCAAGGCTGGTTGCTTTGCACCTCAGCATTCTTCATCTGTATTCTAACAGGATCTTCTCTTTCTTTCCAGGTGGCCGGAGAGCGGTATGTCTATAAGTTTGTTTGTGATCCCGATGCCCTTTTTTCCATGGCTTTCCCTGACAATCAACGCCCATTTTTAAAAGCTGAACCAGACTGCCATGTGAATGAAGACGACACCTTACCTCTGACACATTTTGAAGATAATTCCGCATACCTCCTTGACCTGGACCGATGCAGCAGCCTCCCATATGCTGAGGCCTTTGCTTACTGACTTGCTCAGCAACTGACATTGGAGGCTTCAGCTCCAATAAACAAGGGCAAATTACTTTTATAAAGAATTTCTGTTCATAAAACTGCTCCTTGCAGATATTATCAGAAGAAGATAAATTACTTTTGAGGCCCTCTGTCCTTCAAAACTGACTAGTGAATAGGATATCCAATTCTTGATTCCTTGGCTGCAGTCATGAAAAACATTAGGCAGGTGGCACTGGGGGAGCAAGGGGAAGGTCATGACTTCTGAATCCTGTTGCTAGGAACATGTGTGATGTACATGTTTGCAGGACTCCAGGTGACCATGTGTGATTAGCAAATTGTCAAGGAAAAATGCTATGTAACAATCATTTTTTTGTACTCCTCCTTGTATAAGGGAAAGGGCTCTAATTTGCAGAGAAAATGAGCCAATGCTGCGAAAGCCTTTTCGGAAGAGGTGGTGACTTAGTGTGGAACAGCTGACTTATCCAAGCTAACTCGGCCACTTCCCCCTAGATTCTCGGTGCAAAAGTCTTCAATCTGAGAAAGCCTTTTCTTCTGGTTGTCTTTCTCCTTACTCTTTGTGGTTATTATTGATCTCAGAAAGGCAGTCCAAAGGACAGCACTTAAAATATGCAGACCTTTTGAATCTAGCAGGCCACCTTCTCTGTTGAAAGGCTGCATGTGACTGGCTTGCTTTTAAAAACAGGAAAGGGGACTTGGCCACAAAGCTGCCAAGTTTAAGGGGCAACTTTCGAATCCAAGTGTTTGGTGGTTGGGCTTTTTTTCTCCCTAATCTAAGGCAGTTTCTTGCTTCTGGCAGCATTTATACTAAAGGTGCTGCAGCTTGGGAGGAAGTAGTTGAAATGCATGCCCTACCCTATGCAGCTTTGTTGTCTGCCTCTGCACTAGATGCCGCCCCAAACCATTTACACAGCTTGCTCTGCATTCGAAATGTGTTCCTTCGGAAACAGCAAATGAGAGTTGCTTGGCTTTTTATCTGTTAGAGAACAGCATGTCTGCCGTACAAGGCAACTCTAGTCACTGAACTTTCCCAAAATAGCAATTTTGATCCTTGGTAGCTTTCACTTCGCTACTGCTGGCTGGCTACTGCTGAACTATTTTTTTCCAATTGTTGCTGAACTTGCAAGTAAGAGAGATGAAGCATGTGTACACAGATGTATTTTTCACTTAAGTTGTGTTACGCTTTCAGATATTTGTTGCCTAATGGCGATTTTAAGAAATAAAACTTTTTTGTAAAAATTTAGAGAATGGGGAGAAAGTCAAGTTACTCAGTGTATGTGTGTACAGTATACATACATACATGTATGTATATATTTATAAAACTTCTCTGGATCCTTCAGAAATCCCCCCTCTGCTCTTTCCTGTGAGCCTTGCTGGCATGTACCAGTAATGTGCTTGGCCTAATATGCATCTCAGCTCCATCTTTCATTGTAAATGCTGTATAGGATTCCTTTTTCTGCTTTGATAACTTGGGGGATTTTTGACTAACTTCATTTTTTTTAAAAACTCTTTATAAACGACTCAGCAACTCTCCCCAGAATGTATCAGGTGGCCTGTCACAAAGCACAGGGTGGCAGCAGCAAACTGTTGCCATCCCCATTCGGCCCCAGGGCTGAACCAAGCCAGTGGGATTAACGGTGTTATTTTTGTTTATCAATTTCTTTAATTTGGTTTGGGAGTACATAGTACAAAAAGAGTTAATCTGAGGATTGATGTGAAATGTTTATTGCCTGAGCAGGGCTTATATATCTCCTGCAAAGCTGCATTATGTTCTGTACTGTGTACAATAAAGAACTTTTCCTTTCTGTTCAGGCATTGCTAGCATTGTTTCTTGTTTTTGTTTTGTTTGTTTTTTTGGTTTCAAGCACTGTTGTGTAAAGATGGGCTCATCTGCTCCTTCAGCCCCACCCCCACCAAAGTCTTGGTGTCTTTGTGATTGGGCTCCTTGACTACTTTGATTTCTCCTGCAGTCTGTCAAGCCAGCAAGTCATTTTTCTTCATCATTGTGAAACTTTGCTGATTTAAGTGACTCCCCAAGGACAGTCAATATCAGAGTCACAGAACTTTGCAATTCTCCCAGAACACTTATCACATGGCATCTCATTCATCACTAACCCTTAGCATCTCCTGTCTTATTTTACAGATTCCTTTCCATGCACACCAAAATATGTTACGATTGGAATATATTTTTTAAATTGTAATCGTTTTATTTTTCCTCCAAAATATAAGAACAAAATGGTACTGTCCCCAGATATTTATCATTGTGAACAGTCACATCCATCTAGGGTCACCCAGTATGATTTGTGTAAAGTTAGGCTACTGTGCAGACCAATGGCTGAAAATGCAGCTAGGCAAAATTACGTATTCTGCAATTGGGTAGGAACAGTTAATAATACATTAACTGCCAAGTCGTCTAAAATTATTGCTATTCCTTTTGCACTTAATTCTGTTAACATCCTCTCCATTTCTTAGTAGCTAATGAAGAAGCAATGTGAAAACTACTTGTTTTGTACAAGAGTAAATGTTTAACAGATGTTGCTATGTCAGTAGGTGCAGATGCCAGTATCTGACTAGTTTTCATTACTTTAAAATAAGAATGGTAACCATTTTTAAAACTCAGCTATAAAATTATTGGGCTGACAAGTATTTACTGGTGTCCTGGCTTCAGTAGCAAATCACTTCTACTTTAAATAGGCTTATACCTTCATAAATCTGCTGGTGGTTGCCTTCAGTCTCTAATGACTACATAATAGCCATAAATGAGGTTCCAAAAGCAGGTCAAGGCTAGCTGTGTTCTGAATCAGGAAGTCAAAGCCAATCTACTTAGCAAATTCCAAAAAGAGAAGGTGATGTCTTGGCTTTTTTTAAAGGCCCAGACAGATGGAGATCTCATTGCTAATTCATGGAATCTCCTGGCTCCGTTTCTCTCCCCCTTAGTAGATACTAGCTTTTCATTTGCCCTTTTCTAACCAAGCTGGCAATGTCAAAAGCAGTAAGGATTAATATTTGTTTTCTACATTCTTTTCTGATCAACTACGAGCAGCAGAGGAATAGCCTACTCGTTGTATATTGCACCCTGAAACCTTTGTATTGAAAAAGGCAACTGGAATAGGCTTGAATAGATCTGTGGTTTGTCTTTGAGAACCCCTTTGAAAGAAATGCTGGTCTATACAGCATAAGTCTTACTACAGATAGATTTTTAAATTTGGGAATATTAGAAACCTTATCTTAAAGATTTAGAGCAGTTGAGTCCTTTTACTTAGACTGGAAGCTGACATTTTTGCAAAATGCTAGCACTGATACTGATTTACTCATATATAAAGAACAATAAATACATGGAAGGAAAGGGAATCGAGCATATGAATTAAACCTTTCAACGATTCTTGGCTTCAAAGAATTCAACAATATAATTCACCTATTGAAGTTAAAATATGAACGGTTTCTAAATATAATACTGTGTTTCAAAGACAGCTAGGGAAGCATCATTTATTTGTAATTTAATATTATCTGACATGTTTATTGGGGCTTGTTGAGATAGGGAGCTCTGTGATGAACCTGAAATGAAAGATGCAAGGAACTCAACAGACACTTGCAATTACCAGATTTTTTTTTCTGCCATTTTTTTTCTGCCTTGAAAATCTATATATCCCATAGGTCTCAAGAATTATATAAAATAAGTTTATATTTCACTGTCATTTTGGCACTATTGGTACCCTACTAATTATTTTGGAGCAGTAGTGGGTTTCAATTCCGAGGGCTACCAGTTTGTTTGTGGGCGTGGATGCACTTGCACAACATTTCTGCACAGGCACAGAGATTTCCGGGGGGAGCTTCCCACTGCCACCGCTACCGGTTCATCCGATTTAGGGCGAACTGGTAGCAACCCACTACTGTTTTGGAGACTGAGAATCTATAGCATCCCCAACATGGTGTCGTGCTAATAACTATCCTACCCAATTTGACGACAGCTGTAATACTAAATATCTGGAAGATACTTTCCTGAGTGAACTCCTGTAAGACAGAATTTTAATTATTAGATTGTTATCTCAGCTTTATTACTTTATAAGTTACTCAATACTCCTTCCTCCTACTATTCTCCCCACAACAATCCTGTGAGGAGGAGTGACTGGCCCAAAATCACTCAGCCACTTTTCAGGTCTAAAGGAAGAGTAGAACTCACAATCTACTCATTTCTAGGCCAACACCTTAATCACTAGACTAAATTGCTTTAAACCTGTTTTGCTTCTGAAACAGTGAAATTACAGTACAGTACATCATTTGATAAAGTGGGGAAAGGTAGATGTTTTCTGTCCATGCATTTGTTGAAAAGCTTGTGAACTCTGAGTTACCATGGCAATTAATTTCCTTTTCTGTGGAATACAGTTACAAGAAGATGTGTCTTATAAAAGATAAATTATACTGTGACCATATCTCCTAAACTGCTCCTCTGAATAAAAAAATTATAAAACAAATATTAAATAGCAATTTAAGTTCTGAAAACTCTGCTCACCAGCTTTACCTTCCATACCTAATAACTTCAGGTTTTCTCAGGACACCTATTTGATCCAAACCATTTATCTTCTGCTATCAGGTTGTCTCAAATCAGGAGTAAACCTTTTCTGTGCATGAATCATCATGGAGTCTTCTTAACAAAATTTATTAAAATGAAAAGGACAGGATTACAGCAGTATCCACAAGTAAACTGTTTCCCATTTATACTAATTTATCTCCCAAATCGGGAGTGTAGAATCTTCAGAATTTATTTCCTCCAGCTTACTGTGAACTGGTAAGAAGGTGACACTTTTTCCCATGCTTAAGGATAGGTCTGCAAGTGTCTTATTTACATTTTTTTTCTCGTAAATTCTTATCAGCCTGCAAATTATCATTTACACCTGCCAATATTATTTTTATTAGCCCATGGTCTGCTTGCTTCACATGCCAAAAAACATGGAGGTTCCTGATTTATTAATCATCAGCTTTAAGTACCGGTTATCCTTTACTTGGTCTAAAATTTATTCTTTTTAAGTCCAGGGTATTTTTAACAGCTATCTCCAAACCATATTTAAAAGTTGTCTCTTTTCAGACTTTCCTCCTAAGCAACTTAGATAGAGACAATTAATTCAAAGAATAAGTCTCTTAGACCTCTGAATAGTGATATTTATTAGAAGAAAGGTTAATGTTCCCCAATCAGAGTTGGTGGAAAATCTGATGTTCTCCTGAATTCACCACTCCTGCTTGAAGACCAGGCGGCAGCTGAGATTAGGAAGCCCTTTGTACATGCCCCAACTATGCCCATTCCTGGCCCAGGAGACCTTGTTCATGATGAGTCATACCTTAGATATTTTCCATTTGGATTATTATTAATGTGCTCTATATAGAGCATCCATTGGGACCAGTTGATCTCAGATTCCTTTCAAATATTGTTAGTAGACAACTTTTTTCTCTGAATTCATTCTGATGGAGAAATTTTAGTTGTGATTTCCTTGCACACACAAAGTGCAGATTCAGATTTATTTAATAACAGTGTTCCTTTCTTTAGAGAACTTTTATATTATTCCCTATTGTTTGCAGGAACAAGAAGGCATTCACATACCAGAAATGTGAATTACCATTCACAGTAAGCTTCCCTGTTTCCATTCTGTTATGTTGCAAGAATGATTTCAGTGAAATTTCTATGAAATGATTCGACTTCCGGAGGTGGGCCATCTGGAGCACTTAATATGTTTGGGATTATAATCCTCAGTATCTGGCTATTAAGTATGCTGACTGTCCTTATGAGAATTGTAAACTCAAACCAAAATGAATTGCCTAACCCTGTTATAATTAATAGTTAATTTATTCTCCATGTATGAATCTATATGATTGATTATGGACATCCACCTTGGGAACGTATGTATTCCGTGTTTGTATTATGGTTGCACAGATATGGATGATCAGTATATGGAAGAGGATTTTATGTGGTTCATTTCATTCCTGTGACTGTATTTTTGCAGCCCAGATCTGGTAATCATATATGAGCAGTCTCCTCATTGTTTTCAGACCTCATTAAAATAATTGATCTAATTTTGGTACATTTTTGCTTTTTCCCCATCCTTCACATTTTGTGGTATTTCCCTGATGAAGAGTTCTGGAGAACAAATTTTTTTTTGACATGGGTTATTACCGTATTACTCATTTGTAGATTGCTTTTGTAGATTGCTTTTGTTCTCAAGGGAGCTGTCAGTAATGCATAGAAGAACTTTTAATAAAACAATATAAAATACAACTGTAAACAACAAATAAACACAATTTAAAGTGCAATGTTTAACAATATGATAATTATAACCATATATTTTTGTCATTTTGTTACTTAGTAAAAGTAGAACCAATTATGTCCTTTAAAAATTGGCAAAAATATATCTATATTGTACAAGATATGTACAATATGGATATATTAGTTATATCAATTAGTTAAAAGACAATTCTAATCTTTCTACAGGATGTAGAATTCAAATCCTTAACAGGATGTATTTCAATCTTGATCAAACAAGCCAACTTCATATTATTTCCTTTTACTTTGAGCAACCTTATCTTACGTCCCATCAAATAATGTTATAAAACTTGATTACTTTACATTTTTTCTTTGAGCCTTCTTTTAAAATTCTTCAAAATTTTAACATGCTTCTTTTGTAAATCCAATATAAGAAAATTACTCTTAGTTTGTTATTTTTATATCACTTTGGATTAAGACATTAGCCAGTTTCTTGTGTATGTTCAGTTTAAAATCTTTTTTCATGTCATCTTTGTAGCCTGTTATTTTTAATTCCACTTTCTAACCAGTCTCAATCTTGTCAGGTAAATGTATATTTCTCTTCCATAACATCTTCTAAACATAGTCTGTCTATAGAGACAGAACACTTTTAAAATTAACTTCTGGGTACATTGTTTAAAAATATCCTTCAATATCTTCAGTGTTAAAATATTTTATTTTGTTCTGTAATTGTTGACTGCTCTATTCTTTTAATTATAATCTTTTAGTTCTCTCTAGTTCTAACATCCGATTTTTATCTTATTACATTTTCTAAAAGAATTCCCATGGAAAGGATTGTTTATAATTAATTCAAAATCTTATTTCAAATTTATCTAGACTCTTAGTCCATTTGTAACTTTCTAAAGTCCAAGTTTTAAACCCTTTTTTTAATTTAAAAAAAATTAGTTCTTAAACTTGTAGTTAAAATGTCTTTTCTGAAGGATTTAAGGAAACTCTCTTGGTGCTGTAAAACCCTTCAATGCAAAGATTCCTAATAACTGGAAGGCAGTTAACAAGTAATTTCCAAAAGTGATTAGAAAGGGAAATATGCAAACCCATTGTCCTTTCAAAGATGCTGACTGTGGTTTGAGGAAGATGGCTATTCCCTCATCTCCCAGAGCTTTAGTGGATTGCCTGTGGTTTCCTTGCAAGAAACAACTGTCTGAAGCAGTTGATGGACAATCTTAAATCCTCTCTTTATCCAGGCAGGAATTATTAAAGATGAATTATTTAAACTATTCAATAGCTCTTCATTTGTCATGGAACTGCCTTCCGTCCACCATTTCTTCCCTGGAAGTCTGCAAATATTAATTAAAATACATAATTAAGAATTAAAAGGAAGATTCATAGATGCTAGGTATTAACTGAACCTGTTAGATTGGACTATTAAGTGTAGGTGACTGTACGTGTGCATGTTTATCTTTATATCTAAGTATTCTTAGGCACTTCCTAGTACATTTTAAATGTACTTGGCATCAATCCAGCATGTTTGTACTTATGTATAAATAAAGGACTAAATCCCCAGGAATTTATACAGCTAATCCTAAATATCAGTTATAAAATAAATGTTCCTGAAATCATTATTTGCAAGAAGATAGTTTTTCAACCTGGAAGCCACAAAACCAGTGGTGGGATTCAGCCAGTTCGTACCACTTCGGGAGAACCAGTTGTTAACTTTCTGAGCAGTTTGGTGAACTGGTTGTTGGAAGAAATCATTAAGGCAGAAAAGCGGTTGTTAAATTATTTCAATCCCATCACTGCACAAAACCTATTATAAAAAATAAAGAAATGCACCCTGTAAATAAAGACACTAAGATTAACAGTGTACAATGGTGTTTACAGTGTACAATGGTGACGAAGGTGAGAAACCTCCCACTTTTCTTGAGGCAACCCAAGCTTTTCTTAATGGATATGGAGAGATTTCCTAGTGTAAGCTGACTGAGCTATTAAATCCTTAAGAAGGCTTGCTTAGTACCACTGTTATTTTGTTTTCAATGCCCAGTCAAAAAATTTCTTCTCTTCCAGATAGCTTTAGGATTTTAAAGATTCACATTATTGTGAATTATTGGACTATTATAGAAGAACCAAGAAACAAATATTATTAAAAGATATAAGCTTTCATGCTAGAGCACTCCTGATTATACTGGGTTAATGGTTTTAGAGAGAGAATGGAACACAGGGATTCATTTCTTCTACTGCTGGTTATATCTCTTGATTACTTAATGGATACTGAAGTTAAGGTGCTCTTGTATTCTTCAAATTGCAGAAAGTATTTTCCTTTTTTTGTCCTTGCTCAGACAACCCTGAAAGATGGAAGGAAAAAAAGTCAGTACTGTAAAAGCAAATAAGGGACTTCTGCATCCACTTTGGATTGCTGTCATCATTAAATAGGGTAGAAGCAACAGTAAAGAGAGATATCTCCTATACATTGGCATCGCTGAGAAGTTTGGGAGTTGGTCCATATTATCTAGAAGCTGACAGAATTGATGAAGTCTAATGTATATTAATAGCGGAAGCTGTGATTCTAAAATGTTGATATAGCCAAGTTCATATATCCAAGATGGATAGGTGAATGACACATACACTTCTTTCTCTTGATTGACATGAATTATACAGTAGGTGATCTGGTTGGTCCTTATTTATTTATTTATTTATTTATTTATCACATTTATATACCGCCCTATCTCCCTAGGGACTCAGGGCGGTTCACAGGCAAGTAAAAAATACATATAAATACAAACTAAAATAACAATTAAAAAACTTATTCTACATGGCCGAATTATTAAAAAGCAATATAAATAATAAAACCCATTAAAACCAGTATAAATTTAAAATCTAATCCAGTCCTGCGCAGATAAATAAATGTGTTTTAAGCTCGCGACGGAAGGTTCGGAGGTCCGGAAGTTGACGAAGTCCTGGGGGGAGTTCGTTCCAGAGGGTGGGAGCCCCCATAGAGAAGGCCCTTCCCCTGGGTGTTGCCAGTCGGCACTGCCTAGCTGACGGCACCCTGAGGAGTCCCTCTCTGTGAGAGCGCATGGGTCGGTGAGAGGTATTCGGTAGCAGTAGGCGGTCCCGTAAGTAGCCCGGCCCTATGCCATGGAGCGCTTTAAAGATGGTTACCAAAACCTTGAAGCGCACCCGGAAGGCCACAGGTAGCCAGTGCAGTCTGCGCAGGATAGGTGTCACACGGGAGCCACGAGGGGCTCCCTCTATCACCCGTGCAGCCGCATTCTGAACTAACTGAAGCCTCCGGATGCCCCTCAAGGGGAGCCCCATGTAGAGACCATTGCAGTAATCTAGACGAGACGTCACGAGGGCGTGAGTGACCGTGCATAGGGCATCCCGGTCTAGAAAGGGGCGCAACTGGCGCACCAGGCGAACCTGGTAGAAAGCTCTCCTGGAGACGGCCGTCAAGTGATCTTCAAAAGACAGCCGTTCATCCAGGAGGACGCCCAAGTTGCGCACCCTCTCCATCGGGGCCTTATCTATTATGATGTGTACTAAGATTAAAAAACAGAAACACAAACTGATGGTTTTGTAATTTCACTCAGTGATTATGTCTTACAGTAGGGGCCATATCAAAATTCTCCAAAACATGAAAATATAGATTGCATAACTGTACTGCTGTGCACCATTTTAAAAAGCCAATAAACATAGTCTTTGATATTTATCTAGAGAAATAACTGAAGGTATTATGTTCATTTCAAATCAAATTTTTGAGTGATCTCTTGAGAATTTATTTCCTGTGCTGTTAAACCTTTGTTTCACATATTTATTTGTTTAAGTCTTAATGATATTATGTTTGAGTTTCACAAATACTGGTAACAATTCTGAAATGGGGCCTCTGGTGGCTCAGACTGCTAAGACAGTCTGTTATTAACACAGCTGCTTGCAATTACTGCAGGTTCAAGTCCCACCAGATTCAAAGTTGACTCAGCCTTCCATCCTTTATAAGGTAGGTAAAATGAGGACCCAGATTGTTGGGGGCAATAAGTTGACTTTGTATATAATATATACAAATGGATGAAGACTATTGCTTGACATAGTGTAAGCCGCCCTGAGTCTTCGGAGAAGGGCGGGATATATCGCTCAGCTGAGGGACGGTCTGGACCGAATTTGGGATGATCCAAGCGAGGGAGAGGAGGCACGTCTTGTTGAGCATATTTGGGATGAGTTTGACCCTGTGGCTCCCGAGGACGTGGACAGGCTGTTGGGGAGGCTTCACGGCACGACATGTTTACTGGACCCGTGTCCTTCCTGGCTGGTACTGGCCACTCAGGCGGTGACACGAGGCTGGCTCCAGAGGATTATCAACGCTTCTTTGTTGGATGGGGTTTTCCCTGCCGCCTTGAAAGAGGCGGTGGTGAGACCCTCCTTAAAGCCCTCTTTGGACCCAGCTATTTTGGGTAATTATCGTCCAGTCTCAACCTTCGCTTTGTTGCGAAGGTTGTAGAAATGCCGTGGCGCGACAGCTGCCCCAACACCTGGATGAAGATGTCTATCTAGACCCGTTCCAGTCCGGCTTCCGACCCGGATACAGCACGGAGACAGCTTTGGTCGCATTGGTGGATGATCTCTGGAGGGCCAGGGACGGGATATTCCTCTGCCCTGGTCCTATTAGACCTCTCAGCGGCGTTAGATACCATCGATCATGGTATCCTGCTGCGCGGTTGGGGGGATTGGGAGTGGGAGGCACCGTATATCGGTGGTTCTCCTCCTATCTCTCCGACCGGTCGCAGACGGTGTTGGCAGGGGGGCAGGGGTCGACCGCGAGGGGCCTCACTTGTGGGGGCCCACAGGGTCGATTCTCTCGCCTGCTGTTCAACATCTACATGAAACCGTTGGGTGAGATCATCAGTGGTTTGGGGTGAGATACCAGCAGTACGCTGACGACACCCAGCTGTACTTTTCCACCCCGACCACCCCAATGAAGTTGTTGAAGTGCTGTCCCGGTGTTTGGAAGCTGTACGGGTCTGGATGGGGAGAAACAGGCTCAAGCTTAATCCTCCAAGGCGGAGTGGCTGTGGATGCCGGCACCCCGATTCAGTCAGCGGCAGCCGCGGCTGGCTGTTGGAGGCAAGTTACTGGCCCCAAAGGATAGGGTGCGCAACTTGGGTGTCCTCCTGGATGATCGGCTGTCGTTTGAAGACCATTTGACGGCCGTCTCCAGGAGGGCCTTCCACCAGGTTCGCCTGGTTCGCAGTTGCGCCTTCCTTGATCGGGATGCCTTATGCACAGTCACTCATGCGCTCGTTACCTCTCGCTTGGATTACTGTAATGCTCTCTACATGGGGCTCCCTTGAAGTGCGCTCGGAGGCTTCAGTTAGTCAGAATGCAGCTGCGCGGGTTATAGAGGAGCTACGCGTAGCTCCCATGTAACACCGCTCCTGCGCAGACTGCACTGGCTGCCTGTGGCCTTCGGGTGCACTTTAAGGTGTTGGTTATGACCTTTAAATCGCTCCATGGCTTAGGACCTGGGTACTTACGGGACCGCCTGCTGTTACCACACGCCTCCCACCGACCTGTACGCTCCCATAGAGAGGGACTTCTCAGGGTGCCGTCCGCCAAACAATGTCGGCTGGCGGCCCCAGGAAGGGCCTTCTGTGGGGCTCCCACACTCTGGAACGAACTTCCCCGGGTTTCGCCAAATACCTGACCTTCGGACATTTCGTCGCGAACTCAAGACTCATCTTTTATCCAGCAGGGCTGGCTTAAATTGGGATTTTAATGCTTAAATTTATTAATTTAAACGGGTTTTTAGTATGGTAAATTTTAATCATTGGGCTAATTTAAAATAAGTTTTTTAAATCGTATTTTAAACTTGTATATTGTATTGTCGGTTTTATTATGCCTGTACACCGCCCTGAGTCCTTCGGGAGAAGGGCGGTATAAAAATCAAATAAAATAAATAATAAATAAATAAATGCAAATTAAAAAAAATACTTTAAAACAGGAAAATAAAGTTCAGCTCTCAAGCAAAATATACAAAAAAGGCTTTTGCTGTTAATCCTAATGGAAACACAATAAGATAATTAGTACCCTGACCATTTAATTTATGTCAAGAGCATACCTTTTTTGTGTAAAATATGTGGAAGTGTTTTTTTACGCATTTACCTATTGGAGGAACACTGTAAAGATATGTCTCCTGGTATTGAGTGGAAGCCAAAAATGCATTCCTGTGTAAATGTAGATAACGTATTCATATTTTACTCATTGTGTGTGAAGTTACACTTGATGAAGACAAATGAAAGTTTCGTCCAGATAATTGGTGCTTCCAAACAGTTAAAGGCACATGAAAGAATAAGGTTAAATGTGGGTTGATCAAGTTACATTAATTGAGATTCATCAGGTCTGCAGTCTACATGCAAGCCTGAATCTGATGAATCTGGGGAAAGTAACATAAGCTTTAGTTACAACTTATGTTTTTACAACTTATGCTTTTAAACTGCTATTCTAATCCAGAATGATACAACCAGATCATTGACTAAAGATTATTATTGGAAGCATGTGACTTCCTTGATGCAACAGGTCCATTGCTTTCAAGGCAGAATTTTAAAACAACTCTGACAAGAGGCAGTAGATTAAATCTGGGCTAAGCAAACTTCAGCCCAGAGGAATTTACTTTACATTCTATTAGAATCCTTAATCCATCAACTGAAGCCAAATTAAAAACAATAGTGCCAATAGGTGGAGATATAATAAAATTTAAGGAAAAAGATGCCTTTGGACAAAAACATAGCTGAGAATCTGTGAAAAGTAACATATTCATATGTCACATATTCTTTTACACACACACACAAAATGCCACGCTTGTTATTATCTCTTATTTTCTACAACTGATTTCTATTGGAAAATCTTATTAACTGTCACCACTAAAAGATGCCAGAAATCCAAGTCATAGCACCATAGATTCTAATTATATTATTATTATTATTATTATTATTATTATTAATTAATTAAATTTTTATACCACCCTTCTCCCGAAGGACTCAGGGCGGTTCACAGCCAGATAAAACAACAATGAATAAATACAAAGTAAAACAATAATTAAAAAACTTATTAAATATGGCCCTAAGTTAAAATACATTTAAAACAATAAAACCCACTAAGTAAAATTTAAACCGAATAAAACATCTAAAATTCTATGCCAGTCCTGCGCGAATAAATAAATATGTCTTCAGCTCGCGGCGAAAGGTCCGAAGGTCAGGAAGTTGACGAAGTCCTGGGGGAAGTTCGTTCCAGAGGGTGGGAGCCCCTACAGAGAAGGCCCTTCCCCTGGGGGCCGCCAGCCAACATTGCTTGGCTGACGGTACCCTGAGGAATCCCTCCCTGTGAGAGCGCACGGGTCGATGGGAGGCAAACGGTGGCAGTAGGCGGTCCCGTAAGTAACCCGGTCCTAAGCCACAATGAGCCATTTACTATTGTAGTAAATGTCTTACTAGTTTCTGCAAATTTCTGTTTTAAGATGAGAGGTGCCTTTTGAAATATAGTACAAACTATGTCGCATACTTTAGATGACTTCTTTGCCCTAGAAAAGGTCTAGGAATATAATTCCATATACAAAGAATGTTTGAAAATTGCTTGACCAATTAGGGAACCTAAACAAATAGCCATCATTTGAAACTTTTCTTTTAATTAATTTAAATTAATTTAATTTAATCTGTGATGCCATTACATGGCAAACTGCAAATCCTTTCATTAAATTCCTCGGACCCTGCGAGCCTCAGGAATTTAAGACCCTTATGAGATTACACTAGATTTATGTTGTCTCCGATTTTTTCCCATATTCTTCACAAGAAAGTATTTCATATTTTTTTGTCTTGATGTAATACATAACTGAATAACTGAATAGCTAAAGCCTATCCAACTATTAAGTAAGGGAAATCACAGCAGGCTCATTCAAACATGTCACTACAAGTCCAGAAATGTTGTTTACATTTAATGTTTCTTGGCAATCTATTGCCTATTTATTTTCTGACTAGATGTTTCATACCTAGAAAGACCATTCAAGACAGCTTACAAAAAAAGTACATAAATAGATGTATCATGTACATCTTACATGGTAATAAAATCAATCAGTCTCATGTATCACAAAATTGAGAAGTGACATTGTTTTTATTTGTGGTCTTTTTTGTGCAAAAGACTAACGTTGTATTTCTTTGGAAAATTATATATGCCATGATACAATTTAATATGCAAGGAAATTTTCTGCTTCTTTATGCAACGAATTGGATGTACATTCCTTACTTAACTTACAGTATGACTACTCTACTTCTGAAAACTAAGAAATGTATTTATACATCATACTAAATTGTGATTTATTAATTAATGCTGTATTGAATAATATTGATAGGTTCACATAGCACTGTTGCTTATAAACTATGGTTTATAGCAATAGCATTTATATACCACTTCATAGTGCTTTACAGCAGTGGTCACCAACCAGTGGTCCGCGGACCACTGGTGGTCCGTGAGAAAATTTTGGTGATTTTTTGGAAAATTGAGGTGGGGAGTTGGCTGTGTGGTTGCATCTTGATTGGTAGGTGGACTGGGTGTTTGCAGATTAGTCTGCTGTTTCGTAGCATCCTGTGTGGGTGTGGTCCTAGTTGTGTGCCCATTAGTTTTTGTGTTGTAACGACCTGGTTAATGGGCTGTGTGGAAACATCCTGAGTTCTGGGAATGTGATCTCCTGAGTCCTGTGCTGTAACATCCTAGATTAGTTGGCCATGAAACAGCCAACTAATCTGCAAACACCCATTCCACCTACCAATCAAGATGCAACCACACAGCTAACCAACCCGCTTACAGCAACACGCCCCACCAGTATTTATAGAGAGACGGCAGCTCCGACCACACTTTGCTCGCACAAGCACAAAGCCATAAGCACCAGCCTGAAGATGACGAGTGAAGACCTTGTTGAAACGTTGTCAAGATACTCTCAACTTTACACAGGAAAAGACTCGAATACACCAAGAACTACATAATACTAATAGTATACATATTTCTTTTATGTACACTGAGAGCATGTGCACCAAGACAAATTCCTTGTGTGTCCAATCACACTTGGCCAATAAAAAATTCTATTGTGCAGATCAAGTACCTGACAGAATGTCATAGAGAAAGCAATCAAGGTCTCTTCTTTATTGTCTAAAGGTCAAGACATAGAGTAATAGTTTTAATTACAGGAAGATAGTTGGGGTTTTTTTTAACATTCAAGTAAAATTTAACAACAGTACTTTAAAAATGGGGCTAATAATCTAAAGAAATTATGGGTCTCATTCCATTCATATGTTTTAGCAGAGGACAGGTATCCATCTGTTATGGATATTTTGCTATGGCTTCCTATACAGATCAGAGCATTTCACTCAACTGCCTAAATGATCGTTTTCAATTTCTATATCTAAAGAACTTACAAGAGGATCTTCATCAGAGAAACAAGAGAGATAAATAAACAAAAGGTTTATTTATAAGATTAAGAAAAATAAGAAACATTGTCCTCTGCCGTCCAAATAAATTATTTACTTTCCATATGTGTGTGTGTACACATACACACACACACACACACACACACACGTAAAGATTCCCATGATTGCAGAACTGAAAAAAAACTGCTTCTATCCTCACTTCTGTTCTCATTCCTAAGAGACATAATAGTACACCTGTAAGAGGGAATCAGGCTTTTTTTTCTTTGCCACTTCTCTGATTTCATCTTCATAGGTTCAGAGAACTTGCAGCTAAAAAATAACACCATCCCGGTCCAAGTTTTTGGACCTTGGTTTTGAACAGGTAACAAGAGAAGGGAGAAATCGCTCTATTCCAGCAATTCTTCAGTCCCATAGATCAGCTGAGAATTGATACACTGAAAGAATCAGACCTCTTGTTGCTAAAAGCAGATTGCATTGGAATATAGCGTCCAAGAACTAGAGAAGAGAAATTGGATTGCCATCAGTTGCATGTGGTCAGCAGGAGTTGGACATATTACCTCAATACCAATATCATTGAAAAGGTGTAAATTTTTCATTTAGAAAACTTGAGACAGAAGAAAAAACCGCACTTTCACTAATCAGAATAAAAGTCTATTGATAAGATATAGGCAACAGGGATAAAAGCTTCTGATGTTAATTCAGAATATTTGTCCCACAGGTAATAGAATGGACGACTATGATATATTCCTGAATTTTTCTGTTGTACATTCTCATTGTAATCCTAGGCTTATATGGTTTATCTAGAAATACGTCTGACTGAATAGATTCAAGGCAACCTTGATTTTTATTTTGAAAAAATAACTCAACTCAGTCTTGAGTGGCTCAGACTGCTAAGACAGTCTGTTATTAACAGCAGCTGCTTGTAATTACTGCAGGTTCAAGTCCCACCAGGCCCAAGGTTGACTCAGCCTTCCATCCTTTATAAGGTAGGTAAAATGAGGACCCAGATTGTTGGGGGCAATAAGTTGACTTTGTATATAATATACAAATGGATGAAGACTATTGCTTGACATAATGTAAGCCACCCTGAGTCTTCGGAGAAGGGCAGGATATAAATGAAAATTTAAAAAAAAAGTTTTTCCCCTTAGTAACTTTGGGGAGATTGCTTTGATATTGTTGTAAATATTAATATGCAAATAATTATATCAATGAATAATTTTTATTCTCTCCCTTTTTACAAAAATGTATCTTGGGTATGCTCACTGCCTTATGTAGAATGGCTTTCCTACTGAGATTTAAAGGCTGATAATGGTTCTGGAAGGCTTAGTTTGGTATAGCGGTTAAGGCATCAGGCTAGAAACTGGGGGACTATATGAGTTCTAGTCCTGCCTTAGACAAAAAATCAGATGACCTTAGGCTACTCATTTTCTCTGAGTCCTATGAAAGAGGCAATGCAAACCACTTTTCAAAAAACTTTGATTGAATGCCTGCAAGCTGTAAGGATCTGGATAGGAAAAAACAGGCTGAAGTTAAACCCAAGTAAGACAAAGTTGCTACTTGTACATTGGGTTTCTCTGTCAGTACCAATGTGATCGGACGGACACTATTCATGAAAAACCAGGTTTTTAATTTAGGAGTCCTTCTGAACTCCTACCTCCTGCTTCAACAGCACTTGGAAAGCATAGCTATAGAAGGGTCTATAGTCAATTTTAGTTGTATGCCAATTGTGAATTTCCTTGGAGCAAAAGGACCTGGTAACAGCAACTTGTTTTCTCATTACTACCTGGTTAGAATAGTACTTCACATAAGGCTGCCTCTATAGACTACTCACAAACTACAACTGTCCCAAAAGACCTATCCATTATGCATACTTGAATTCTATTATTCATTTCTTTGAATATCTGAATGAATATCCATTCTCTGGAACAGAACTGGCACTGCCTTCCTGTGCTGCTGCTCTAGACTGACACCTTAACTATTACACCATAATGGCTCTTTTAGCACATTTTAGCTTTATCTTAAAGCCTTACATGAATTGGCACCAAAATATTTCAAAGACTATTTCTCTAGTTTCCAATTTGTAAACCATGAGAAAAATCTCCTAGTGGCCTCCCATTTCTGCAAACTGAGGTGGCTGGAGGGATACAGTATTAATTTTCTATTATTGCCTCTGTGCACTGGAATAGCCTCCCCCTAAAAATTTGATCAGTTTCCCAGTTGCCTTCTGAAAAATATTAAAAACAGCATTATTATAGCCAATACTCGGGATATGTAGTCATGCCATCTATTTTATTCTCTAATTGTTTACATGTTAAGTGCTGCTTGTCTTCGTTTTAACTGTATGATTTATTGTTACTCTACTGATAACGCAGTGAACGTTTTATTGTATTGTTTGTCAAATGTTGTGAATCGCTGAAGTCTCTTCCAAATGCAGCAGGTATGAATCGACTAAATTACATCCTATCAAATAGACCAACCAAAACAAATACTAACAACAAGTTCCATGATTGATTCTTCCCATTGGACAGTTGGGAATAACAGCCTGTGAATGAGGAGGATGGGAAGAGCCTGACTAGCCTCTAGGGTTGAAGTCATCGTCGTCATTTCTCTCTCCGCCCTTTTCCACAACTGGAAGTGTTACCTGCCATAAAAGGTAATTCTGGTGTTTAACACCAAAGTATTCCTATGGGCTGCACAAGGAGCTATTTCTAACCCGACTATAAACAGTAAATGAATGATAGACAAATCCGTTTTAAAAAGACTCCTCGCACAAAACAGATTCCCAAGACGAGTTGAGGCCCCCGCCCAAAGGAAGGGAGGCGCCGGAGCCGAAGAGAACGGAAGAAGAAGGAGCGAGGCAGTGGACGCTCGAGTGCGAGGGCGGGGCTTGGGAAACTCCGTCATTTCCTCTGCGGAGAAGACTAGCGAAGAGACGGTTTGGCGTTAGAAACCGTGGTTGGCGTCCAGCGCTCCTAAACGGGAGAATGAGCGACAGCGGGGAGCAGAACTACGGCGAACGGGTAATATACAGTGCTTGCGAGCGCGGTTTAAGCAGCCTGTTTAATTAAAAGAGAAAACACGCATTTTCGGCTTTTTTTTCCTTTTAAAGAAAAAGCATCTTGACTTCCCTTCCCTTTTCTCTGGGACTGGCGTGAAGCTAGAGGGAAAGACTTTGAATGGGGAAACTAACGGCTGTTCCTCCGGCCTAACGTCCTCTCCCGTCTTAGCCTTAATCGTCTTGATTTGGCGCGAGAAAATGGCCCACCGTTTCCTGTAGAGAGGGCGCGCTGTGACGTGGAGCTCTATGGTGAGCCCCTCTCCCGACGCCATCTTGGGCAGTTGACCCGCAGAAACGCGCCGCCGCGGGGACAAAATGGCCGCGGAAAAGATTGGCAACGTTTCCTCGCTGGAATGCTATAGAGCTGATTTCTCTGCAAATGGCAAGTGCCATTCGCGGTGTTTGCATCTAGACGTCTCTGATAGTTACATATTTCATTCTTTCCACTTTACTGGATGGTGTTTCAGCTTCGCTCCAGATTTTTGCTCTTGCGCACGTGCACCGTGAATTCTTATATAATTTGACTTGTTAACGGAAAAGCATTGTCATCAAAGCCCAGCATTGCTGTATCGCAGCATACAAAGCGTTTCCTTAAAAAAATACATTGAAAAGTAATGTTCAGTATGGGTTCTTTGAATGTAAACTTAACATATCCTATTAGTGTTTGTGGAATAGAAAGGCAGAATAAGTGAGGCATCGCCGAAGTAGTGGATAATTTAAAAAGCTGAATTTTTTATTTCAAACTACATTGACTTCTCAAACAGTGTAATATTGGTTTACCTGCTAATTAGCAATAAAAGCATTGGTTTAATATAGCTGAATCTGAAACAAAGCAGAAAAAAATAAGGTGCACAAATGCTGCATCTTAACTGCGATACAATATTTAATGTGTTAGGCTGCTGCTTACAGCAGGAGGAGGAGGCCACAGTCATTTTGCAACTTTTATAACAGAGTTGCATGGCAAAAATGTAGATTTTGTGCAAGAGATGAAGTTTGGAATTTTGGAAAATACCAATCAACTAAGTTGTTGAGGTGCATGTTTAGGAATTCTCTAACCGAGCCATGGTATATTAGTATTTTAATCAAATTGGATTGCTGATTCAGAAAGAGAAATTGAGTACGAAAACGGTTCCTTTCATCTTTTCTTTTCAGTTTTCTGCACTGAGACTCAACTGAGCTCAGAAGGGGGGGGGGTTGCAAAAAAAATGTTTATATAGCCACCATTATTAATCTTCTAAAGGATACTTTATGGCTTATTGGACTTTGTAGTTGTGAATCCTAAATACTATATGATTGTTGCATTCAGTAGTATACTATAATTTAGCACATACTATGATAAATGCCTAGCTATAAATGAGTACCACTTTTACTGTGTAAAATTGGCTACAGTAAATTTTCCTAATAGGCATGGTTTTCTTTTAGTACTACAGTTTTAAATTTGCTGATATCACCTCAGTAGACCATGCTATACAGTAGAAAAAATGCTGTTTTTTAAAAAAATACTCATTTCCTGGGAAGCTAATATGTTGAAAGTAGACAAAGGCATCCTCAAACCAAAATTATGTTAAGTGGACATATCCATATAGCTTTCTCAGCATTGTTTTGTCCTTGAGATTTTTTTCCCAGCATCTCACACTTGTACTGCTTGGTGATCTTCCAATTAGGCCTAATCTTGTAACCCCATATATATATTGTACAGTAAATAGAGTGAGCTAGGTGATGATACATTAATTAGTAGTGTCTATAGAGATTCTCAGTCATCCAGTTCATGATTTTTCCAAAGGTGCTTTCAAAAGGCAAATCTTGGGTTTTATTTTCCTGGAAAAGATTTCACTTCTCATTCAGAACTGAAGAAGTTTCTTGGATTTATTTATTTATTTAATCATATTTTTATACCGCCCTATCTCCCAAGGGACTCAGGGCGGTTTACAGCCTATTAAAAATACAAATACATAACTATAAATACAGAAATAAAATACTAATTAAAAAACTTATTAAATAAGGCCGAAATAAAATTTACAATTAAAATAATAAAAACCCATTAAAACTACATTTAATTAAAAACCTAGCCTAGTCCTGCGCAAATAAATAGATATATCTTAAGCTCGCAGCGAAAGGTTCGAAGGTCGGGAAGTTGACGGAGTCCCAGGGGAAGTTCATTCCAGAGGGTGGGGGCCCCCACAGAGAAGGCCCTTCCCCTGGGTGTCGCCAGTCGGCACTGCCTGGCGGACGGCACCCGAAGGAGTCCCTCCCTGTGAGCGCACGGGTCGGTGGGAGGCAGTCGGTGGCAGCAGACGGTCCCGTAAGTAGCCCGGCCCTAAGCCATGGAGCGCTTTGAAGATGGTTACCAAAACCTTGAAGCGCACCCGGAAAGCCACAGGTAGCCAGTGCAGTCTGCACAGGAGTGGTGTCACATGGGAGCCACAAGGGGCTCCCTCTATCACCCGCGCAGCTGCATTCTGGACTAACTGTAGCCTCCGGGTGCTCCTCAAGGGAAGCCCCATGTAGAGAGCATTGCAGTAATTCAGGCGGGATGTCATGAGAGCATGAGTGACTGTGCATAGGGCATCCCGGTCTAGGAAGGGGCGCAACTGGCGAACCAGGCGAACTTGGTAAAAGGCTGTCCTGGAGACGGCCATCAAATGATCTTCAAAAGACAGCCGTCCATCCAGGAGAACACCCAAGTTACGCACCCTTTCCATTGGGGCCAGTGACTCGCCCCCAACAGTCAGCCGTGGCTGCAGCTGACTGTACCGGGGTGCCGGCATCCACAGCCACTCTGTCTTGGAGGGATTGAGCTTGAGCCTGTTTCTCCCCATCCAGACCCGTACGGCCTCCAGACACCGGGACAGCACTTTGACAGCTTCGTTGGGGTGGCCCGGTGTGGAAAAATACAGCCGAGTATCATCAGCGTAGAGTTGATATCTCACACCGAAGCCACTGATGATCTCACCCAGCGGCTTCATATAGATGTTGAACAAGAGGGGTGAGAGAATCGACCCCTGCGGCACCCCACAAGTGAGGTGTCTCGAGGTCGACCTCTGTCCTCCCTGTCAACACCGTCTGCGACCAGTCAGAGAGATAGGAGGAGAACCACCGATAAACTGCCCCCCACTCCCAATCCCTCCAACCGGTGCAGCAGGATACCATGGTCGATGGTATCAAAAGCCGCTGAGAGGTCTAATAGGACCAGGGCAGAGGAATAACCCCTATCCCTGGCCCTCCAGAGATCATCTACCAACGCGACCAAAGCCGTCTCCGTGCTGTATACGGGCCGGAAGCCGGACTAGAACGGGTCTAGATAGACAGTTTCATCCAGGTACTGGGGTAATTGACGTGCCACCACACTCTCTACAACCTTCGCCACAAAGCGAAGGTTGGAGACCGGACGATAATTACCTGAAACAGCTTGGTCCAGGGAAGGCTTCTTGAGGAGGGGTCTCACCACCGCCTCTTTCAAGGCGACAGGGAAAACCCCTCCAACAAAGAAGCATTAGTATGAGAAGTGAAACATTTTAAAGAAACCAAGAAAGTCCAGTTGCCTTTTGGAAAGCACCTTTGGCATGATTAATTAGTAACATACAGTGAAATAGAAGTTTGCTGTCCTTAAGAAATACATATTCAATTCTTCATTAAGTTAATTTCTTAGGTTTGCAAAGTAATTGAATTTTGGCTCACAGGTTATATCTTTTTTTAGGCTGAATGATTGAAATGTATTTTATACCATCAGAGTAGCCTCCAAAAATAATTCTACACTAAATTCTGTGGATTTTTTAAAAAACTTGGTTGCATAGTTGTGTGAGGACTACCTTTTGAAAAAAAGTTTCTTAATTACTCAGATTTGCTTCACAGAAAAATCTGGCTTTTAAACAAAAAAAACCATTCAATGTAGCTGGAAAGGATGACTGCATTGGCATATTCTTTGCCAATATATTCAAAATGGGTCTACAAATAATCTTGAGAGCAACAGTGCATGGTAACCG
Source organism: Ahaetulla prasina (assembly GCF_028640845.1). Taxonomy (NCBI): domain Eukaryota; kingdom Metazoa; phylum Chordata; class Lepidosauria; order Squamata; family Colubridae; genus Ahaetulla; species Ahaetulla prasina. The sequence continues at coordinate 66,372,372 of NC_080544.1, read as the reverse complement.
CTCTTAAGTAAATGAAAACAAGACAGAGAAATGCATAGTGGGAGGGTTTTACCTCCTGGAAAAAAATGCTGAAGATGCTGCTAGCTGTGGATGCAATTACTGCAAGGTAGAGATTAGTATGGCGACAGCCTTAGATAAACGTTGGGGGGAAAAAGTAATGTGGAAATGAAGGCATAGAAAAAGGATAGATGGGGATAAAAAACTATGAAGGCATGAATTCAGTGTGGTAGTTAAACTGAAAGGGTTGTGCCAGATCTGTGAAAACAAGAATGAGGGGTTCACATGTTCTTCTTATGAAATCAATTTAAAAGTTTGTAAACTTGACACTGAAAATTTAATACAAAAAGCTTTTACTCAAAATATTTTTAAATGTTTAGCTTAAAACTCATGGAAACTGCAGACTAAAAGAAATGTTGACGTGCTTATAATCTCTGAATTTCAAAACAAAGTCATACAGGCTAGCTCTCTGTTCAGGAGTTCCCTAATATAGGAAGCAATCACACTATAGTATATTACGAAATTACTGGTCTCTTCCCAGATTTAATAAAGCAAGGAAAGTGCAAACTGTACTGTAATAGAAGTCAACATTTTTAGTTGTGGCTTCAACAAATTTAATTCTGAATAAATCTATCCCTTAAAACTGCAGAAATGTGTCCTGTATTATCCAGGAATCAAAATTTGTACTTATATTTGCTGAAACTCCTTACTACTAAAAATTTATTTTGTTTTTAAGATTTTTTTTCTTGATGACAATATTTTTATACTTGATTCTTGCTTGTTGCTGGGATTAACTTTTAAAGATAAGGTTGATCAAAAAATTAAGGTATCTCATGGGCCATTCTATTCCCTAAATCACTAAAAAAAGGGGATAGAACAGTTTGAGAGTACTTTCAGGCAAAGAAAAAAAAGGAGAAATGCTGTACTCTGCAGTAATGTTTATACCATGAATTATTGGATCTCTTACTGTAGCCAACTTGGTATTTTTTCATTAAAAAAATTGAGCACCAGTTGTGCTTAGTTACTCTGCATGTGGATTTTCATAAAAGAGCTGGATGAATAAATGACATATTTTTGAAAATAAATTATACAGAGTTTTATCTTTCATATTTTACTCAATTATATTGTTCTGACTTGGGAATCACTTTGGTGGAAGAAAATGAATCCACATGAAACATGAAAACCATTAAGATTCTAGAGGAACATGCTTTACTGGTTTCTAGAAAGCTTTTGCTGCCAAAACCAAAGGGAATGCGTTTTAAAAGCAGATTATTTTTATGTGGAATGCATTTGTTGGCTCATGTAGCATAAACAGGTAATCTTTTTGATCAGTGAACATTTTCAGACTTTCAAAAGCACATCATGAATGCTGTTGCAAAACTGCTATGTAAATCTTGCTTTTCCACAAAATATCTATAATGTCATGTCTGGGAACAAGGGGCCAAAATAATAAAAGGTACCTAAAAGGTGACTGATGGTGTTCACAGCTTATTAGCACTGTTATATGGATGACTGTGAGCAGAACCTTTCACTTTTAAAAACTTAGAAAATCAACCAGCATTTTTGTTTAAGATTCCAAATTATGCTCTAAAAACATAACATAAAAACAGCTTTAAGGACAAACTAGCATTTTTAAAAACAAGTTTTCTTGTTTACTTGATTTGTATATAATACCATTCTTCTATCCATAAGAAAATGCATGTGAACCTGTCATTTTATTTGCACTTACGCAAGCAACCTGCTGTCCTGCAGATATTTTGTCTACAGTTCCTATGTTGTCCCAACATGTCCAAAGTTGGATGTTGTGGAAATAGTTGTTCAGAATATTTGGAAGGAATTGGGTTGTTTCCATGTATTGAATTACATTTCTTGTGCTGAAACCTTAGAAAATTTCATACAATGACAACTTATTTTTATTGCTTTATTAAATGTTTACATCTTCAGAAATGGTATAAAATCAATCTGCATAAAAAGTTGACAATGAAAGTAAAACAGTTAATTACAATAACATCAAACTGCAGTAGAATTCATGGCATTCCATCTTATTTGGACAACATTTTACTAAAGTGCTTCCAGGATAACCAAATTTTAACAAGTTTCTGGAAGATTGTGAGATGGGGCCACCTTCATATCTAGTAATTGTTCTGTTCTAATAGACGGAGCACACAAAGTGCTGGTTTCTGTGCCCCTTGCTACTGAATATCATGGTATATAAACATTCAGCAGGTATTTTCTGTTTGTATATATGTGAGAATAGACAATCTTGAAATATTCTAGCCATAAGTCAATTAGGCTTCATAGGAGATAAATAGCATATTAACTAACTTAATTGCCAATGGAAATCCCCTAATATTGAGGTAATGCAACAGTAAAGTGTCTGAGCCATTACCTCATAGGCAGTTGCATTCTGCACCATCTGAAGTTTCTTAGTTGTCTTCCAGGGCAACCCCATATACAACAAATAGTAATCCGTTCAAAGGGTATCAATACAGGTAGTTCTCAATTTACAACTGTTCATTTAGTGATCTTTCAAGGTTATAACGGCACTGAAAAAAGTGACTGATGACTGTTTTTCACATTTATGATTGTTGCAGCATCCCCATGGTCATGTGATGAAAATTCAGATGTTTGGCAACTGGCTCACATTTATGGCAGTTGCAGTGTCCTGGGTCATGTGATCGATCACCTTTTGCGATCTGACAAGCAAAGTCAATGGGGAAGCCAGATTCACTTAACAACTGTATGACTAACTTAGCTGTAGTGATTCACTTAACAACTGTAGCAAAAAACATTGTAAAATGGAGCAAAACTCACTTAACAAATGTCTCACTTAGCAACAGAAATTTTGGGCTCAATTGTAGACATAAGTCAAGGACTACCTGTATCACACAAATGTTTATTTATATTCATGGCTTTCTGTTTTGAGAAATTGTCACAACTGGGTGCACCAGCCAGAGCTGAAAATGCCCTTTTTGGCTACAGGATGCAAATCATTCTGTCTTGTTGAAACTGACACCAGTTTAGGATTTATATTACATTTGCCATGAGATACATATTTGATATATAATCTTCAGTGTCAATCTGAACCTATTATCTAATTCATTTTTTTCCTAAAATATGCTTAATTATAACACTTGGAACTGTATAATAGCCTGCAGCTAAATACAGGTAGTGCTCGAGTTATGACCGTTATGCAGCCTGCTGATTAGAGTTGTACGTTTGGGATTAAATGAACCCTGCATCACATAACAACCAGCCATCCCTGTTCGCCCAGTACAATCATTAAATGGAGCATAGGCTGCCTCAGGAGTAAGGGTAATCCTGGGAGATTTAGTCCAGGCACAAACCCACTTGCCCCAGACTGCTCAAGGCCTGCCCCCTGAGATACTCTTTGCTTTCCATCCCTTTGGGTCCCACATGCAGGATCCTCCCTGCTGGTCATTCACTTTTTAACAGAGACCTCCTTTTGGAAACTCTGTTGCATTATGAATGAGAGCAAGCTGCCTCTTGTCCCCAGACCGCATGGCTACAGCCTGGAAGCGAGCCATTTTCAGAGTAGTCATCATGAATTGTGGGCCCTTCAAAATGGTGCTTCTATTGTTGTAGAAAGATTACTACTATACTTACTATAAGGCAAGGAAAAGGAAGATGTTCTTCTTCCCCAATGCCTCCTGCTGGCTCCCACACATGCACGCTTCATAGCTGACTCTTGCCAGCGAGAAACTGGAAGGAAAATGCTGGGCCTGCCTTTTTTTCTTGGTTCTGCCACTTCATTTCCTCCTACCAAGGTACTCTTGCTTTTCTGGGGCAAAACAAAGACTGGGTTTCCACCTTTCATAGCTTTCTAGCCTGATTGGCTGCTTGTTAAGAGACAGCAAACCCACTCCTGGCTAGCTGTTGAGAAACTGCAACCCACCTCATGGCTTTTGCTAGGCTATGGGAACACTACAAAGACCACAAGGGATTGCCAGCATGTGGAAAATGGCAGTTGCTTCCAGGAGGCATGGGCAACAGGCCCATGTAACCATGGGTTACATTAGGGCAGGATAGGGGGAAAGGGGTGGGGAGTACTTCAATGTTTTTATGGTGGGGTCATAAAGGTGAATGACTTGCAGAGTTACTGCATCGTCATAACTTTGAAACAGGTTCATATGTAGTTTGGGGGCATCTGTCATAACTTTGAACGGTCCTTAAATGACCTCTTGCATCTCAAGGACTACCTGTTCATGATTTTGGTTCATGCAGCTTATATGACACTAGTAAACATTAAATACTCCATATTTGGAGGGAAGTTCATGCTACTACTTGCTGGGATGTAATTGTGTGAAAAGTAAGTAGCATACTCTTGTCTAAACAGTGGTTCATTCATTCTCTAACATGCATATTAACCAGATTCTCCATTTTTATTCCATAGAAATAAACTCTTTTTTGCTCAGTAACTTTCCAGTTTAGAGGGGCAATTTTTGTGTGCCATTCCCATAACTACATTCTCAATCTGTCATGACTGCTGGATATAATAGACATTATATTGTAATGACTATATAAATGACTATTTTGCAGTCATTTGTTATTTCAATAAAATTCCAAAATTATGAAAAAAATTGGCTCTGTTATAAAAATGAAAATGTATAAATAATACTTGCTATAATAGTAAATGTAGTGTGCTACAAAATCTTCCATCATTTTTAGAAAATACATGAAATATCAGACTTGATTTAAATATTGTATTTTTAAAGATAAATGCTTTGAGATTTATAGGTCAGTTTCAGAATTCTTTTTTAAATGAAAAACTTATACAAATATTGTAAATAAGTAAATCCTGTTTTCAACAAAATATTTGCTCCCCCTTCAATGTGAATACTTTGCCAGGTCACATTTTTCAAATAAGCATTATGTACCAAAAATTTGTGAGTTTGGAGTTCTTTCTATTTTCATGGGGTGTGGGGTGTTGAGAAAGGAGATGTAGCAAGAAGTTCAGGTGAGACACTATCTATGAACTTGCCTTTAGCAGTAACAAGGTATAGTTTTAGCCATTATCTGTGATGAGTGATAAAACTGAAATGTTGCATGAGACCGCTCGTAGTTTTATAATATAATGTCCTTATTGAATTCTCCTAAGACTTCCTGTGATGTTACATTTGTATTTTGTATATGGTACAGTAAAAGTTGTATTACAGTATTTTTGTATTGTCCGTGCAAATATTGTAGGCTTCTAAAGCTGACAATAGGAACTAGATAAATGTTACTTGTAAAAAGAAGAATTAAAATGAAGTTGTTCTAAAATAATTGGTATTAATTATTTAACATAAAAGCTACCAAATTTTAAAATATGAATTTATAAGCTTGGAAAATACATTGTTTAAAACAAATGTATTTTCTGTTCTCATGACTAATTAAAATTTTAGCATAAAATTTTCATTGTGACGTATCGGAAGTCTGGCAACACTTTTCTGACTTTTTGATGAAATTTTATGAAAAGGCTTTTATAATAAGCTTTTACGCGTCTCAGTCCACTTTATTAGCTGCATTTCACAAAAACACATGATTATGCTTTTCAATTACTTTCTTCTAGTCAAAAAGGTGCTGCCAGGGGCTTCCTGTTTTTTTGTTTTGTTTGTTTTTTGTTTTTTTTAAAGACTGCTCCCTTACATATGATAGAATTCTCCATAATTGCTGAAGAAATTAAAGCATATGCTATTGAGAAATAAGGTTCTTCAGTTTATCCATATATTCTGTCTCTATTAAAAAACGCTCAGTTGAGTGGAATTATGCAAATACATGATTTTGAAAAACATTACTAATTTCTAAATGTTAAATATGAAAAAGTCATCAGTATGTTAAATCCTCAACTATTTGGACATCTAAAGTAGGCTTAATTAGGAAATCTGTAGCTGGTCAATCTTTTTCAATTGAATTGACATTTTTCTAAAAAAATAAATAAAAATACAGTCATAAACCTGGCATCACAATATTAGAACAAAACTGCATACTAATTAAAAGCCGTGCAAACACATAGCATTTTTTCTAGTTTCAGTTTTGACACTAGATATCTATCCTGGAGTTTTAAATATTCTTCATCCTGTTCTTTTTTTATTAAGGTTAATGTTGAAGAAGGAAAATGCGGAAGTCGCCATTTGACAAGTTTTATAAATGAGAATTATTTGAAGCTCAGGAATAAGTGAAGCTGAAATTTGAAAAAAAAGAAAGTGAATGCATGCTAATTATCAGACCAGAAGTCCCACTTATAGAATATTGAGCAATTTGTGTGAAGTGGGGAAGATGAAAGAAGTCAGAATTTGAAACGGAAGAATGAAGAAAAGAAATAAAAATGAAGTTAAGATAAGAAGTAATCTGGAATCTGAAAGCACTACGCTAAGTAATTACTAGTCTGTTTATGTGTCCCTGTATATTTTGATAAACATGCATGCATGCATTATTTGTTTAATAGAAGAAAAAACACACAGGGTTTTTTTTAAAAGAAGTGCTTAACAGGCAAAAAAAATCCTAAATCTAGGCAGTTCTAGTGGCAACTGCCCGGACACATAATGGAGACAAAGAACTTTATTTTTCACCAGAACTTCTTTAGACTAAAATACTAAAGGCATTGAACTTAAGCTAAATTACGCATTTTCTATACACAGGAGTCCCGTTCTGCTTCCAGAAGTGGAAGTGCTCATGGTTCTGGCAAGTCTCCAAGGCATTCCCCAGCTAGATCTAGATCCAAGGAGGGTTCAAGGCGATCTAGGTCAAAAACTAGATCGAGATCTGAATCTCGGTAAGCTTATGTAATGCATATTTTTGTTAAATTTATCTCAAATTTATCTAAATACAGGAAAATGCTCTTGCATTGAGCTTAGTGACTGTATTCATGTAGTTTTCTTGGCAGTGTTAACATGAGTGATTTGCAATTATTTCCTTATGAGATTTATGTTTGCAAGCTTTCTTTTAATTCTAGTGGTCTTGGAATTTAGTGCTAAAATTTTCATATGGTCCTCAATTCCCAATTGTCATTTTTATCTTGTTTAGTTACTCTAGGTGTCCCTAGTGAGCTTAATTGCTGTATTGTACATAAGGATAATATGGCTTATCTTAATTGAAACAGTGGTTGATTAAAGTCTTGTTAGGCAAGTAAATAATATAGTGGATCCTAATATAACTGGACCCTAGAGTTCATTACAGGTAGTTCTCAAATTACGATCATTCATTCAGCAACCATTTGAAGCTACGAAGATACTGAAATGAAAGAACTTACAACTGGTCCTTGAAGTTCCGATTGTTGCCATGTCCCCATGGTCACATGAACAAAATTCAGGTATTTGGTAACCAGCTCGTACTGGTTACAGCAACCCGTGGTCAGCTGATCACCATTTCTGACCTTCCCTGCTGGCTTCCCACAAGCAAAGTCAGTGGGGAATCTAGCAAGGAAGATCATATTGCTCAGGTAAGTCTCTCTCCTGCCCTGCTTATACCATGCCCTCCTTCCCCCATTCATTTGGATACACCTTCACCTGCACACACTTTCCCCAACCTCCTTGTAGTTGTGTGCACCACACATCCCTCGTACCCAGCCTTTCTGGCACCAGGAATCAGTTTTGGAAGAAAAGTTGTCTTCCACAGACCGGTGTGTGTATGTATTTCGTGTGCAACCTAGATCCCATGCACAGGCAGATGAAGCTTTGCTCGCCCACCACTTGCATGACGTGCATTCCTAAAGGTAGGTTGGGGACCCTTGCCTCCAGATCCACCCAGCCTACTAAACATGTAAGAACCATCTGACTTAACTACTAGGAACGAAAAACCTCAAGGACCTCTCCATCCCATAGTGTTGTGTCCTCCTCGCCTCCGTCCGAACAATGGCTTAATTAGCCGGCTCTTATCAGCTCTGGCAGCAAAAGAATCAGCGTCTGCCAAGAGCCCTTGATAGCTGCCAAGACGCTGGTGAATCGCAACCTTCAGCTCTAGTCAGTCCGTGGATTTGCCTGATACAAAGAGGCACACCAGCTCTTGCTGCCTTTTATATCCTGTGGGGTGTGGCTGCATGACTTAGCACCTCCTAGGCCTGCCCCTCCCCTGTTTCTGTCATTCCCTTCTCTCCTGCCTATGAAACCTGGGATTGAGCCAAGCCTGATTGCTGTCAGCTGGGTCTGCAGGCGTGGCCTGGGGGCGGGAAGAGTCAGGAGAAGGAGGCCTCGTTATCTCTTTCACTTGGTCTGCTTCTGGCTCCTGGAGCTGATCCAGGGAGGCCGGTGCTTCCGAGGTAAGTCCTGACGGCCCTTCTCCCTCACTGTCCAAATCACTTCTGGCATCAGGCCCGGCTCTGAGTCACTTTCTGGCAGCAGCTTTGGGGGCGGGAGCCACAACACATAGTGGCTCCCTATGCTCCTTGCCTTACTTCCTCCATTTTTAGCTTAGCGACTCGCACATCTTGAGTTACAACACAATCTCAATTGCTTTGCTAAGTGATGCAGTCATCACACAACTGCACTACTTAATGATGGCAATCCTGCTTTAATTGCAGTCAACCTGAGGATTAGCTGTACACAAAGGTTAAAGTTTAATATTCTAGTACAGTGATGGCTAACATTTTTGCCATCGCGTGCCAAAAGCGGGGGTGGTGGTGGTCTTGCACACGCTCGTCCACACCCATAATTCATTGCATCCCACGCTTTTTGCACGTGATGGCTTGGTGGGCTGGCTAGGCCTGTTTTTTGTCCTCCCCAGGCTCCCCCCCCCCCCGAGGCCCTCCACAGGCTGGAAACAGCCTGTTTTGCAACTTCCAGTGGGCCCGGAAGGCCTGAAAATTAGCTGGCTGGCATGCACATGCGTGCTGCAGCTGAGCTAGAGCAACGCTCTTGTGCCCACCGATATGGCTGGCATGCATGCCATAGGTTCACCATCACAGTTCTAGTACCTCTAGATATAAATAATGTCTGCTAACATGTAAAAAACATACCGTATATGTGTACATGTATTTATATATGTACATATATGAACATTCCAAACAGCCAGAGAGGTGGATTCCAGAATTGTCCATTATGTTAACACACCAACAGTGGAATAATATGTCAATGAGGAGAGGAATAAAAAAATCTGTCTTCATATATTTTTGCTTTGAAATTCCCAGTGCCTCACTTGGATTCACTTATACCAGAAACATATTGTAATTGAAATATGTTTCTGATAATCCTTTTCCTACTGAGCTCTACAGGAAAGTCCATGCTCCAGGTTACCTTCCCATAAAAAGTATAGTTGAAGGCAATACAGCACAACTACCTTGGTTGCAGTATTGATGTGACTAAGGGTGTGCACGGAATGAGAAAAATATTCTGAGCCTAGACCAATCAACTGTCCCACATTGCAATGGAACAAAACTTTAATTAATTTGAGTGTTCTACTGTAACTAACTTTGAGTTCGAAACTCAGACATTGGATTTTTGTTGTGAATTTGGAGCATTTGAATTAGCATTTGATTTTGTACTTGAAATGTTTTGTGCATTGGTTCATTTTTTCTGTATTAACCTTCAGGTACGACATAAAATCTGTTTCAGAATTAGCCAGTGTGACCTGAACTGCTTTTGTTGTCACTATTAGCCTTTTGCTCCCATCCTTTTTTGGAAGCACCTCCCAGAGGCCACAGGATTATGTAATTAAAAATGTTAACTCAATTTATTGGCCTTTTAATTCTAAAAAATATTCTTCCTGAGTCAGATGAAAATGTTGGTTCCACCAATTCCAGGAAATGCTTATAGTCTCCATTCCTGGATAGGAGCATTGCATACATATATATGTTGTACATTTTAGTTCTAATATAGTAGCAATTTTATATGTCCATTGTTGAGATGTGTGTTTATCGTTCACTATGACATTTTTAATTTGAATGCTTTATAGATCCAGATCAAGGAGAAGTTCTCGCAGACATTATACAAGATCACGTTCACGTTCTCGATCCCACAGACGATCAAGAAGCAGATCTTATAGCCGCGACTATCGTCGCCGACATAGTCACAGCCATTCTCCTATGTCTACTCGTCGGCGTCATGTTGGCAACAGAGTAAGGCTGGGATGGCAGCAGTTGACCAGAGATAATTCAGCTGTGTGTGTCTTTGGAGGTTCTAAAGTTTTCAAATTACCCAGAAATCTTGTAAAGTTATAATTGTATTGTTAATAATGCTAATATTGTTAAAAGTTGTATTGATGCTAAATGTATTTAGTAAATTTTATTTAAAATAGATATTGTATACTAATGATTTATATTATTATGTCTTAATTTACATCTTTCAGTTTGTTTTAAAGTTTGCTAAGACATTTTTAACTCTTAATGCATTATGTCATGATTTTTTTCATATAGGCTATGTACATAATTTAATATATTTTAAAATGGAAAGGAGCTGATAGTTATTGTAGTGATTTTAATGATTCACTGCAGAAAAAACATAGATTTACTTCTATCCAATTTCATGTACTAACAAAAACGTCTTTATAAACAAACAAATAATTTCAGTAGAAGTATAGTAAAAAAATTATTGCACAAAATCCTCTAATTCAGAGATTCTTAAGCTCTTTGGGCAATGGATCCCTTTGAGAATCTGTAGAGTCCTTTTAAGAAAACTTACTTAAATGCATAAAATAAGATATGTGGCTGTAGATTGTATTATAGGGAAAATGATTTATACAGATAGTCCTCATTTAGCAATCACAGTTGGGATGGTCATTAAGCAAAACAGTTGTAAGACTGTGCTTAACGTTCTTCAGCTTTCCTTTGCATTACAAGCTGTACTAGATCTATGATCATTCAATTATCAATTATTCAAAGTTACATTGATGATGAAGAAAATTACTTGCTGCCAAGTTCTTACTGCTGTTATAGCACCTCCACATTCCTGATCAAAATTTAGACACTTGGCACCTGACATGTATTTATGACAATTTCAACCTCCTCGGGTCAAGTGATCATTTAACTACCTTTCCGGGAAGCTTCCAACAAGCAAAGTCTGTGGGAGAGGCATGAATTGTTTAATGATCATGGTAATTTATGTAACAACAGTGATGAAAAATTTGTAAAATCAGGCACAGCTCACTTAAGGATATAACACTTAGCAATAAATTTCTCATACTAATTATATTAAGTCAAAACTACCTGTACAAACCTGCAACAGTCATAAATGTAAATATTGGTTGTACTTTTTTTATCAACGATGTGCCTACAAAGATTGCTAAACAAGGATTACCTGTACTCAAATATAGTTATCAAAATTCTTTTTTTAAAAAAAATGTAATATATGTGTTTCTTAATTCATTAAATCGGTAAGAAAATACGGTTCAGTTCAGCTAGAGGTTATTGAAAATAAAATTGTATTTTTCCCCATTCATGGACCTTCTGAAATCTAATCACAAGTGTCCTTGGACCTTTAGTTAAAAATCCCTTCTCTGATCTAAAGAGACATGTACAATTGTTTTATTCAGTGCAAAAATGTTTCTGTATTATGTATCCAAAAGTGTCCTGTTGATTAACAAACACTTATCTAAATCACTACTGGGTGAAGTGATCTCATGTGTGAGCAAATGTATTACGAAAAAAGGAAGCTTCTCATGTCCAAACATAAAAAGGAACATGCTGTAGTAATACAAAAGTGAATCATGTTAAGCATGAGAGATCACAGCTCCCAATAATTATCAGTAGTTGTTAGTGTATTCTAAACTTAGTTTGTATATTAATGAGTATCACAGAACATTCTGGAGATTTGGACAGTGTTCTGCTCTCTGCTTACCTTTTTTACTCTAGGAAAGGCAGTTTATTATTTAACATCAAATATATTTTTAAATTGTATTTGAAAGTATTTTGTTTCTTTTATAGAACACTCACTTCTTATGAGAATTTCTTTTCTTTTCTTTTTTTTTTTTATGCAGGCAAATCCAGATCCAAATTGTTGTCTTGGAGTATTTGGATTAAGCCTATATACAACAGAAAGAGATCTGAGAGAAGTATTCTCCAAATACGGTCCAATTGCTGATGTTTCTATTGTATATGACCAACAGTCTCGGCGTTCTAGAGGATTTGCTTTTGTTTATTTTGAAAGTGTTGATGATGCTAAGGAGGTAAGGAATAGTCTATATTGAATTATATTAATGTGTGCAAACATGCTAATTAAAGCTGTATAAATGTATTTTTTCCAGAATAAAAAAGGAATATATTTCTTGAACATAGATTCATGTTAATCTATATATATAAAAGCGAAAACCACTCATGCATTAATCACAAAATCTCCAGAACCGTAAAGCCTACAAACTTGAAATTTGCCACGTATGTTCCTCTTGGCTTCTAGGTGCTCACTAAGACAGGATTTTTCGAAATGACCATCAGAGCATTAGTATTTACTATATTATTACTAACATGCTCTGATGCTAAGGAGTTCTACTCCCCCTCCCCATCTCAAAAGAAATTGTTCCAAATGCAAAAACACAAGCAGAGGAGAGGAGTTTCACTTTCAGTTTTACTTTCACAGCAGCAAGCAGCTTTACTACAGAACAGTTGAGCTAAGCCATGCTCAGCCTCCTTCCTGTCTCCTTGCTCACACAGAATATACTATTTGAGTTTCCAAACACTCCTTAACTCTCTAACACACTGACAGGATGCTAGCCAGATGAATACGATGAATACTGCAGGCTGGGACATTCTGTTCCCACTCCCTCTCTGTTCCAACTGCCAGTTGCATTATATTAACACACTGATGCTACGGAGTTAAACATTCTACATTGTTTCAGGCTGTAAGTGTTAATTTATCAAGCCCGAGCACATAGTTTCGTAGCGAAGCACAGGCATCCAGCTAGTAGCTACATATACTTTTAAAATTGACCACAACTGAAGTTTTGCATGCTACAAGCATCAACAGTTTTATTCATGTAGATCTTCCATTTTGCATCTTTTGCATATACATACTATTTATATTCTATTTGTCCTCCATTAAATTAAAGAGCCTCTATCTGTTTCTCCCTCATTTTACCTTCATGAGTTGCAAAGTATTTAAGTTTTAAAGGGTTTAAGACACTGCAGTTGTCCACTGATTTTTATGACTGAAGTAATTTCAATGCAGATTTAATTGTTTCTGGTAATTAAATTGTTATAGCATATTAAGAATAGAGTTTTCTTTATTATGACATTCTGGATTCCTGTAAAGAGCTACATAATTCTCTATTCTTGTCTCTGTGAAATAAGTTAATTTGAGAGGAGATGATCGGTCAGGTAGCCCCAATAATTTAATAGTAGTTGTAGGGATTTGAACCCTATTTGATTCTGTCCTGTTTTGTTCAGTTGTGTCACAAATAATTTTTAAATATTAAAAATGTTTCATTCTTAGATTCAGCATAATCTTAGCTTTCTTTCATGGTAGAGAAATCGCAACTTTTATGAAAATAAGACCCAGGCTACGACGAATAAATTCACAAGAAATTGTATAAGTTATGACACTTTTTTTCCAAGCAGATAGTAGGGTGGTATTGCAACATTGTTAAAGCTATGATAGACTTTCCACTCCAGCTATTAATTTTATATCTAGTTGTGATTAAGTTAAATTTATTCTGTAATATATTTTTAATCCTCATTTAGGCAAAAGAAAGAGCCAATGGAATGGAGCTTGATGGGAGAAGAATCAGAGTTGATTTCTCAATAACAAAAAGGCCCCACACACCTACTCCTGGAATTTACATGGGGAGACCTACTTAGTAAGTTTTTGTCTCTTAATTCATTGGGTCAAGGTTTCCCAAAAAAAATTCCATATTTAATGTTATATATGAGCAGTTTTGAATATAGAACACAGCATTCTGTATCAAATAATAACATTCAAGTTTGGTACACAATCTACAATTTTACATACAGTAGTTTTCCCTGTTGGTGAGGATATTATTTTCTCCTTGGTATTTCCTTGATTAGGCTATTGGTTGCTGCTTGATTGTTTGGTGCTAATCCCTGATTTAACTGCATGTTGATTGCTGACAAAGTGGTGTTCTGGGCTTTTTGTTTACTTGTTAGCTTTTTTATTGACTTTTGAATAGAGTGTCAATGTTAATTTATCTCCTTGGGTTATTGATGGCTGATTTTTCTGACTGTCAAGCTTCCTATTTCCTAGCACTTTTTGAATTTAGATTGATCTAAGATTGAAACTGTGATTATGTCTCTTCATGTTTTGTCTTCAGGCTAGTTGGTGTTCATGGATGTGCTCTGCTTATCTGACTATATAATGGCTGTTGCAGTCTGTACACTATATTATAGATGACTCAAGGGTCCCCCCCCTTGGGCTGCTGGATCTTTCAGTTTATTCAAGATGATTTGAAAGCTTTCATTGGTTTATATGTTACTGTGATTCTGTGTGGTTGTAATAGTCTGTTGATTGTTTTTGAGATGTTTTTGTCTTTCATAGCTTGTGTTGGTTGTGTTGTAATGGGTTGAATGGTCAGGTACTCTTTGATAAACTTGCTTGATTATCAATTTGTTGGAAACTGTTCTGGATTGCTGCAGTGCATTTGTGCTTGTCTGAATAATATTTTTAGATAGCGTCTCTTGTGGGAGGTTGGGTTGTTACTTACCGTATTTTTCACCGTATAAGACACACTTCTTTCCCCCAAAAAAGAGGGTGAAAATACTCTAAATGTAGCCCCACCCAGCTTTTCAAACGGAGGTTTTAGAGGCTGAAAAAAGCTTCAGAGGCTTTTTTTTTGAAGCTCTGTTTTGGGGGCTTTCAGAGGCGCACACACACACACACACACAAAAAAAAGCAAGGCACAGAGCTCATAACCAAGGAACCTGTTGCTAAAATTCATCTCTGGGAACAGCCAATTGGGGTTTTCGGGGAGGCCAATCCACCTGCCAAACAGCTTTTTTCTTATTTTCCTCCCCAAAAACTAAGGTGCGTCTTATACTCCAAAAAATACAGTATTTAGTGGAGCACTTGTTAGTGTGGGTGGTTTTTCAATAACTTAATTTCTGATTTGTTGCCATTTCCACTGCTAATGACCATTATGTTATTGCTTTCTTCCTCATGAATGTTACTTCTTTGAAGATGTTTGTTTCAAGTTTCCTCTCTAGTTTTCATTGTGACAAAGAAATCATCTACCGAATCCATACTTTTGGTTGTGTGTGGGAGTGCTGTAGCTTCTAGACACTGGATTACAGTCTCTGAGAATGGTTTAAATAGCAAATAATTAATGGGTATTCAAAATATGAGGATGATTATGTGTGCACACTGCAGACATAGACATGCACACACGTATACTTTTCAGATATAAAATACTTTACATTTGAGTCTTTTTACACAACGTTATGTGTCGTTGGGATACTAAGGCCTTACTTACAGGATGATGCTCCAAACATAACTGCCTCTGACAAGGCTTTCAGCCTTAAAAATGTCACATGGCAGGCAGGAAAGAATCAATTGGTAAAAAACAAGATATTATATTGCAAAACATGCCTCATTCTCTTTTGTTATCCTGATTTCATAGTCTGTGTGAAAGGGGGTTAAGTGGCCTAGCAGTTGAGATGCTGGGCATGGCCACCAGAAGGTTGATAGTGTGAGACCCAAAGTACCATGCAACAGGATGAGCTCTCATTCTTGCCTCAGCTCCTGCCTGCCTGGCAGTTCAAAAGCATGCAAATGCAAGTAGATAAATACAGTAGATATCAGTTTGGTGGGAAGGTAACAGGGTTCCGTGCCACATGACCACAGAAGCCTCTTCAGACAACCCTGGCTCTCCGGGCTTGGAAATTAAGATGAGCTCCATCTCCTACAGTCAGATATGACTGGACAGTGGAAACCTTTACCTTTTTAAAAAAAAAATAGTCTGTACAACATGACAAGCTGTAATAGATCCTTACAACTGATAAGCAGATTGCTGTTGTATGTTGTTGTACTTACACCCAATTTATGAATCGATACAACTAACAAACCATAAACTCTTTTACCAAGATTAGTTTGGCAAATCCGAAATGAAAAAGGTATTGGTTTCTACAGCATGATCAACAAGCTGGGGATGGATTTATCCATGGCAGATTAGGCCACATGCAGCAGCAGGCCAGTCAATCATAAGGCCTGACAGAGAACTGTATTTGAAGAGAAAATTATTAGACTGTGCCTCAAGTGAATGAGTGCACACCAGTAATCATGTTAACACAGCAAAAGATACACTTCTGACACTTCATGGCATGCCTATATATGTTCCAAATTACATTGGGTTCTTTAAACCTAGATCAGCACACAGCCCTAGTTTTTTATTGAGCTATATCACAGCTTTCTACATTTTACAAATATGAATATGAGACACACACAACATTCTGTTTTGTCTGCAGTAACAGTAGTCTTTGACTAACGACTATAATAAGCCTGCCTATCATGATCATAAGTTGTGACTATTATAAAATGGGACAGTCATATGACCAACCTGATTTTACAACCTTTTTTGCACCATCGTAAAGTGACCAGCATAGTCATTAAGCAAGCCAGTGGTTCACTATGGGCTCAGGTTTGCCAAAAACTGGAAGTATATGCCAGTTTTTTTGGCAAAACTGTTGCAAAACAAGTGACATGACTGCAGGACACTGCAAATGGCCATCAAACTACTGACTGGCGGGCTCAACCATCGGAACTTTGAATCTGGGTTGTAAGTAACCCCAAGGTATGTCCATTGTAACTTTGAAAAGTTGCTAAGCAACCATCTTAAGGGCTACATGTATTTTATCTTTCCCCAGCTGATATTCATTGACACTCATATTTTTAAAACTTAAGATTGACGGCAGAGCTCTATGATTTTGCATATCAGTCTGCAAATGCAGTATTGAGTAGGAAGAATCAAGTCAGCTTGTTTCTTAAGCCACCTTAATAGCATAGTATATATAGCAGTTGTTTCATTATGTATTTAGCGCATTGTGGACCCACAAAAAGCTTTAAAATCATTCTTATCTAGAGTCAATGACCTGGGGGGAAAAGAAAGTTAACAAATAAGATGTGACTGCAAGTAATATAACTGCCTTCATAGTGCAAATCTTGATATAACTGTTTAACATACTTTTCTGGTATTGAAGTATTTTATATGTCTTGATATTTTTAACATATACTATATTATCTGAGCACGATTTGATAGAAAAATGGGAAACAAATTTAATGCTTTTTACTTTAATAAATATATATAATCCATTTGTCTTTCTAATACTATATTATATATACCCCCATTTAGTGGTAGTTCCCGACGAAGAGACTATTATGACAGAGGTTATGATAGAGGCTATGATGACCGTGACTATTATAGTAGATCATACAGGTGAGTCTGCCTGCCTGTTTATCTCAGTCCCTCCCTCCTCCCTCTCTTATCTGTCTCTGTCACCCTCTCCATCCCTTTTTTCTTTACAGTATTGACAGTCTTCCCAAATCTATTTAATTAGTTGTTTAATAAGATTGCATATTCTTCTTTTGCACTGCAGTTTATTTATATGGCTGTCAAACTTATGAAACACAATTCTGGGTGACTCAACATTAGCAATAAAAAACTAATTCACATTATCCCAGCACATGGGGGAAGAGCCTTCTGGAAGGGTATGAAGGTAGGGGCCTACCACGTATTGGGGGAAGAATGTTGTGTGAAACATTCTTCCCACATGTAGAATGTAGGAAAGGCACAATTCCTAAATACCAATAAATGGCAATATTAAAGAGTAGGAACCTAAAGCTTGCTCACTCTAATCAGCCTGACTCCACAACATGTAAGACTTTTAAAGGTAGTAGCTATCGTCTTGAATTACACCTGAAAAAAACCCTGGGAATCCTGTGCACCCTGCGCAGTGCAGTGGCAGTCTATAATGGGCACACTTGGGAACATACAGTGCAGCATGTGCCACCTCACTCTGGACCAACTTTTGGGTTGCTTTCAAGGCCAATGTGTCAATAGTCCAACTGGGAAGTGACAAAGGCACAAGTGATTGAAACCAAGACCTTCTGGTTCAGGAATGGATACAATTGGTGTCCAAAGTGAATCTGTGCAAAAGCCTCTTAACCATGGCTACAACTTGCTTTGTAGGTTGAAGCAGTAAATCCACAGGGACACCAAATTGCCAACTCTGTTCAGATGTGTGGTACCCTGTTGAAAGTCAAAGATAACCACCTCAATAGTCCAGCCAGAGCTAGAGATGTGTAACCCCATGCTGTCGAATGACTTCACCCAGCAGTTCTATATAAACATTAAAGAGAACAGTGGGAGACCAAGCCTTAAGGCACCCCATGCTACAGTATCTCCCAATCTCAAGATACTGTTCTCATACTAAGAAATCTAGGTGGTTGCCTAGCTCCATCCTAAGCCATCTACAGATCATCTGCAAGTGTGACCACTACCATCTCTAAAGTGTCCCGGGCTGAATTGAGACTAAAAATAATCTTGATAACCTTCATTCATGGCCCTTTGCAGCTGAATTCTAAAGAAGAGAAATTCTATTTTGGATCGTGTTTTGGATGAGAGTGCTTTCCAATTACACAAAATATAGAAGTGCTCAAAACTGCTTAATTATCATTTGTACTGATACCTCACCAACAGTTGATGTCTGAATATAGAAGTATTGCTTATATTCTGTTGTGTGGGGGTGTGTATAACTATTGGTTATGTTCAAACAGATAGAATAGAGTCATCGTAAAATAGTAGTTATTGCTATGGAAATAAACATTTTTTTATATGTGTTTATCATTTTTAATATTGTAAGCTTTCCAGTGGCTTGTTTTGAGATTGGCAGCCCTATAAATCTAAACAGAATTGATTTTCTGTTTGCAAGGGTTTTGATAAAAGCCAGCTCATGGATACTATACTGTAAATGAATTTTTCAGCTATATATTAATAAATATTCAAAAATAAATTATAAGTCTAAATATGTCCAAATAATAGAATGTTCCAACATAATATTTATAAAAAATGCTATAATATTTGGGATTCTCTAGTTTTAAAAAAAGATAACACAGACACAATGTGGATATAGGTAGTTTTTGCCTAACAACCATAATTAGGATTGGAATTTTTGTAGCTAACTGAACCAGTCATTGGGTGATTGGTCATTAAGTGATTGCCCCGCTTAGTAATGGCAGTTCTATTAATCCCAGTTGCGGTTGTTAGGGGGAACCTCACACCTCTCCTATCTTGCCACAAGAGACCAGCAACTGCCTTGTCAGCAATGAGTGGAAGGAGATGGCGAAGGTCAGCTGGGAAAAATAAATGTAGGTGGAGTGAAGTGAAGTGCAGAGTGACCAAAGGGGCAGAGATTTGGGGGTGGGGGCTAACAGGCAGGGAATGTTGAAGTGCATACTGCAGTCATAAATGTAAGCAGGCTGCCAAGCACCCAAATTTTGATCACACAATCATGGGGGTGTGCTGCAAGGCCATAACTTCAAGGACCAGCTGTAAACATTTATTCAATGCTATTTTAACTTTGAATGGTCTGTATGAACAGTTAAAGGAGGATTACCAGTAAAATCAGACATGGTGTAGAAAAATTAAATAGGGCAGTTTTTTCTCCCCTTAAAATAATTAAGGCCAGGGCTTTTAAAAGGAGACAGATTCATTTAAGATCAAGTTTTGAGTTGTTTCTGATGCTGTTGTTTACTGCCTCTTGAATCATAGGTAATATGCCTTAAATACAGGTAGTCTTTGACTTATGACTGCAATTGAGCCCAAAATGTATGTTCATTTGTTAAGTGAAATTTGCCCTACTTTACAACCTTCCTTGTCACAATTGTTAGCTTTCCCAATGACTTTGCTTGTCAAAAGGTTGCAAAAGGTGATCACATAATCTCTGGACACTGCAACCGTCATAAATATGAACCAGTTAACAAGCATTTGAATTTTGATCACAAGGCCATGGAGATGCTGCAACAGTTGTAAGTGTGAAAAATGCTCATGTCACTTTTTTCAGTTCCATTATAATTTTGAACAGTCACTAAATGAACTGTTGTTAAGATGACAGCTACCTGTATTGTTTACTGGAATTAACAGTTGACGATATTGCTGTCCAGTTCAGGCATAATAATCTTTTCCTAATATAGCCACTTGGCCACGTGTGACACCAAATATTGGGTCAAGTAAATTTACAGCCAGATTCAGCAGGATTCTTCTGTTATTCTTACGAAGTATTCCAAGCTCAAAATACCCCATTCAAACTTAAAGCAATTTTCCTAAGTTAAGAAAGGGCCTTTTTCAAGGATGAAAATTTCTGGGATAGTTGGAACAGCATTGAAACATTTAATTAAAAATAGAATAACTGTGTTGAGCTTGAAACAAAGGATTTTGGATTCAACACTTTCTGTTTAGAGTATTTTGTTGCATCAGTGGCTGGTGCGGTAATGCAATTCATATGATTTTTGTTTCAATTCCAGGACTTTTTTCTAAATTATTCCTTTATATCGGTTATTTGTATTTTGCGATTTTAACAAAGCTTTTTAAAAATGTTCTGCTTATCCTTTTATAGAGGAGGTGGAGGTGGAGGAGGATGGCGAGCTGCCCAAGATAGGGATCAGATGTACAGGTATGTTGAAGGATTTTGATTAAGATTTTTAAAATGCCAGCGATGGTGAAATGGGAATCTTTTTTGGACAGTGATAAAAATCTATATGGAAGGCTATCCTCAAAGCCGATACTGATGAGCGATTGTTTTTACCTGGTTTCCAAATAAATATTTTGATCTAGCTGTATTAAGGAGGCAGATCATTGTTACATCTTATACTACAAGATTGAAGTAGTCATTTTAGTTAGAACATTTATGTGATTCAAAACTATACTGCCATATTTAAAATTAAAATGCATTATATTGAGCAATCTTATCATTTCCAATTTCCAGCTGTAATTCATTTAAATGCTACTCAAGTAATGTTAATTCAGATGCAGTAGTAATAACATTACTGTTTGGGCTAAAAACTAGCTTTAAGGTTAATTTCTAACTTCCTTCCTGGCTTATCTGATTTGATGTCTACTGTACAATATTACTAAGCAGATTGTAAAAATAGCAGCATTTAATAATAACTAGACAACCTGTGTCCCTTTGGGTCATCTTTCCAGAAGATATTTTCTTACCTAAATAGAAAAAGAATGACCAAGGGTGGACAAAAAAGCAGTGGGAGCAGGAGCGACTTCCAACTTTCTGCCAGCTTTCCTATTAAGTGGAATTCTTCATTAATTGTGGAAATCTGGCAGGGAGCATTGGAAATTCATTCTCCTTCCTTAGGAGGAGATAAGTGGTTGCTGCTAGGTGGGAGAGAGAAAAAGAGATTGTGAGACTGGCTGAGAAAATGGAAATCACATGACTAGAGCAATCAGTAGCATTAGAGCAGCTACAACTTTTCCAAATTTCACTACCTCAGGAGTCATGGATCTCAGACCGCATTCTGTAAGTTAGACCATTTGTGGTACCTGGGTTCAAAAAATGTTGCCCTATGATAAGATACAGTAGATATAGTAGATAGATACATGAACTAGTAGATTTGAAACATCCATGATGATCCAGTATTCTTATGTACTGTCCTTGATATATATACCAAGATATAGATATAGATATATATATACCAAGGTTATTTGTAGCAGTGCAAGTTAGTGTGTATATCCAACACTGTCACATTTTTTTGTGCAGGAGAAGATCACCATCTCCATATTATAGCCGAGGGGGTTATAGATCCCGTTCCCGGTCTCGATCCTACTCGCCTCGTAAGTAACAAGTTCAGTTGAATATAATTTTGCCATTACAGGCCAGTAGAGTTAATGTGGACCATAGCAGTATATAAATATAAACCTATAGTAAACTCCTTGAACTAAGAGCTGTGCAAAGCATTTGAAAGCTATGCTTTACAAAGAATAGTTATACAAGCAAAGAGCTAAAGCTCTGCTTTCAAAGAGACCAACTATATCAGAAGCATGTTCATGTGCATACCAAAACAGATAGTAGGCAAGTGGGGACAGACTCTAGAGTTGCCTGCTTTAATCTTTTGATAAGCAGTGTTGCCCTAACAATTTTTACAAAGCATTTCTAGAATACTGAGTCACAAAACTCATTTGTCCTCTGCTCATTTCATTATCTCCATTATCTTCAGTTATTGAAAACAATGTTTATCAGAGCTTTGAATTAATTCAGTTGCATCCAAATGAAATAAAGCAATAGTTTTACTAGTTGGAGGCCATTTTTTGCACAACAAATCCTCATAACATAATTGGGTGGGGGGAAACCTAACATTTGCCCTTAATTGGACAGTGAGGTAATTAATATTTTTAGAAAGTATAATTGATTCCTGTTCCAGTTATTTAAAAAAATGTTGTGTTTTCTGTTTTAAAAAAAACAGATACATTACTGCCAAGTTTTTGTCTGATTTCAAAAAACCTCCTGCTCTCAGTTGTCTTCACCTTGATATAGAAATGTTCTTTTGGAAAGAAAATATTTTAACTATTAAATTAATTAGCGTACCTTTTACAATGAGCCCCATTGTTATATATGCATGTGTACTTGTACTAATTCTTGTTCCTCAAGGGTTCCTAGTGAAAATTTTAGACCAATATTCTTGATTCAAATGATACATCAATAAATAGAATAAGTTGTTGGAATAACACCAACAAAGTATGTTTTCTGGGTTAAATTTAGATTCATTTTAAAATTAGTCATTAACTTCATTAAAAAGTAATATTTTAAAGAGATCCTTTGGATCCAAATAGAAATTTATACTGTCATTTAATTGGACTAAGGTAAAGTACATAAACCCATTTTGCTTTTGCATATACAGGCATGATTCAAAGTCTGCTTGCATTGTATCATTTCTTGCAATGTATCACAAACATTCTCTAGATTACCAAAACATTTACAGAATAATGGGAAATGGCACTGCAGTTTATTGGTTAAATTGGCGAAAATTGCCACTTTTTCTCCTCTATTAGCAGTCACATTTTACAAACAGGAGAAGAAATCTGAATCTATGCATAAGGGGGAAATGCCTTCAACAGTTGTCCAATATTCTGTATTATTTCTCCAAATAGTATAGTTTATAAATTAACAGTGTCTTTTCACAGAATTGCAGTGATTCAAAATTCTAAATCGCTTCTTTCTTTCTGCATTGCAGGTCGCTATTGAAGTGAAAAAATGAAGACTTTATAGCTGCAAACACTGCAGTGTGATTGCATACTTGTTATTTTTGTTCAGTTGAATGGTGCCTAGTGAATTAGGTGACTTTTACACCTTTTATGGAGAATATTTTGGTGAAGTTCTAAAGTGTTGTACCATTCTGCATATTTGTGTAGTTGGTGCTTTGTTCAGAATTGTGTTTTTGAGAAGAGTATGTCTTTCGCATGTGTTTAGTCTGAACTTTGCAGAAGGATTTCTGTTATCTAAATTCTTCGATATTTTTTTTTCAGTTTCTAGGGTATTTTGAAGATCAAAACCTGTGTAAGATGCATTGAAATGGTGGCATAATAAACATTTTTTTACTTACTCTGAAGTTTATATCTCTTCTTTAGTCAAAGTGCAATTGGGGGGAAAGATGATATACAAATTTGGATTGGTCGCTAATTTTATAGCAAGAATCTGCTAATGTACGTGAAAAGACTAGAAAATTGGTATGTGTTTTTGCAGGTTTATGGAACAGACTGCAAAGATAATCCTAAAATATTAAAAATTGATGAACTTGTCCAGTAGTAATCCAGGAGCATATATTTAATGTGATCATAAATCATTTTGAAGCTAACGAGTTATTTAGCAGGTTAACCTAATAATTTACAATCTCTAGAAAACTTACTTAAAAAGTGGATACCCCTATGTTTTGTACAACAGTATAAATGTATGACTAATACTTGTTCACCTTTCTGTGCTGAAGGACAGTACATGTCTCCAGAACAATCATCACGTATCCTGGTAGCAGTGAGTGACTAGTGCTTGCAGTATTGTTCCAGTTTATTTATAAGGATGCAGGAAGATAATGACTATGTTTCCAGTCATGTATTTCTCATCACAATGTAAGACAAAATAGTTGACCAAGATTTGATTGTTGCTCCCATTAAGGCTTTGTACAATCAAAGCAATATATTTGATACTGGAAAGAAGAGTCATTGCATGCCAATCATTTATATTTACAAATAGAAGAGAATATATGCAGCTCAGGGTTGAGTTAGCTCAAGAATGAACTATATCAAAAACTCCACAATTCAGTCCAGAGCTTGCTTTATTCAGAGGACATGTCAGAATTGGAAGAATTCCAAATTGCTATTAGAGGATAACGTCACACCATTCCAAATCCAAATAGTCTCTTAATCCAAATAACTATATCTTTTGGGAAGCAAGGATATGTTTTTTTCTTTTGAAATTCCAGCATTACTATCACTATCCAGTGCAGCTGGAGCTTTAAGTGCCACCAGAGGGCAGTCACCACCATTTCAAAGCTAATATTTATAGCTTGCACTTCTGCTTCAGGAGCTGTTTTCTCTCCCATCCACTGTTGCTAAAATGGCAACAGTGAGAACACTGTGTTTTTTAGACTTATATCCTACTTTCAGCAATTTGAGATGATATACATAACATTCTCCTGTCATTTTAGCAACAACCTTGTAAAGAAGATGTATATGGCTGATAAAAGCACAAGGAGAATCCTCAAAATCCTGTGGAAAAAATAAAAACATGTTTTAAAAGAGTAAAATTAATGCAAATTTAAACATTTCTCAGTGGGTCAGAATGCAATGCAATCTTTAGACAAAACTAGACTTGCTAATCAATATTATCTACTACGAATCTAATTTCCTCAAATTGGATAGGAAGGATGAATAATTCAATGTGGAGATTCAGATTGAATATTGCCATGTCCATCTTTTGGAGTTATTTTGTGTTACTTCTTCAAGGGCAATGATCTCTGGATATCCAAAACATTTTCAAATGGATGACTCAGGAATTCTGAGAGTTGAAGTCCATAAGTTGTCGTAAGTGCCCACCCCACCTTAGTGGATGCTTTGGATCAGAAAAGGGCAGAAGAATTGCTAATTGTATTCCTTCCAGGGGGAGGGGGCAGAATGTTCTGTTCAGAGAAATTGTTTCCCAAACCAACTTTAATTCCAAATTCCACAGCACTAAATCTCACCTTATTTTTCTCCATCTTCCAAATCAAGGAAACTAAATGTTTTAGTGAGGAGAGGATGATCTCACTATATCCCATCCCGAGTACTTAGTACGTAAGGTTCAATCTTTCAGGTATCATTTTACATCTGCCCTCATCCTTTGTCAAGCAAAACCAAACATCAAGCTTCTTTTATGCATAGTTATTATTTTTTCTGCAATAAATTTTTTTCAGGGGTTTATTCCATAGTTTTTGTAATTTCCAAAAATAGTCATGGATTTAAGTCAATATATTTGTGGTGTATCATGTTTTGTCAAATCGCTACTGCACAGCCTACAAACATCTCTTCTATAAATTTGACAGAAACATATCTTTATGTACCAGATGACCATGTACAAAGAAAATTTCTCAGGTGACTGTTAGAATCAGTATTTCAAATTAAAACTATCCTTTTCAACCAATTTACTGTGTTACTTGCTTCAAGTTGCAAGCTCAGTCTGATTTGTCAGTAACCCTGAGCTGGATCCAGGGCTATGAAGTTTTGATATAGCAACCAAAAACTTGCTCAGGCTATTTGAGTCACTTTTCATTAAGGAGTATGCACAGATATAAAGATCAGTCTAATGCCATTACCTCCAAAGAAAGTCATCACATTGCAATCCAGCATTTAAATGTCCAGGTAAAGGTGGAAGGCATTTCTTATGTCAGCTTCCAAATCATATTTCATATTTTTGAATTTTAACATGGACCAAATGTCATCCAGGTAATAAGGCTTCTCTGCTCATACTTCCAAAAGCATCTGTCAGTATGCCAACTTCCTCCTTGGCCTTTCTCGACAAATTCATCTGTTTAAAACTACTGAAAGTGATTAGCTATAAAATTTACAACATGGGAAGTGTATTATGAGTTGGCACCTTGGAGGTCCCTGTCTTCTCAAGAAGCCAAACATATCTAATGAATGGTTGAAGATGAGGGCAGTTTTTTAATTTCCAGTCATGACAGCCAGAGTTTATAAGAACGTAAAAGAACTATAAGATAGAATAAAGAGAAACAGACTCCACAGGAAGATTTATTGAGGTAGGATATAATAATAGAATCATGTAAGTGTGTCTGAATTTTTCCCTCCCTCGCTCCCTCCTTTAGCCCAGGGAATCGAGGAGCCGGTCAGTGTTTTTTCTCTAACATTTTTCCATTTCCT
The DNA here is from genome assembly GCF_028640845.1 of Ahaetulla prasina. Classification (NCBI taxonomy): domain Eukaryota; kingdom Metazoa; phylum Chordata; class Lepidosauria; order Squamata; family Colubridae; genus Ahaetulla; species Ahaetulla prasina. The sequence goes on along the minus strand of NC_080544.1, from coordinate 66,346,092 downwards.
TGGGCTTAGCACATTTCTCAGTACCTTTTGTTGTCCTAATAACTTCTGGATGCCTTCTGGAGCCATCATTTCCGAAGGCTCCCTACAGAATGATAACCGGCTTCCCAGAATACATATTCATTCATCTCAAGCAGAAACAAACTTGGCAAAGGCATGAATAGTGTAACATAAAGCAGCGGCAGATGCCTTAGCTCATCCTTCTCTTGGGGTAGGAGATTTTAAAAAGATTTTTCTTTTAAAACCAGAAGCAGAACTGTAGGGAAACAGTCGTGTGCTGGTTGTTTCCCTGTGCTTCGCACACTTCAGCTCTGCCCTATCTCCTATTGTTACAGATGAGGATGCAAGAGACTAGCGAACATTGTTTTGATTCCTAGCAGCATGCATTAATCTAGATCAGTGCCAGCTAGGGAAATTCTGGAAACTGAAGTCTATACATCTTAAACTTGCTGAAGTTGAGAAGTACTGGTCTAGAGGTAAGCAAAAGGGCACTTAGGTTGCCAGGCTTCCCAGCTTAGACTTGGCAGAAGCTACCAAGATACTTCATGTGGCACAGCCAGAGAAAAATCTTCATTGCATAGCCGGATAAAGACATTTAAAGCAATTGCTTGCCCTCTGTCAACACGAGAGTGCAATTTCTGTTTATACCTCTGCAGTTTACATCTGGTACTTCTTTTTGTCTCTTCCTTTCCCATAGCTTAACAAACACTTGTTCTGTATTTCTCAGCTTGATGCCAAGTGCCAGTTGTTTTAACTGGCATTCCTTCTTTAAGAAACTCTAAATCCAAAAAGAGGAAAGTATGACACTGGGAGCAAAAGCATGCCAAATAAGAAGGGAGGTGAGAGCTTCTCCTCTTTTCTGGTTACTTCCTCACCAAGATGAACTCATATTGGTCTGCTATTGGCCTGCAGATTTTGCAATTAAGCACCAGATTGGTAGACAGGAAGAAAGATCTTTCTCATCTAAGATTTGATTATGCATGAGAGGACTGCTTTACGCTGTTTCACAAACACCTGAATTGGATAACTAGGGAATGCTTAATATAGCACCAAAAGACACCAGGTGGTCAGGGCAGGGGAATTTTTGGAATATATAGATCTCTTTCTCTCTCCAAACTTATTGTCCACTCAAGTATCAATCTAAAATATTGATATCTAGTTTTGGTTGTTCAGAAGAAAATGAGGATTTTTCTGGTACACCATCCAGTCAGCTACCCAACAGATTCCCTGTCTGAGTTAATGGAAGTGGTCTCAGGTGGAAGTGGTTCAGAACGCTTAGAGGATGAAGTCTAGATAATTTTAACTTCCATGCTAGGACTGCTTTGATTGGGGCTGTCCAGGAATTCATAGCTGCCTTGCCAACTACGGATTTCTGTCAACTTGTTTCTGGCCCAGCACACATGGCAGATCACACTCCAAATTTGATTTGATTTTCTATTTGATAGAAGGATAGTGGTCTCAAAGTGACAGATTTTATATCTATTCCTGCCATTGTTGAATCAATTCCTACTGAGATTTAGGTTGATAGCAACTATTTATCTCTGCAGAGGTGCAGAACCTATTAGAATGAAAGCTGATGAATTGGCAATTGATTCCAACAAGTTCTTCAGTGTTTTCTGGTTAGTAAGCTTTGTACTTCTGTAAAAGATTTGACTACCCTGAATTCTATCATCTATCTATCTATCTATCTATCTATCTATCTATCTATCTATCTATCTATCTATCTATCTATCCTCTCATATATTGCAAATCATCCCCAACGTAGGTTAAAATTCACATAGAATTTGACGACGATGGAAGCAAAAAAAGTGTTTCTTTTCCATTACTGCATTCTCTGTTTCACCCAGTAAACCTTAAGCCTTTAGGGATCTGTTCAGTTAGAGATCATATACTGTAGATCCTTTGGTAGTTCACTTTAACAACTTGGGTAGAAATTTTAAAATCAATCAAATTCATAATGACTTAGATCCTAAAACTCCAGCAAAGCAATCTATAAAAATGTAATCAAATTTGTCAGGTCAAATTTATTTGCATAAGTTTCATTGTAAAAGCACCACTTTAGTGTGTAAAAAACCGTGCTTCAAGCAGCAATACAACTTTAATTGGTGCCAGACCTATCCAAATGTGATGCCTGAATGTGAGGTGCATTGGTGGTGGGAAACGTCCCTGATGCTGCTGCACAAAAACATCAAATCTTATGAGTATGGAGCTAATCTGCCCCCTGTGGGGCACTCTGGATAGTGTATGAGCATGAACAGATTGGACTAGCAATCACTGATAGCCAAACATCCACTTTGTATTAACACTGTAGTCTCCTGGTTAAACAAATGTTAAATAAAATAAGTTTTATTTATTATTATTTATTATTAATTTATTATTTAGATTTTTATACCGCCCTTCTCCCGAAGGACTCAGGGTGGTGTACAGCCAGATTTAAAACAAAACAATATACAGATTAAAACAACAATTAAAATAACATATTATATTAGTGGCCGAGAAATTTAAAACCATCAAATTTGACCCATAATTAAAATACCCCAATTAAAATTATTAAAATTCAAAAAATTTAAAAAATTAAGCCAGTCCCGCTTGGATAAACAAATAATTTTAATTGGGGTATTTCAATTCACGGTGAAAGGTCTGAAGGTCAGGTAATTGACACAAACTAGGGGGAAGTTCGTTCCAGAGGGTAGGTGCTCCAACAGAGAAGGCCCTTCCCCTGGGGGCCGCCAGCCGACATTGCTTGCTGGACGGCACCCTGAGAAGAACCTCTCTGTATGAGCGTACGGGTCGGTGGGAGGCATAAGGTAACAGCAGGCGGTCCCGTAAGTACCCGGGCCCTAAGCCATGGAGCGCTTTAAAGGTGGTAACCAACACCTTGAAGCGCACCCGAAAGACCACAGGTATCCAGTGCAGACTGCGCAGGAGCGGTGTTACATGGGAGCTCCCTCAATCACCCACGCAGCTGCATTCTGGACTAACTGAAGCCTCCGAGTGCACTTCAGGGGTAGCCCCATGTAGAGAGCATTGCAATAATCCAGACGGGAAGTGACAAGAGCGTGAGTGACCGTGCATAAGGCATCCCGGTTAAGAAAGGGGCGCAACTGGCGAACCAGGCGGACCTGGTAAAAAGCTCTCCTGGAGACGGCCGCTAAATGGTCTTCAAACGACAGCCGTCCATCCAGGAGAACGCCCAAGTTGCGCACCCTTTCTGTTGGGGCCAATGACTTGCCCCCACAGTCAGCTGCGGTTGCAGCTGACTGTACCGGGGTGCCGGCATCCACAGCGACTCCGTCTTGGATGGATTGAGCTTGAGTCTGTTTCTCCCCATCCAGACCCGTACGGCTTCCAGGCACTGGGACAGCACTTCGACAGCTTCGTTGGGGTGGCCCAGGGTGGAAAAGTAAAGCTGAGTATCATCAGCGTACAGCTGGTAACTCACCCCAAAGCCACTGATGACCTCACCCAACGGCTTCATATAGATGTTGAACAGGAGAGGCGAGAGAATCGACCCCTGAAGCACCCCACAAGTAAGGCGCCTCGCAGTCGATCTCTGCCCCCCTGTCAACACCGTCTGCGACCGGTCTGAGAGATAGGAGGAGAACCACCGATAAACGGTGCCTCCCACTCCCAAACTCTCCAATCGGTGCAGCAGGATACCATGGTCGATGGTATCAAAAGCCGCTGAGAGATCTAACAGGACCAGGGCAGAGGAACAACCCCTATCCCTGGCCCTCCAGAGGTCATCCACCAACGCGACCAAAGCTGTCTCCGTGCTATATCCGGACCGGAAGCCGGACTGGAACAGGTCTAGATAGACGGCTTCATCCCGGTACCGGGGAAGCTGCCATGCCACCACACTCTCTACAACCTTCGCCACAAAGCGAAGGTTGGAGACTGGACGATAATTACCCAAAATAGCTGGGTCCAGGGAAGGCTTCTTGAGGAGGGGTCTCACCACCGCCTCTTTCAAGGCGGCGGGGAAAACCCCTTCCAACAATGAAGCATTTATAATTCCCCGGAGCCAGCCTCGTGTCACCTCCTGAGTGGCCAGCACCAGCCAGGAGGGACACGGGTCCAGTAAACATATAGTGGCATGTAACCTCCCCAGTAACCTGTCCACGTCCTTGAGAGCCACAGAATCAAACTCATCCCAAACAACATCGACAAGACGCGTCTCCGTCATCTCACCTGGATCATCGCAATTTTCACTATATATGCTTGTCGAGCATTGTAATTTTTTTCACTTTCCAGAATTGTGATTCTATTGTGAAAACCCTTTGCTTGAATATAATCACATTATTACTGTGAATTTATTTACTGTATTTATAATGCATTATATGTCTGAGATTGTTAGGTGCTTTATTCAAATACAATAGTTAGGAATCACATACTTATCATTTAAAAGGTACAAAAGAAAAAACTATTGAAAGGGAAAATTTTCAGTACTGTTTAAAAAATGGGCTGTGTACGCTATAAAAATCATCTGTGTTTTGTGTAATAAAACTACTCTAATTCTTACTCTCTAATGCCTTTGGGTCCTGTTTCCATTCAAAAATTAGCAGCTTATCATCCCGTTAAGAACATTGTGCCTCCTTTGTTATTTCTACTTTCATTCATATTGCAGGACCTCGAGCAAAATCTCAAGTAGAGATTGGAGGGAAAAAAAACCTAGAAGATATCTTGTGGGAGATGATAGATTAATGAGCACTTCAATGTATCTCTTTATGGTACTGTGTATTACCTCAGACAGAAATACATTCACTGACATACAATTAAATTAAACAATTATATTTAGTTAGATATCACCTGTTATGTTATTTTATCATCACTTTACATTATCTGATGCAGGAGTCCAAGCAATAAAACATGTATTTGTATTTGTATTTCTATTTCTATTTATTAGTTTGTCAAACATGTACAAGATAGCAAATATAACTGTAAACATGGATATGAACGAAAGAAATGAATACAAATAAATGGGGACAGTGTATTAATAGCTCCTTTGTGATATACACCAAAGCACACAGCTTAAGACTTCTGATCAATAAATAGTTCTGCTGTATTGTTACTGAATGAGATGCAATATGCAGTTATGCTTTAAAAAAGTATTATAGTCTGCATTTGTAGATTCAGTTATTTTCTGTGAGCTGATTGAAACTAGGAATGTAGTTTTCTCTTGATGACAACAAATATAATTTCTCAAAATCTATTCATTAAATCCATTTGCTGGAGGAAAAAGCAGGAAAAACTCGAAAAAGTCCACTACCACTAATAGTGCATGTAGGACAGGTGGAAACCGAATCTAATATGATATAGATGCAGCATTTGGAAAGGCATTCTTGAATGCTGAATGGCTGCTATTAGATTGTTTTCCATAACTTGGCATTTCAGGTTTTTTAGACAAACTGTTACTAACAATGTCCTCAGGCTAATACAGATGCTTGAAAGGAGGGTAACAACATTTGCAGACTTATCTTCAAAAGAATGTAAATAATCACAATTGTGTAAAAATTGTTTAGAATGAATATTCTTCAGGGTTAATAAATTGTTGGAATACATGACGTTGAATGAACCTATGCAAGAAAATGTTTTCTTAATTGCATTGCACTCACAGATCTAATGCCAACAGTCTTGAACAGAAGAGGAAGGTTTTTTCCTCCTCCATCTAATAACCCCATTATAGCCCTCAATTTCCTAGTGCCATTAGCATTGGGTAACCAACAACATATTGGGAAGAGAGATGGATAACACATCTCTCTGCATTTCTGCAATTGTACTCAGCTGCAGGGAATATTTGAATGAGATGATTCGGTCTCAAGACCACAAAAAGTTGCTCAGCCTTATTGCAAACAAAAACGTATTCAAGAGCATTTATAAAAAAAGATGAGAAATTGAACTCAAAATGAACTACTGAAGGCTTTTCCTTGCTTATCCCTAACCGTGACCCTAACCCTAACCCTCAAAATGACGCTATAGAGCACTGCACAACATAACTAGACACAAGAACAGTTTTTTCCCGAACACCATCACTCTGCTAAACAAATAATTCCCTCAACACTGTCAAACTATTCACTAAGTCTGCATTACTATTAATCTTCTCATCATTCCTATCACCCATCTCCTCCTACTTATGACTGTAACTAGTTACTGTATCCTTACGATTTATATTGATTGTTGCCTAGTATGATTTGATTGCTTATTTGCACCCTATGACTATCATTAAGTGTTGTACCTTATGATTCTTAACGAATGTATCTTTTTATGTACACTGAGAGCATATGCACCAAAGACAAATTCCTTGTCCAATCACACTTGGCCAATAAATAATTCTAATTCTAATTCTAATGATACAAAACTTATTGGCAACATTTTTGTTTATTCTTCATTACATTGTTTTCTTTTGTTCCCCAGACCATGATCAGGAAAGTCTTAGCTGTTACCAGTTTTAAATAAATGCTTTCTCCATTAAGCTGAGAACCTTCACTGATACCAGAAAGATCTTATCCTCTGACCTCAGTAGCGTCTATGAAGGAATCAGAAAAGGCAAGATGATAGAACAAATACCACAATTCAAGTTTCATCCTTTAGTACCTGCCTATGATATTGACTTATGGACTTGCGTCCCAATACTGTCTTGACATTTTTGCCTCTCCTCCTGTTGATGTCATTATTTGCCACCCGATGAATCAGATATGAAATCAGAATACTAGTAATGTGGCATTTATTGGCCCTCTTACGTTAATGTCTCAGACACTGATCCCTTTTGAACTCTGAACCATTTTGCTCTTATCTCATTGAGAGATGGACACTGTGACACTATGCAGATGATCTTATAGTTGCTCAGTAGTGTCAAACTCTCTGGCTGCTAGTACTGTAAGCCTTTTAATTCTGTAACCCTTGTTGATTTAGCATAAGTTGAAGTAGTCAACCAACCAAACGATCTTATTGTCTATAAAAAGAACACAAAGAAACTTGGAACTTAGCATGAGTTTCCTATATAAAGAAGACAAAGAAAAAAAGTATAAATTCTAAGTAAACTGACTGCTTGTGACTCAGCTCCCTTCGTGACTCAAAGCTGTTTATTTTTTAGCTTTTTTCCAGCTTGGTTACAACAGAATGTAGTGTAGGATGGGCACCAGAACAGAGGTTAGAGATGATGCACAGGGTTCCTTTTGAAAGCAAATCCAAAATGTTGTACAACATTTTTCAAGAAGACCTGGAGATGTTCATGCCTGCTTTATCCACTAAGCTATGGAATTATCACAGCAGTATTTCTGCTTATTTTGCAAATATAGATATCCTAGTCCTGACCAGAGAATTTCCCATCAATCTGTATCAGTGGGGTCAATAGTCTAAGAATTCAAAGATCTGAAGGGCATCATGCTGTTTTCCTCATTACAAATAGGTGGTTTCATACAGTGATCTACTGTACACACTTATCTGCAGGGAATCTATTGATACAATATCTTTTAATGGAATCTTCTTATTGATTCGCCATAACGATCTAACTAGAGGAACACATTATGCCTCGTCCTAGTTACATTATGTTAACTTTCTATATATGTTAGTTATCATGGATATCCAATTCACATGTGTTGATGGGTTTCTTCCATGTAGAGTTAATATGGGGAACAATAATAGCATGCAACAATACTGTTGCCATGGTCACTTTAGGAACGTCTGTAATGTTTATATGCTTTCTTTTTCTTAAAATAGCATTGATGCATGAAGTATATAGGTCCTTTAAAATGAAGGTGCACCCCCCCCCCACACACACATACAGTGTCACAATTTGGGTAGCAAATCACCGTGTTGCTAATTTCTATAATAATGACTATAAATCAACAAAAGGACTTTCTGGAAGGGAAGATGTTCTAATCAGCCATCTGCTCCATCTGCAAGTTTATTCTACTCATATATAACATTGGAAGCAGTTCTCTTGAAAAGTGGAAAATAAGTATAATAAATCAAATGTGTGACAAATATAAGCACAGAGATATCGTTGCATAAGTAACTACAAATCATTTAGCTATTTAGTTCATTAGGAAGAAATAATAATCGCATAGCAGGATGTAACCATCATCAGACTGAATTATCACAAAATTGTGAAGAGATAGCTGCATCCATCTGAAGGAGCAATCTGATGAAACCGAGGTAACCTCTGAAGAAAGAAGCATAGGATAAACTTATGTATCCAGTGGCTACAAGAGGGCGCAGGGCCAGGACTCTGCAGCACATTTACAAGAAATTGGCAGAGGAGACAGAAGCAGAAAGCAAATGCATCATCAGTAGTATGCAGAGGCTCAGAAACAAGGTGGCATATATAGCTCGTTTTGGCAGCAGTCTTTTATTAAATAGCCCATACATTCAATTAAGCATCTAAAAAGAAAAAAATGGAAAACACTCCTCAGTGTCCAGAAACTGGAGAGAAAGAGAATGGGGAGACTGAAATGCAAGAAGATAGGAAGGGGGGGTGGACATTGAGAAGCTACAGAAATCAGGGCTGCAACAGGAACACAACAGGAGAAAGTGGGATGACATGTGAAGGAAAAAACAATTTTCTGCAAAAGGTTAGAAAGTATAGGGTTTGGATTTTTTTATCATTCCTCCCCTTCTGCCAGCTTTTTAATTTAATTTAACTGAAACGGGAATTCGGAGACAGCAAAAGCTTGTTAAGTATCTCTATCATAACTAAGTTCCAAGTACAAGGCATAATATAATATAAAAAATATTTTATATAATATAAAAAATAAATAAGCAAAGTAATATGAATTACAATTTATTAAAAATTATTTATATTTACTAACTGTAGGTGCATCACTCTGCTAAACAAATAATTCCCTCAACACTGTCAGTTACTAAGTCTGCATTACTATTAATCTTCTCATCGTTCCTATCACCCATCTCCTCCCACTTATGACTGTATGACTGTAACCTTGTTGCTGGTATCCTTAAGATTTATATTGACTGTTTCCCTATGACTATCATTAAGTGTTATACCTTACGATTCTTGACGAAGGCATCTTTTCTTTTATGTACACCGAGAGTGTACGCCAAGACAAATTTCTTGTGTCCAATCACATTTGGCCAATAAAGAATTCTATTCTATTCTATAATCCTTCCAATTCTTATTTGAGAAGGAAACTGCTAAAAAATTTAATACAATTCTGATTTATTATTCTGGATAAAGCAAGCTTTTTTAATATTTGAGGGAAAGGTGGAGTGTTCCATATAAATTATTTACTGGATTAGTCAAAACATGCAATTTATTTTTTTAATTTGGATGGGCAGTAGGAACTAATAATCAACATCACACATTAATGTTGAACTTCATTTCACATACTACATTTGGATGCCATCAATCTCAACAAATTTTTACACATGCATCACCAGAGGCATCCAGAAATACTGCCCACATATCCCCATTTTTTAAGAGTTTGTGCAGAAGGTTATACATCATTATGCTCTGTTAACTGAGGAGGTATTGTTAAAACCTTTGTTCTTCTGAGCACCTTGAAAATAAAAATCTTACTGAATAAACTTCATCCAGTGACCACAAAATAACAAATCCTTCACTCAGGATTTATAACATCTTATATGATCATCCATGAATCTTGCAATGCTGTTGTTTCAGTAATAGTCTTTTTTTATTTCCACAAAGATTTTCAAGTAACTCTAGAAGGTAAAACACTGGTGGAAAAATGGTCAATAACATCCAGGTTGAGAAACAGTGTTTATGAGCAGTATTGCTTAGTAAACATATCCTGCTAGAAAAAGTGGCTTTCTCACCTAATTATGACAACATGCAATAAAAAGACATTAGGACAAGCCTGAAAAGTGGTACAAAAGTTATACATGACCCCTACCTGTTCCTTTAATATCACTATTTAGCTTTTTAATCACCAGATAGATACCATAATAATACAGGTGAATACTACAAGTGATAGTGGAAGGGGGAACTTCCCAAAAGGCTTCATTTTGTCCCAATCCAAGTCCTCGTTAAGAGACTTTTTTTTAAAAAAAATCCACATACAATTCATAGCAAAGCTCTGTTTGTTGACAGACCCAGTTCTTCCTTTCTGGAACGTAGCACAATCACGTAGCATCAAGGTCAACTCGGGGGTGGGGAGGGGGGCGCATCGCTTCTGTGAGTAGAGCACAGGCGGGGGCTACGAAAATACGGATGAACCAGGCTCCGAGTCCTTATTCACCTACTCCAAATCCCTTTATACGGCGTGCACTTGCGATTTCAGTCGAACTGATTTCCAACCGACAGATGGGGATCAAATCGGGGAGGGGGGGACGGGGACCCGGAGCGTCAAAGTGGAGCATCTCAGCATTTCCACCGGCCGGAGCAGCAGGAAGTGCCCGGCCATTATGTCTGCGACTTTGTTCACAAGACAGCTTTCCTCCTCGCCTCTTCTGATAGGCTAATCCTGGCTGAAGAAAGACGAAAATGCCCATCGAACCAACTCAAGCATTAAAAGTAGAGACTTGTTGGAAAAGTTGCTTTCTGCTTCCGATCGTAAACCGGGGTTCGAAACGATGGACGGAAGAACCTCCCTTCTCCCCCAGGTGGAGATTCCGAACGGCACGTTCGCCACACAGGGGAGTAAAAAGAAACCTCGAGGTTTGCGGTTTTGAGCCGCCCGCGCCCCAAAAAGGTTTGGCCGGGAAAACGCCGCCCTTCGCTCTCCTCTGCCCTCAGGTCGTCGGTGAAGCCCTACCTCAGAGCGCTCCGTCCACCCCAGCAGAGGTGCAGAGCCAGGGCTTTCAGGCATCCGGTGGCGCGGACTTTGGTGTGGGGAGAGGGCTTCCTGATTCACGTGCAGTTCTCCGAGAGTTACTCCAGCTAAAAAGAAAGAAGGGAAGGAAGGAAGGAAGGAAGGGGGGCGCTGGGGGGGAGAATCAGCGGTAAGAAATGCCGCGCGAGCTTCGGAAGAGGCATCCGGCGCAGGGTGGGCGCGAAGCAAACCCCAACCGAGCACGTGGCTACGTGTTTCTAGCTAAGAGGAAAGGCGAGGGTAGGTGGGGCTTGCTTGGCCGTGGCGCCGCTCGTCCATCTCTCTCTCTCTCTCTCTCTTTAGCTGTGTGTTCGCGTCCGTGTCCCGGCCGAGTCTCTGCAGGATAACCGCTGCCCCAACCGCCGCCCCCTGTCTGTCCCGGGCGAGACAGGCGGGACTGAGGACCCGGAGAGCTGGAGGAAGGGCTTGTGCGGGGCTGGGCTCGGCTCCGCCCGTTCGCTTACTCGCTGCCCGCCCGGCTGCGGGGCGCTGTTGTAAGCAGCTAGGAGGAGCGGCTAAGCTGGGTTGGGCCGGCCGACGGCGGGGAGGTGCTGGGTCTCCAGCTTCACTAGGTGGGTGGGTGGTAGGAAAGCAGGAGGGGGTGGCCGCGGCGGCCTTGGCTTCCCTCCGACTCTTCCCCCTCCTGATAGGCGGACGATGAAGAAGCTATACATCGGCAACCTGAGCCCGGCCGTGACTGCCGAGGAGCTCCGGCAGCTCTTCGGCGACAGGAAGTTGCCCCTCACCGGGCAGGTCCTGCTCAAGTCCGGCTACGCTTTCGTGGACTACCCGGACCAGAACTGGGCCATCCGCGCCATCGAAACTCTCTCCGGTAAGCCAGGAAGCGCGGCGCTTAGGACTAAGGAGAGGGCGTGCGGAGATACCTCTTTGCCTTGACCTCCCCCCGCTCTCCCCCGGCTGGCTCCTGGCCACTATTCCGCCTTCCGTCTGGATGGACCAGGCCCCTTGGAGCCGGCAGGGCAGCGAGTGTCTCGGGGAGAATCCCTACTTGGGCGAGATGTTGACGCAGGGGGTGGGGGACTTTCCCTTATTTACTCAGCTTCCCCGCGAGAGACGGAGTAAAGGGGACCCGGTGGCCCCCTCCTGACCGAAGCGATCCTTGATGCTTCTCAGAGGGCGGTGCTGCTGCCAGAGCCTCTGAGCCGGTGCCCGTGCCTAGGCGCCCTTTCCCGTTCGCCCTGAGCGCGCTGCGCTTCAGCAGGCGGCCCGGCGGGCGAGGGAGGGATTTTTCGCTGATTTTTTTCTCCGATTTTATTGAGCGGCTCCCGAGCGCGGGGTACCGCTCCCTTTAGTTTTCCCGGCATCCGCTAGATCTGGGGCACCTTTCTACGAGGTGCCCTGTCCCAACTCGCCGGGAGCCCGGAGCAAAGAGCCCCAAATCTGCCCGGGGGCCCGGAGTGACGCGCAGCCCTGAGGCCGGCCAGTCACACCGGGGACGAGCACAGCGCGGCTTGAATTGACGGAGAGGGACGTTTGGGCTAGCCCCAGGAAGCAGACCGTCCATCGGGTTGGAGCGGGCCGGCCTGGAGCGAACCAGTTGGAGGAGTTGGCCCTTCGCTCACACGCGCTCCTCGCCACTTCGTTCCGGGGGCTGAATGTTAGCCGGAGCCCAGCATGTTTAAGCACCAGCCCTTTAATATGGCCATTTGTCTGCTGACTCCTTGGTCGTTTGCTCGCGGTCCTCGGAATAGTTTGGGCAGAAGAAATCTACCTGAATGGGCCGGCGGGAGGGGTGGGGGAGGTCCGCGCGCGCAGCAACGGAGCAGGCTCGGAATCTTTTGGGCTGAACCGCGGTGCTGGCGCAAGAATTCGTGTGAACGGTCCCAGTTGTAGATCCTGATGGGCAGAGGGGCACCCCCTCCCCCGTCAAATGTTTCCACGGGCATGGGATGAAGTAGTTTCTTTGGCCAAATAGTTCACTTGAGGAAACAAAGACGTCCCGTCCCCCCCCCAGCATGCCTGAAATGCTTTCAAAGCCCATTTCTGCTTAAGGGAGTTTTTACTCCCAAAGGAGACTATTTGCTATTTTCCCCATCAAATTTCTCTCATTTTTCATTCTCTACCATCAACTCTGGGCAATCAGAAAATGAGATGCCCACAGTAAGTGGCAACAGAGTTTGGATGCTTAGCATCAGAACTCTCACATTTGAAAATGGGTTCTTTTATTTTTACTTTTAAGGTAAAGCAGAGCTGCATGGCAAAGTCATGGAAGTGGATTATTCGGTCCCCAAAAAACTAAGGTAAAATATTTCTTCTTCCTGTTATTAAAAATTATTAGTAAGTTGGAGAAAAATAAGCAGCGGAAAGTTGCATCTTGAAGTTTAAACTGTAGTGCTGAAAATACTTTAATAGTTACATTTTTGCTTTTGTTGTTGGGGAGTTGTTTTTGTTTCTTGGAAATCAGGAGAGTTTCCTCCTGTATCATGTGGTTGTGACATACAGTTTTTTTTATAAACCTGATTATTCTTTTTAAAAGTCTCCATGCTGTAAAACAAATGTTATCTTACGTTTAAAAAAAAAGTTTTTCAGGATTCTCAGCTGAGACCCTGATTTTTACAAGGATTAAGTCGTATAGGTATTTTAGTACCCAGTCAGCCAGATGTAAAGATATGGCCAGGGACATATATATTAGCTCTTAGCTCAATAAAATAAATATAAAAACAACTTTGGCTGAAGATGATGGGAACTGTAATTCAGCATATCTGGGAGAAGTTGTACTCAAAGCTACTTCATTGCTTCCAAGCCTCAACTATGTGGGGAAGCTTTATTTCTAAAAGCTTCTTTTATGTGACTTGTATAAACCATGTCTTATTTGTGGTACTTTTTCAAAAAGTAGTAATCAGTGGCAGAAATGTGAGTTACATGGGATGATACTAGTGTTTTTTAATTTGCTATTCTGGTTTTCCTATATTCTATGTTGGCATGATATTTTCCACTGTTCTAAGTGACGCATATTCCAAAAAGTTGTAGTATTTTTGATGAGAGGGCAGTGAAATTATAATGTTTTTAAACCATCATTTTTAATGTATTTTATTGATATTGTTAGATAATTGTTTCATCATTATAGCTGTCTACATAATTTTGAAATACTTTTACATTCAAAGTTCTGCTCCAGATTATTTCCAAATTGCTAAAACAGTGGAATGGATGAATAGTTATTGGTATTTAGAAGAAGAAGTAGTTTTTTTACTTCTTTTAATTCTATATATAAATTATTTGAAATTGTAAGTTTTGTACTAGTCCTTCTATAGCAAATTGGAAAACTGACTATATACCTCTGTTGCTTTGGAAAACTTTGCCTTTATATTGCTTTGTAATTAAATCAATAATTTTTTTGCATCTGGAAATGTCAAATAATTTTCAATTTTCTGAAAATCTTAATTTGCTGGTCTGTAACTGAATAAAGATTTGATTTGATCTGATTTGAAGATCTTAAAAGGATTCTTCATTCAGTTAGAGAACACCATACATTTCAACAGTATGTTTGAGCTTCTGTTTAAGAAAAAGTTTCAGTGTTTAGAAATAGAACATTAAAATTTAAATTCCAGAAATATGTGGTACATGAATATGGTTTTTAAAGAAAATTGTCTTACATCTAAATATAGTATAAAAAGTTGGTTTCTAAAATACTTGTGTAAACGTGAGGGAGTTTTTCTTTGTTTCAAAGTGTTATCAAGTCACAAGCATAAAATGTGTAATGTGATTCAGAACTTATCTGTTCATCAGTGTGGCATTTCCAAAATACGTTCAGTCTAATAGAACTTTTGTTTGAAAACCCTTGCTCCTGTCTCATGATATGATCCTTGCCTTTGTAATTACTTTTCTAAAGGAAGTTCAAAAAGTTACTGTAGTTTTCTGCACACTCACACAAAAGTAAGATTCATTGTACTCAACTAGAACTGATACTTAGGCAAGCATGAATTGGGTTTTAGATTTGTTGAAACAAAATCATTTTTTAATGCAAAAGTAACATGTTTGATGCTATATGGTAAGATTCTAGCATGATATTTTGTGTACAATGCAATAAAGTATAATTGTATATAGCTAAAAATATTTTGAATTATATGATAAAAATTATACAAACATTTTTGTGCTACTATGTGCTTTAAAATTGTAGAGTACAAAAATATGGGAATTAGAGAATCATACAGTTATTGCTGCATTAATTGTAGTGACAACTCTTTAATGATGATTTTTTGGAATAATTGTATAAATTTGTCTTGTTTTATGTCCTTTATGTGGTACTTAAAATTCTCAAATTCACTCTTATCGGTTGCCCCAAAATTGCAACCATTTTCAATTATACTTTTTAATTACTCCAATCAGAATTGTTTTCCATCTAACCATGTATTTACAATGGTGTATCTTTGTCTAAACTTAAGAAAATTTCTTCCATGCTTCAAAATTGAAGAATAGAATCTTCGATAATATTCAGTGCAAATATTATCATGCTTTTGAGTTTAGTTAGAAATTCAGAAGTCCTTGAAGTTTGCATTAAGTTTTATGAGGTGCTCAAAATCCAAACCACTGTCCTCTGCTTAAGCTATTTTTAGATGATTTTTTAAAAAAAGAGTTGATTGCAAGGCAACTATTTTGATCAGATGCAAATATTGCCAAATTTAAGTAGGTTAGAAATATTATATGCTTGAATAGTTTATTTTCATACTGTGGAAGTTAATATACACTAATCGTTTCAAACAAATAAAGATAAATTTATTTAGGATGCATTTTAACATTGTTGATATCTGGCTAAGTATGGCAAGAGAGTGTAAAATTTACAATTTTGTGTATTAAGTTTGATTATTTAAATCTGACTAGAGAAATAAAAGTGATGTGTATTGCAGTGCTGTCTGGAAATAACTTGAAATACCACATTGTGTAATTAAAGTGCCTACACAAAGCACCCACTGAAAACCAGAATTCTACTTAATTTTTAATGAGCCCAAAATACTCAACATTTCTGTTTCGATACATATTTCATTAAAATATAAATTTTACCTTATAGGCAAACAAATGTATTAAACACAAGACAGTTTTGAGCTTGAGTACATTCAGGCAGATTATCTGTCAAAATGCTGCCATAATCAGAATTATGGGTTTTGATCAGGATAGCTTATTTCACAATATAGTACCATAGCTAGTCTTTTAGATGCTGCTGGATCCTAACTTCACAGCTGTCCAATTGCATATTTCCCATTCAACACATTAGATGGGGATCTATAAGTCAGCAAATACAAATACATCTATTGTATTAAATGAATTGTAAAGGGAAGTCTTATAAAGTATATTGGTTTTCTTGGTGTTGTAGATATGAATTAAGTTTGAATATTTACTTTCCATTTTTTTAATTAACTTTGGCACTGCTTTTTTATAAGAATCACCTAAGCTTTGAAAACAGTGGCAGCAACATGACAATACTGAAGATAGGGTCAAACAGCCACAGACTAAAGATCATATTACTCATAAATTTTCTGTCTTGTAGTTTAAACAGTAATTTAGAGAATATATATTCATGTTTTTGCCTTCACTATATATTACATTTGTTGAGAAGACAAGTAGTATACAGTGTATCAATTCTCAGTATCTGTTCTAAAATAAAATGAAGCAGAATATTAGATTAGGTGAAGAAATAATTTATTCAGTAACTCTATGAATTAAAATCTATGTTATAGAACAATTATTGGAATGGGACAATCTATATAACTATTATGTTTCTAATTTTGATTTCACACTTTTTATGGAAATTTCAGTGTTATATTCTGAATTCCTATGTGGTACAGTTATAGGGAGTTTTTATAGAAACTAAAATATATGTATTTTAGAAAGACTTTCAAAATTTAAAAATATTACAAAATACTAAAACAGTTTATTCAAAATGTAAAAACCTAATGAATTATTTACTTTAAAAATAATATTAAAAATAAGAGAATAGCTTCATAGTCAGAACCTAAAAAGCCATCAGGTGTAATTGATTGAAATAATTGAAAGAGATTTAGCCATATTTGGTTTCTAATTAATTTATATGAACGGGAAAATACCTTTAATCAATTATAGAAGGAAAGAATACTAAGATTTTTTATCTCTTAAAAGATTCCTCCAAATCTTCTAATTTTACACAAAGAGAAAAGCAAAGTAATGTTTGTGTAAAGCAAAACACATGAATTACTAAAATACCTTTTGTGGTGTGCTGTGAGTGGGAAACAGTTTTTCAACTGATGAGGGCAGGAGTTGGGTACCATTAATTGATCTTTTACATTATGAATGATTTTGTAGTCTTAAAACATAGAAGATGCTAGACTTTATTTTGCTAATATAAACTGTTATGTCATTATTTACTTCATCTTGTCAGATAGGTTGTTTTTAAAGTAGGTACTTTCCATTTAATTTATTTTCTGTTTAGAATAAATTCCCCAAACTGTTTTAGTACTTTCAAAGACTAATAGCAGGATAGTTATGCTGTATTGCACAAAACTAAAATTATTCTTTAAGAGGGAAATATACATGTATTAGAACAACTTCTAATTATTGAATTTATAATTTCTGACATATGATTAAAAATTATTAAATTGGTTACTAGTAATCACTTTAGTGATTCATCTGGATTTTGTTGCTTCTGTGAGTCACTTTCATATTAGTTTCTGAATGAAAAATAACCATCGTAAAAAAACCTGAGACATCTAGAGAGATTAAGAAAGTTGTGATAGAAATATTTGTTGAATATTGGGTCAAAGGGTAAAGAGACACAAAGAATTACTAAAGGGGGAACATAAAGAGAAGTCAGAATTTCAACTTATTCTGTGATACAAACGGTCACAAAATATTTAGTTTGCATATTAATTTTCAGGATTGTATAAACCATGATGTCCCTGTTCTTGGGCTTTTTAAATGCAAGGTAAACAAAGAAGCAATAATATATACTGGGAAAAGAATTAGAAAGAACAAGTTAGTGGTCTTTAAATTATGAGGGAATTGTGGGAAAGAGTGTTGTCCTTAGTTGAAAAATGCATGGAATGAAATGATTTTTTTTTCATTCTTATTTCTAATAAAGACTTGCTGAATGTACTGAGAATGACCACATTATTTATATACTGTTTTAAATGATTTGATATAAATAATTGTTATCAATTTTGAAATGCCTGTTATGTATATGAATTATTCCATTTCCTAAAGATACCGTTGATATGCCTTCTAGATTATAAATCACTATGTAGACCCAAGGGATATTGTTCAGAAATATTAGGTTTGCAGTATACAAATGTTTATAACAACCTTAAAATTAATTAGACTCCCTCTAATTAATTCTCTCAGTAAAGATGGGAAGAATTTTTTGTGTGTGTCTGGATGGAGCTTCAACCAAGTGATAGAAGATGGAACAGAAGATGTATATGCATAGCCTCTAGTGGGAAGAAAAAACAACTGCCAGGGGTATTTTCCTTTAATCCAAATGAAAAGTCCTGAAATTAAGTAACATACTCATGAAATGCATTTATTCCAGTCAAAAGGAAGCATATAGAAGGAAGAAATTTCTGCTTCTGAATGGATAGAAACTGTTTATATATTTCTAGAGTAAATTGAATGTATCCAGTAGGTATAGAGCGGCTAAGACGCTGAGCTTGTCGATCAAAAGGTCGGCAGTTCAACGGTTCGAATACCTAGTGCCGCATAACGGGGTGAGCTCCCGTTACTTGTCCCAGCTTCTGCCAACCTAGCAGTTAGAAAGTACGTAAAAAATGCAAGTAGAAAAATGGGGACCACCTTTGGTGGGAAGGTAACAGCGTTCCGTGCACCTTTGGCATTTAGTCATGCCGGCCACATGATCATAGAGATGTCTTGGGACAGTACTGGCTCTTTGGCTTTGAAACGGAAATGAGCACCACCCCCTAGAGTCAGGAATCACTAGCACATGTGCGAGGGAAACCTTTAGCTTTACCTTATAGACAGCCATTTTTGTTTTATAAACATCTATTATCTGTTGTGTTTTTTTGTGAAATGCACTCCTGCTTTTCAAAAATGTCTTTCATTTTTGTATTTACCTGTTCCATTTTTGTAATGTACTGCTGATGGAGTTTCTTGCTTTATAAAAGAACAATTGTATAGGTAACCGATGACATAAAATTTGTTTATGCCAATTACTCCTATAAGCATCTACATTAAAGGCAACTGTGGGATTTTGTTTTGTTTTTGACCAATTCAAAACTGAATTTTCCAAAAAGAAAAAAGATGCTATCTGAAGTCTAATATTAAGCTAGGTTTTAGAATACCTTCTCAGCAGGTTTGTCACCAGTCATCAGAAATGCATTGGAATTTTTTCTCTCTCTTTTTTTTTTACTTTTTCAATTTTCTTGTGATTGACACTGAAGTGATTTGTTATTTATACTACCGTAATATAAACTTGCATCAACTTTCCTATATTAAATAAATATGGCTCACCCTGAAAAAGATCAAGGTCTTCCACTGATCTCTGTGACTCAGATTGAACTCATGCCATCCAGTCAAGATTTAGCCTGCCCTTTGCCTGAGCTTATGAAAGTGACCCTGTCTTTTATCTGAAATACCGTCTCTTGTGTTTCCCTTTGACATCATCTTTTTCAATGGCAGTCACCCTTGTAATAGTGGCCTCTTTGAGGATTTAAATGGCATGACTCAGGTTTGTCCAGAATCATGAGACTGCTTTGCTCATTACATTTTACTGTAATCTACTTGGGGTACTTATTATTCATTAATCTGTAAGAAATCATGCTAGCCTTTTCTTTTAAAGTACGCAGACTATCCACAAAGGGCTATTCTTTCAAATGTAAATCAAATGCCATATCATTTTTCAAATGCTAAAGCTGACTCTGAATGCTGATAAATTTGTTTGTTATTCAAGTGTGAATTATTCATTCAGCCATATTTCTAATCTTGGACAATCCAAGTCCATTCTGCAGCAAACTATACCTAGGGATGAGTTAAAATAGAATACTTCATCAAAAAGAGTCACATTGAAAAGTCTCACACACTTACTCTTCCAATAATGCTCTGGTAATGAATCAAAAAGGATTAAAAGTATCCCCTAGGATATTATCTCTCTCATATATAAGATAAAGGTAAGATAAATGTATACACTGCTGGTTAAGAATATAAGCAGTGTCCTGTTGGATAAGACTCCTGACCAATCTAGTACAGCAGTCTGTTCTCACCATGATTAACCAAACACACAAGGAATTTAATCTCTTAACAATGACTTTCATTGAACTCACGCTGCCATCAAGACTAATCATTGATCCACACAATTTAAATTAATTGCTCCAAGCCAGCCAACCTGATAGGTAGTACCATGTCTTGTAGCAAATTCTAAAGCTTGACTATGCATTGTGTAAAAAAAAAAAAACCCACTTCCTTTTGACTGTCCTTATTCTTCCAGGATTCTGTTTCATTACATGACACAGTTCACTAACGCAGTTCATAATTTAATCAGAAATCCTTTTCTTCCGGTCAGCCCGTAAAACGTAGTCTCATCATACAATATCAGAGGATGCTTAAATCAGTGGAGAATGTTTCAGCATTGAGAGGTTTTCAATTAAGTATAGGTAGATCTCATTTAGTGACCAAATTGGGTTTCGCAACTTAGTCATTAAGTGTTTGCTAAGTGAAACCAGGACTGTGCTTTTGATCTTGCTTCAGCTTTCCTTTGCTTTACTGATCTACAAAGGTTGTAAAAGGGAGCATTAGTCATAAAACTCATAGAATCATTTATTGCAATATCCTTCCTGTTGAAGACTACTTCAGCTTCAATCATAACAATACAAGAGCAAACAATAGTTTTAAACTCAAATGTTAACCGTTTCAATCTTGATTGCAGAAAATATGACTTCTGTAACAGAGTTATTAGTGCTTGGACACACTACCTGACTCTGTGGTCTCTTCTCAAAATCCCCAAAGCTTTAACCAAAAACTCTACTATTGACCTCACCCCATTCCTAAGAGGTCTATAAGGAGCATGCCTAAGAGCACAAATGTGCCTACCGTTCCTGTCCTATTGTTTCCTTTCATTATATCCAATTAATATAGTTATCACATACGTATGCTCATATATATGCTTATATATTATATAGTTACTTTCATGCTTATGCTTATATATACTGTTGTGACAAATAAAAATAAATAAATAAATAATAAGTTACATTACTGTCACAATTGTGAATGGTTGCTGAATGAGGCAGTTACTAAATGAAGATGTATCTGTAACTTCAGGCTCTGCATTCCATCACCTACCCAGGAAGTTGTTGATCCTTTGAGACAGAAATAGTAGAAGATGGCTTCCTGTATTTGCTGACATCTGTAAGGAAATTCAGTCAGAACATTAACTACACTTTTTGTAGTTTTTTTTAAAAATAAAGTTAGGAGCCAGTCCTAACTATCTTCTAGATTATATGCAGAAATTGCTTTAGCATTTTTCCCTGCTAGTCTGGATTATTCTGCACCAGAATCATCAAAAATACTAAAAACCTGTAATTCTGCCACCCAATTAACACAAAATCTTTTAGCTCCAATCATGGAAAAACTGGCCTCTGAAAACTGGAGTTAACTATTTCCTGGTTAACTCCAGAGGTGCACATAAACTATCATCACTATGCAATATCTATTCAAGCTAATTTTCTCAGGCAGCCTTTTGGCACCTTTCAATCCCTTTCAATTTCACTCCTGTTGGTAAAAATGTTCTTCCTTACTTAATGCTAATTAAGTCCTTACTTAATAATTGAAGACCTGTCTACTGGATGAGTCAAAAAGAGGGCTGTGAAACAGCCCCCTTGCATCCTGGTCATAAACTCTTTCAACTCCTACCCTCAAAATGATGCTATAGAGCACTACACACCAGAACAACTGGACACAATAACAGTTTTTTCCCTAAATGCCATCACTCTAAACAAATAATTCCCTCAACACTGTCAAACTAGTTACTAAGTCTGCATTATTATTAATTTTCTCATTGTTCCTATCACCCATCTCCTCCCACTTATGACTGTATGACTGCAACCTGGTTGCTGGTATCCTTCAGACTTACATTGACTGTTTCCCTATGACTATCATTAAGTGTTGTACCTTATGATTCTTGACAAATGTATCTTTTCTTTTACGTACACCAAGAGCGTGTGCACCAAGACAAATTCCTTGTGTGTCCAATTCCTTGTGTGTCTTTATTGGCCAATAAAGAATTCTATTCTATACTAATAAATATATTAATATGTATCCAGAATTGAAATGATCTAAGCTAAAATTTTAGCACTCAGTTCTAGTATTCTGAATTAGATGTTTCCTTGGAACAATTCCTATGATTTGTAGTTTCATAAGTAGATAATTTTATTTGAAAATATATCCCAGCTTCATATTTTAAGATGAAGAACAGAGAGAGTGCTTTTGCCGTATCAAGCATGCAACATTACTAAAAAGACATTACAGTTCAGCTTCATGCTGATTTTGTTCAGTAAAAAAATGACTTTTAACTAGTTAGTATCATGAAGAGCCATTTTATCCTGTAGGAATAGCTGAGAAAAATCTATATTCTCCCTTATTTCTTCTCCCCAAAGAGATAGGATAATATAAACTCTGAAAGTTCATTGTCAGTCCAGAACTATTCTTAAAGGTAATTACTTG
This sequence comes from Ahaetulla prasina, assembly GCF_028640845.1. Lineage (NCBI taxonomy): Eukaryota > Metazoa > Chordata > Lepidosauria > Squamata > Colubridae > Ahaetulla > Ahaetulla prasina. Next base: position 66,323,653 of record NC_080544.1, on the reverse strand, counting down.
ATGTAGGATTTTGATACCCTCAGTGAACATAGAATATTGGATTCTGTATACCACTGAAGTATCCTTTGCTGGCATGCCAGCAAAAATGAACAGAGGGAACAAGTTGAACCTTAAATGAATGAAATATTTCTCTCCATTTTTATTCTTTAAAAGAATGGGATTGTAAGTTGTTTCACTTGTAGGTAGAAATTTTACACTATTTATTTAAAACATTTATATAGCCACCTATCTTCTAACTAGCTCTGGGCGGCTCCTAATCAAAAGTTAAAATAACACATAAAATTACATTAAAACTATAAAATTAAACAGATTAACACATTAAAACATTGAGAATAACAAAGACCTAGTGCCAAGTCAAACTTCCATTTATCCAATTTTATTCCAATGCCTGGTGGGGACAGGGACCAGGTCTTCAAAGCTTTGTGGAAGGCTAAGAGAGTAGAGGACTGCCAAACTTTTGGGGGAAGGAGGGCAGAGTATTCTAGAGGACAGGAGCTGCGACAGAAAAGGCATACTTCCTAGCTCCCATTAGATGGCAGTATTTAGGGGAATGGACTAGGGCCAATCACTAGGAGCATGTCTACCTTATCTGACTGGATATTTTTTTTAACTTTACTATTTTTTTGATGAGCTATTGTTTTTAAATCATGGTTTCTGGCTTTGGTCTTCCTCATTGTCATTTGTAATTTCTTCAATAAACTGGCTAAATTACCACTGACTACAGTCTGTGCATCCAGAATCTGGAAAGGAAGGTTGGTGTGCAGTACTGAATTTCCTTAATGGTACCTTCCAAATATGCTTATTTTGAGCTATTTGAAGGTTTCCCTGGAGCCCCCAGCACAGTACACAGTTGATGACAGCACCACCAAATGATATTTGAGGCTGAATCTCTCCAGCATATACCATGTTGGTCGAAAATTTAGAGAATTGCCTTCTCTGTACTTATGCAGAATAGCAGATTAGGGAAGTCATGACTTGCAGATCTTAAGAACATTCCTGCATGTTAATGTATTAATATCATTGGTCCCATTGAATGGAATGGTTTCTTTCACTAGTGCAAAATGCATTTTTGAAGCCTGATTTGCTGAATCCATTTGACAATTCAATTTGAGGATTATGGAATTCTGAATGCCAGCAATAGCTTTGGAGCAAGCTTCAGCTATGCTTACCTGAAAAAATATTTGTAGGGATTACTAAGCAACTTTTATTATGTTTGTGAAGTGGTGGCACGCCAAAAACATTGATACCTACACCAGGGTGTCCAGTCAGGACTGACAGTAGAATTCTGGGAGTTGAAGTCCACAGTTGCCAAGGTTGGACGTATGTGCAATAGACTACATAGCAATAGACAGGACTTAGGCTGTCACAAAAGAAAATAAACAGAAAAAACCCAACCATTTCTTTAGAAGAATACAGTCAAAATAGAAATCTAGCATATACTCAGACTCTTAAACACTTGGAATGAAGGCATCAAATATATTCTAGTAGATGTCAGTGCAAATTCTTGGTCATCGAGGTAGAATTGTTTGGAATTTGACTCATGGCAACTGGTCTTGTTTTTGGTTTGAAACGTTTTCCACTTATCCAAGTAGCTTCTAGTACTTGCTTACTTTTTTTTATATTTCTAGCACCCTCATAAACATGAATTTAAGATTCATTTAAATGCACTTTAATTGATGTGAGAGATTCCTGTTGATTTGTTAAAAACAGGACTTACACATTCATACCATTTTCAAATAGCAGAATATTACCAATTTAAGTACTTAAACCATGCCTCTTCTTTTATAAATTAACTGAAACCAGCCAAATGATACAACCTAATTCCTAATAGCCAAATACAATTAAATCCTAGACAATCAGGGGAATCTAAAAAATAGGCAAGAATTGGAAGAACAGGCAATAAATATAGCTTGATGGCCTTACTTGCAATTAAAATCACGATATATAAAAGATAAAGATGAATATGGAATTGAAATGCTGCCACAACAACAATAAAATATTGATTGGCCCGGATGAAAAATTAATAACCAAAATTTACAAATATTTACTAGAATTTGATAGAAACAAAGACATAGTAAAGGGAGCTATGATAGCTTGGGCAAAAATGTTGGGCACAATATTGAATTAGAGAATTGGGAAACAATTTGGAATAGAAATTACAAACTAACCAGATCGGCAAAATATAAAGAGAATCAATAAAAAATGTTTTACCGTTGGTATTTGGCACCTTCTAGATTGGCAAAAATATAACCAAGTTTAAATCCCAACTGTTGGAAATGTGGACAAAAGCAAGGTACCTTCTTTCATACATGGTGGTTATGCTCCAAAACAAAAAAATATTGGATGAAAATACATAGCTGGATACAGGAAGTAAGAGGTTTCCAGGTAGAATACACACCAGAATTGTTTCTTCTAGGAATAATGAAAAGGAAATACGAATATATATATATATTATTCTACACATGACAACTGCGGCAAGATTGGCCTTTGCGCAATGTTGGAGAAACTCAAATATACCCTCTGAAGATTTAATAATTAAAAAATATATCCTCTGAAGATTTAATAATTTAATAATGCGCCGAGATGGATAAAATGATACTTAAATTGAAAGGACTGATGGACTTGGAATTTTACGTAATATGGGAGAAATAGTACAATTGGATCGAAAATAGAAAAAAGGGAAAATAATAGATTGTAGATTTAGTAAAAATGTATAGAGTATAGGTGAATACTTGTCTGATGATATGTAAATGGTCACAGTCATGCACAAGTGTTGAATAAAAATTGTTTAATTGTAAAAACTCAATAAAACAATTTTTTTAAAAATCTGCCATTACTGTTCATTATATATCGATAGCAAAGATACAAATATACAGTGATTCAGAAAGTATTCAGACTCCTTTCACTTTTGTCAATTTTGTTATTCTGCAGCCTAATTCTACAGTTGTTGAAATTCATTTTTTCTCATTAATCTACACTCAGTACCCCATAATGACAAAAATTTTAGAAATGTCTGTAAATTTGTTAAAAAGAAAAAATTGAAATATCACACTGGTATAAGTATTCAGAACCTTTGCAGTGACACTTGAAATTTAGCTCTGGTGCTTCCCATTTCTCTTGATAGATGCTGACATGTTTCTATATCTTGGTTGGAGTCCATCCATGGTAAATTAAATTGATTGGACATGATTTGGAAAGGCACACACCTCTCTATAGAATACCATACAGCTGACAATGAATATGAGATCAAAGGAACTGAATGCAGAGCTCAGAGCCGGATTATGGCTGTAAAGCACTGTAAAGTGGTATATAAGTGCTAGTGCTAGTGCTATTATTGCAAGGTACAGATCTGTGGAAGATTACGATAAAAATTCTGTTGCACCGAAGGTTCCTAAGAGCACAGTGGCCTCCATAATTCTCAAAAGGAAGAAGTTTGGTACAACCAAGGCCCTTCCAAGAGCTGGTCACCCAGTCAAACTGAGCAATTGGGGAAGAAGGGCTTTAATAAGAGAATTGACCAAGAACCTGATGGTCACTCTGACTGAGTTCCAGAGGTCCTATGTGGAAATGGGATAGAGTTCCAGAAGGACAACCACCATTGCAGCTCACTATTGATCTGGGCTTTATGGAAGAGTAGCTAGATGGAAGCCTCTCCTCAGTGCAAAACACATGAAAGCCCACTTGGATTTTGCAAAGCAGCACCTGAAGGACTCTCAGACTGTGAGGAACAAGATTCTCTGGTCTGATGGAACCAAGATTGAACTGTTTAGCCTCAATTCTAAATGTTATGTCTGGAGGAAACTAGGTATTGCTTATCACCTGCCCAATATCATCCCAACAGTGAAGCATTATGGTGGTAGCATCATACTATGGGGTTGTTTTTCAGCAACAAGGACTGGGAGACTGGTCAGGGTTGAGGGAAAACTGAATGGAGCAAAGTACAGGGATATCCTCAAAGAAAACTTGTTCTACAAGTGCTCAGGACCTCTGACTGGGCTGAAGGTTCACTTTCCAATATGGCAATTAACCTAAGCACACAGCCAAGACATCACAGGAGTGGTTTAGGGATAACTCTTTGTATGTCCTAGAGTGGCCCAGCCAGAGCCCTGACTTGAATTCTATTGAAAGTCTCTGGAGGGACCTGAAAATGGCTGTCCATCAATGGTCACCATCCGACCTGATTGAGAGGATTTGCAAGAAAGAATGGCAGAAAATCTCCCAATCTAGGTGTGCAAAGCGTGTCGCGTCATGCCCCAAAAGACTTGAGGCTGTAATTACTGCCAAAGGTGCTTTACACTTTACATTTTTTTACGCTTCAGAACAAAGCCTTCTAAATACAAAGTGCTAATTTCTTCCATGAATTTTGTCTATAACTATTTTTCATAACTGATAAATATATGTGTGTCCTCATACCAAACTTTCTCACTACGCACATTGATATTATAAACATAAACTTAATGGCAGAGAACAACAGAGAAGAGCCCAATAACACATGCTAGAACCAGGAAAAATTGTCCAGCTCATTGTAGTGAGATCATGTACTAGTTAACATTTAAGCATTTAGCACATTACTTCATTACTGCATTGTTTAAAAGGGAAGCCTCCATATATAGCAGTGTTGGCAAACCTTTTTGGCACCGGGTGCCGAAATGGGACCATGTGCGCACATGCCGGAAACTGGAAGAGCATGTCCATCGGCCACCTGGTTTTCCGGTTTCTGGCACACATACATGTGCAAAGACCAGGTGGTCAGTGCACATCAATGTGCCGGAAACTGGAAAAGCAGCTACCCGGTGTGTATGCACGCACCGGGAAGATGATCTTCCAGTTTCTGGCGCGTGCATGCTCACCGGGTGGCTGCTCTTCCGGTTTCCAGTGTCCCACCTGTGTGAACACCTGCTGGCCAGCGTGCCAGAACCCGAAAGAGCAACGTGCAATGGCTCGCATGCCTGGAGAGATGGCTCTGCATGCTACTTCTGGCATACGTGCCATAGGTTAGCCATCACGGATATATAGAGTGAGTAAATTAAATCACACTATAGCTGCAGCATATTAAGATATGAGAATCCCCATCTTCTTTCAACTTTTCCCTAAAAGTATATAGTTATGGAAATCATTTGAAGGACTATTGAGAATGCAGGGAGCATTTTTCTATTATTTGAACTTATTTTCAAGTATATAAGATTGCCAAGGTCGGGGATTCTAGATACGGTTGTTTGCAGTATATTTTGGAACTTTTCCAGGGGAATCCTTGCTCCTGAAGCAGTGCATCCATTGATGTTCAAGACACTGAAATAATGTGAGGCTGTGAATCAAATGATTTATTTCTTCTAGAAACTGAATTTCGAGGCATGCCCCCCCCACACACAATGAATCTTTCTGACAGTATGTAGAAAGAGGCTTTTTTTCGGGGTGGGGGGCATTTCAATTAACTGCATTTGACATGTACGCAGGCAGCTCTGGGAGGCTGACTAAAATGATGTTCAAGCATTTAATCTAGAGAAACTAAGCATGCTATACTAGCTTTTGTACCAGCTTCTTTTTTCTTTATGCAGAAATGGATGGGAGGAATTTAAGGTTAATTTTTGAGACCTGTTGGTAGACATTCACAAAACTACAATTTGTGTGTGAAATCTGAGGTCCTCCAGATGTTGCTGTTCTACACTTTACAGCAGCCCAAGCCAGTATAGCCAGTTATGAGGAATGTTGGGAGCTGCCATTCAGAAATGTTGAGAGGACAAGAAGATCCCACTCCTTCCGCAAACACCTAATCCATTAAGAAGGGGGCTATATAATGAGGGGGACAGATGGTACCATGACAACAGTAGGCATTTCTGTTCACATGGTTCATATGAGACACGGCCAAGTTAATGGAAAACTCCAACAATCCTGAGAGTGTAAGCTGTTTTCTCAGATTTTGGATTCTAAAGTCCAGGAAATCTAACTTTTGCTCTCAAAAAAGAAAAGAAAAAAAAAGGGGGAGGAGTAAATTGGACATAGCCTTTATGCTATATATTTCCAGATTCAAGAATGGCAAGTTCAGGTTCTGTTTGATCAGGCTATTTGTCTGTTCAGCGTAACATTGTCTGCTTATGGCTAAATGAAACAATATGAGGCTTTTAAATAATCTAGGCTAATTTTAATAAAAGCAAAAAAAAGTGTTACTAATGTTAAATGTACATAGAGAATGTATTGGGATCTGAGCCTCAAGCCAAATCATGTATTTGCCAACAAAATACTGTACAGAAAACAAAAAAACCTCATTGAGGTTTGGCAAAATAAGAATTACTTACAGAAATAACAAATACATATGCATACAAGCCCTCAGGCAAAAAATAAAAAAAGCCCTCCCTATTTAACACCTACAGTGATGATGTTCGTCCATCATGTTCGAAGAAGACGTCTAAGGGATTGTAGGCTGTTCATGGTGTGTCCGCAGGTGGCTGGTAAGGCCTATACGGGCACGGAATGTTCTGCCGCACGTCGGGCAGACGTGTGGGCATGATTGTGGCAGCAATTGGAACTCTGGCTTTGCGGAGTACTCGCTTCTCTTGTGCTGTGGTGGTTCTTCTGTCTTCAAATGTCTGGCAACTTTGGTGGATCAACATGTACCATGTTGTTCGATTTTGTACCACGGTTTCCTAGGAGGTAGTGTCGATATCCAGGGACTTGAAGGAGGCTTTCAACGTGTCTTTATATCTCTTCCTTTGTCCCCTGTGTGATTGCTTTCCTTGAGACGGCTCACCATAGAGGAGCTGTTTAGGGATGCGGTGGCCTGGCATCCTTGCAACATGGCCTGCCCACCGTGTCTGGGCTTTCACCAGCAGGATGCAAACTGATGGCAGGCCTGCTCTGGAGGGGACTTCTGTGTCTGGCACCTTGTCCTGCCACCAGATCCTTAAAAGCCTGCGGAGACAGGTAGTGTGGAAGTGGTTCAATTGTCTAGCATGCCTCCTGTATACAGTCCAAGTCTCACTGGCATACATCTCCACTCCCTATTTAACACCTACTGTATACATACACTATAGAGCACAGGAACTTCTATTGGTCAAACTCTTTGGATCTTAAACACTCAACTATCTGCTTTGTTTGATTGTTTCAACTGGTCACACACTTTAAAATGAAAATAGGTTTTAGCATTCTTCTCCTTTCTTCTCCTGGGCAATAGAATTTGAAATTCTTTGAAATAAGAAAGGTGCTGAAAAGGCTGGTGCTTTGCTTTATAACAAGCTGACATTATAGTTGAAGCCCAAAGCTAATCTCTTGTGGCACCTTATTTAATGTTTCTCTCTAATTTCATGAAGAACTTATTCAACCAATACTGACTGGAAGTTCATATTATTAATAATACATGCCAATTGCCAAGTGTCCGAATTTTGATCACGTGGCCATGAGGATGCTGCAGGGGTTATGTGTGTGAAAAAGTTATTGTTTTCAGTGCTGTTTTAACTTCAAATGGTCACTAAATGAATGGTTGTAAGTTGAGGACTACCTGTAATGTTAACAAATGACTTGATGACAAAACCATCATCTAAGGCTGCTGCAGGCTAGGGCCCTAAATTTTTATAAGCAGACAAAACAGATTCTTTGCGAGCATCTATAGAGGGCTAACACTAAAGGCCCCTGAAGTGGAATTTTAAATTTCTGGATTGTGAATCTCTATTCAGCATCTCTGAATAGATATCACTTAACTGAAAAGCTTGGCTAGGGGTAATAACTTTATGAAAGCCATAATCATATAAATACATGCAAAACTAAATAGGATTCCAGTTTAATTTATCAATTATTTATCAATTATGTAGAGGTACAGATGTATTTCCTGCGGTCTTCTGTTGAAATTGCAGTGAAAGTTACTACAATCTTGATGGAACTTCACCAGGGCCTTCTGCCATTAACCCGGATAATAAAGATGTCATCAATGTTCTTCAAGTAGTGAAAAGAGCTTTTGGAATCAGAACTGAGAGAATATTGTTAACTGAGTAATTATTGTTCCAAGCCACCACAAAGATGTTAGTGTATTATGGGGATGTGTGAGTTCCTGTGGCAATGCCACTGATTTAGAGATGTACATGCAGTCCAGAGCTGAATTAATTCTGAATGGGTAAATGTTCAGAGTTTGCTGGCTCTATATTCTATAATCAGTTATTAGATTTCTTATATCATCTGCATAAAAGACATTGGTATAAACCACTTCGGTGCCATTGATGTTCAGAGTGATTCTTTTGGCATATTGACAATGAATATTATTTTTTCCAAAAGCGTTTTTTCATATATGACTTGGAGTGTTGATGCCATAAGACTGAAGAATGGATTCTGTGTAATTAGATACTCACGTTTCTTTCCAGAAGCCAGTGTTACATAGAGTTTTGTTTAGGGATAATTGATTTTATCTCCCAATTTTCTTTCTATTGTAAAAAATTTGGGAGGAGGCAGGAGTGTCCAATGGAGTTGTTATATTGTTGAACATCTACACTGTCTTGATGTCTCAATTAAAGGATGGTACAGAAATGGTGACATATAAACCAGGGGTGGGTTCTACTTACCTTTACTACCAGTTTGCAACGGGAGCACGCGTGCATGCGCAGATCACCCTTGATGACATCAGGGTGTGTGTGTGGAGCCTCCCGCCGGTTTTACTACTGGTTCGCTAGAATCGGACAGAACTGGGATTAACCCACCACTGATATAAACACAGTGATTGAATTAACTGTTGAATAAAGTATAAATGTTGGTCACTGGTCTTTAAAAGATGTAGGCTGGGTGAAGAAAAGAAGGTGTAGAGTTTTCTATATGTGCTACTGATTGAACAACCTCCCAATTGTGCCCTTACTTGGTGATTTTCTATTGATTTAGCTCCTTTGCCTTCACTGCATTTCAGTGCAAATTAGCTTACATTTTCTATGATATCAACTTGTTGCCCTATGTGGAGATACATTTTGGAAAGTTTTCCTTTTTAAATTTTAGGGCTCTACTTCATTCACGGGAAGAATTTGTAAATAGCAGTTGGATCCAGATTCTGGCATACATGTCTTTAATAGCAATGGCAATAGCACTTAGACTTATACTGGTACCACATTACAGCACTTTACAGCCCTCTCTAAGCAGTTTACAGTGTCAGCATATTGGCCCCAACAATCTGGGTCCTCATTTTACTAATCTTGGAAGGATGGAAGCCTGAGTCAACCTCAAGTCGGTGAGACTCGAACTGCCAAAGTGCAAGCAGCTGGCAGGCAGCAGAAATAGCCTACAGTACTACATTGTAATCACTATGCCACCACAGCTCTAATTCCATCTGCATTGTGTATATGGACTTTTTCAAGGCTCCTCGTTGTCTGGATTCTATTACTCTGTTGTTGGTTATCAATGCAGATATAACTATAAATATGTATTTTGATGCATGGTACCAGCATTTATTGTACATGTAGAGGAATCCTGATATCCAAAGGGAAACACTTTAACAGTGCACTGAAGTCTGTGTAAGGAAAAGTTCACAGTATGGTTTTGTTCAGCTGCTGACTATGAATATTTGAAGTGTTATATTTATCTGAATTCTTCATAGTGTCATGTCTGATAATATGCATACAATAGAAACACAAAATACTCAAAATTAGAAAAGCAATTTGGTAAAAAATTATAATCTTGCTTTTGTTCATGAACTGTAAAGAAATAATGTTTTGTAACTCTTATTTGCTTAAAATAACTAATCTTGTTTCATATAAAAGTTTATAATAACTTTAACATATAATAGGGGCTTGAAAGTTGTTTCTGAACATAATTGCTATGAAATTACGTTTCTTTAGCTTGAAAGAAGTGTACCTGACTCTGAAAATCCATTACTATAAAGATATTTTTCTGATCCAAGATGGCGCCGTGAAAGCTGCCTCGGTGAAATGCTCTCTAATGGTTTCTTTATTTTTTTATTATTCTCTGCAACTCACTATGGATTTCATACTCACGAGACCATCTGCTAAGAATTAAGCAATGTTTCTTTAAGGAGCAGCTTTCTGTGATCTCACCCCCCCCCCCCCGTCTTTACAAACGCAGAGAAGATTCTAAGACAGGAAGAAGCATTTCCCTGGAGCTTTGGTTTTTTTGGTAATCCAAAAAAAGGAGGAAACAAAGACAGAGAGGTAAAAGGGCAGGAATTTTAAACAGGCTAAGGAATAGGAGAAATAAAACCCCTCTACCTTCAATTTTCCTAACCAACTTACGTTCACTTGCTAATAAGATGGATAAAATACTCCTTTTAAACAGATACAATTCTGATTTTTTAAATTCAGCAGCCCTATGCTTCTCTAAAACCTGGTTAAATGAATCAATTGATGATAGCAGCCTGCATATCTCAGGGTTTCAGATTCAACGATCAGACAGAATTGCAGAAACATCTGGTAAAAAGAAGGGAGGAGGCTTATGTTTACATATCAACAACAGCTGGTCTCAGGATATAACTATAATATATAAATTCTGTGGCGAAAACCTAGCGACATTAATTATCAACTGCAAACTATACTATTTGCCTCGTGAATTTTCCTCGTTTCTTCTAATTGCTGTTTATGTCCCACCACAAGCCTGTGTAAACAATGCATTATGAACTCTAGCTGACCGAATTATGGAGGCTGAAGCCAAATATCCCGATTCACTAGCCATTATTTTGGGAGATCTAAACAGGGCAAACTTAAGGAAAGAGCTACCAAAATATTTTCAGCGTATCAATTGCCCCACTAGAGGCAAGAATACTTTAGACCATTGCTACACAACACTAAAAGATGCTTATCGATCATTACCACAAGCAGCTGTGGGACACTCTGATCATTGCATGATTCACCTTGTACCTGCTTACAGGCAAAACCACAAAACCAACAATTAAATCAGTGAAGACCTGGACTGAGGATGGAAAGTTAAAGCTACAGGCTTGCTTTGACTGCACTGATTGGAATATTTTTGAAGATACCTCTGCAGATCTGGATGAACTCACAGATACTGTAACATCATATGTCAGCTTCTGTGAAGACCTATGTGTACTAACTAGGAACTTGCAAATATACAGTAACAACAAACCTTGGTTCACAGCTAAACCTAAGCAGCTACGTCATTCCAAATAGAAAGCCTACAGAAAAGGTGATAAAATGCTGTACAATCAGGCCAGAAATGTATTAACAAGGGAGATCAGAGCAGCAAAAAGAAGCTACTCTGAAAAGCTAAAGAATCAATTCTCAACAGATGAACCAGCAAATATGTGGAAAACTCTTAAAAATATCACCACCTACGGCAAACCTCCTTCCCAGGCTGAAGGAAATCAACACCTGGTAGATGACCTGAACGTGTTTTACTGCAGGTTTGAAAGGAAACTACAGCCAGCTATCTCCACAACCCCCATCTCAGACACACTAACAACAGCCAAGTCTCCTAAAACTGACCCCATCCCATTGGGTTCACAACCCCTAGTGGTCACAGAAAAGGAAGTGCAAGACTATTTCACAGACAAAAGCCAGGAAAAACTCCAGGCCTATACAAGATAACTCCTTCTTGCTTAAAAGTCTGTACTGACTAATTGGCCCCTATCTTCATCCGAATCTTTAATAAATCGCTAGAGTTGTGCTATGTTCCTTCTTGCTTCAAACACTCTACTATCATCCCAGTGCCGAAGAAGCCCACCATCAAGGAACTGAATGACTCCAGACCATTTGCTCTAACATCTGTAGTCATGAAAACCTTTGAAAGGCTAGTGCTGTCCCACTTGAAAACCATCACAGATTCGCTGTTAGACCCCTTGCAATTTGCATACCGAGCAAATAGATCAACAAATGATGCTGTTAATATGGCTCTGCACTATATCCTACAACATCTTGAATCTCCAAAGACCTATGCAAGGATCCTCTTTGTAGACTTTAGTTCAGCATTCCAGACACTTCTAACTAAGCTAAACCAACTAGAAGTACCTGAACACACTTGTAAGTGGATCATAAGCTTCCTAACAAACAGAAAGCAGCAGGTGAAGCTAAGCAGAATCACATCAGATACCTGTACAAATAGCAAAGCCCGCCCCCGCCCCGGCTGTGTGCTCTCTCCACTTCTTTCTATATACCAATGACTGCATCTCTAATGATCTGTCTGTTAAGCTACTGAAGTTCGCAGATGACACAACAGTGGTCGGTCTCATTCGAGACGATGATGAATCTGCATACAGACGGGAGGTTGAACAATGAGCCTTGTGGTGCGACCGGAACAATTTGGAACTGAACACACTCAAAACCGTAGAAATAGTGGTAGACTTTAGGAGAAACCCTTCCATACTTCCACCTCTTACAATACTAGACAACACAGTATCAACAGTAGAGACTTTCAAATTTCTAGGTTCTACCATATTGCAAGATCTAAAATGGACAGCTAATGTCAAAAACTTCATCAAAAAAGCACAACAAAGAATGTTCTTTCTGTGCCAACTCAGAAAGAGTTGAACTGCTGATCCAGTTCTACAGAGGAATTATTGAGTCTGTCATCTGCACTTCTATACCTGTCTGGTTTGGTTCTGCAACCCAACAAGACAGACACAGACTTCAGAGGATAATTAGAACTGCAGAAAAAACAATTGCTACCAACCTGCCTTCCATTGAGATCCTGTATGCTGCACGAGTCAAAAAGAGGGCTGTGAAAATATTTACAGACCCCTCACATCCTGGACATAAACAGTTTCAACTCCTACCCTCAAAATGATGCTATAGAGCAGTGGTCACCAAGAGAAAATTTTGGTGGTCCACAGAAAAATTATTTGCATTTTTTATATTTCACTAAATCAGGGGTCCTCAAACTATGGCCCCTGGGACAGATACATGCAATTAACATTTGTGTTGCTGCAGAGAGTCTTCCCCTTCAGGGTCTTTTTGTGTGGGTTGGAGGGGCACAGAAATTCCAACCTGGGGTCTGCTTCGGCCTCCTGGTGCAGGGCTTTGGGTGAAAGCTGGAGGGAAGTGCCGCTGGTGGCAAAGAGCCGGAGCCAGTGGGACTGCACCATGGCCTCTAATTGGCTGACCATTTCAGCCTGCTGAGCCTCCAGGCACATCTATCTGGCCTTACACTCCTGCAGGTCTTCCCTCTGCTTGGAAAGCCTATGTTCCTAGTCCTCAGTGAAGTGCTTTTGCTGAGCCTCCTTCTCTGTCAGATCCAATTTGAACTGAGCTGTTTTGCCAACTCTTTCTCATGGTGGCTGCTTAGCTCTGACAACTTCTTCCTGTTGTGGCCCAAAGGAGCCTGGGCAGGGAAGCAAGGAGTGGCTGGGAGGGGAGGGGTGAGTAGAAGCTGCCGAGGCACCCCTCAACATGAGTGACATAGTGTTGGCAACACCCACCCACTCACATGACCATCTAGCCACGCCCACTCAGCCAGTCATTAGGCAGATCATATTAGTGGTCCGTGGGATTTAAAATTATGAATTTAGTGGTCCCTGAGGTCCGAAAGGTTGGTGACCCCTGCTATAGAGCACTGCATACCAGAACAACTAGACACAAGAACATTTTTTTCCTGAATGCCATCATTCTGCTAAACAAATAATTCCCTCAACACTGTCAAACTAGTTACTAAATCTGCACTACTATTAATCTTCTCATCGTTCCTATCACCCATCTCCTTCCACTTATGACTGTATGACTGTAACCTGGTTGCTGGTATCCTTACGATTTATATTGACTGTTTCCTAATATGATTTGATTGCTTATTTGCACCCTATGACTATCATTAAGTGTTGTACCTTATGATTCTTGACGAACGCATCTTTTATGTACACTGAGAGCATATGCACCAAAACAAATTCCTTGTGTGTCCAATCACACTTGGCCAATAAAATAAAATTAAATTCTAGTCTAGTCTAGTCTAGTCTAGTCTAGTCTAGTCTAGTCTAGTCTATATTTATAGAATAATAGCTACTCCAAGACCAAACAATCTTTAACTTTCCCAGTTATTTATTTATTTTTATTTTCTAAAAAAAATTGGAGCATTATTTTTAATGTTCTCAGGTATTGCTTTTAAACGGTGTTGGCTTTATTAATTTTCTGAAGATCAACACCCACCATCATTACTCTGATGTCAGCATAAAACAGACAAACAAATAAAGCAAATTGTGGCCTTGAAATATATTTTAGTAAGCAAAGCAGCAGCTTGTAGGTACAATATTTAATGTAGATCTTATTTTATCAGATGAAGATAGTTTTATATTTGGCAACTCACATATATTCATAGAGCATAAGGATATATATATATATTTACTTAGGTTCGGACCAAATCTTCTATTCTAAGAATCTCTTGTGCCTCATTTCAAATCAAAATTAGAATCTTCCCAACAACTGATTTTAAATTTAAATGAAAACATTGGACATTATGATCAGAAATATTCCACATGGTATGGTATATAGTTTTGTCCCGGAAGAAGTTTATTGTATTATTTTGTCAGTCATCTATTCAACTTAAGCAAAGCAGCTCTAGAACTCAGGGGAAGCTTTCTGGCATTTTCCTAATAGGAGATAAGCAGCCGCCCCAAAGAAAGAGGGGAAATTAGCAGTGAAATCGGACAGAAAGGCTTAGTGACCAGACTCGCCCATTGCACTAAGCTGTGGTTCACTTAACCATGTTTTATTGAATGAACAATAATATGTTTTATTTCTGCTGTAATTATGTTTGGGTAAATTGGTAAGCAAAACTCTTTTAAATAGATGTGACTATATATATGGAATTTCAGAATGTAGCTGTGATATTCCAAGGCAGATAGTGTGACGTATTGTGGAACAGTGCCCTCTCAGTGAAAACCCCAGAGACTTTTCTCTATGCAACTCTGTCATGTATTGACTATATAAATAGACTCTCTTTGGATTTGTAAATAAAATAAATATTTTCCTATTTGCTCATTGAGAATGTAATTGTGATGTACTTTCTCCATAGTGTGGCAATGGGAGGCGCCATTTAGGTTATTCCAATCTCTAGCTCTATGGTCTCTGAGTTGAAAAAAAAATTCTGAGGATCCGCTTCCCTGGTGATGTTTCCCAGCTTTTTTCAACTCAGCCTCAGCTATGGTCGCTTATTTTTTAGCTCCAGAGCTTTAGAGCTGAGCTATATTATTCCCTGGATATCCTTTTCGTATTTTTCGATGTTGGTTTTCTTTCCTTTCCTTTCAGGTAAATTTTTTTCTTTTATCTTGATTTTTCTTGGATCTATGATTGTTGCTTGCAGCTAGGGAGGGCTCTCCGTGGATATGGATTGGAGCTGGGGGGTCGCCCTTTCCGACGCCTCCCACCCTCCCCTTTTCCTCTCAGGTACCAGGCTGGTAGCTTTGGGGGGTGCTGCAGGGGTTTGCTTTCACCCCAAAGGTTGTGGCTGGCCTCTGTGGTCTCGGAGCGCCCTGATAAAAGCCGCTGGAGCCACGCTAGCCTCTAGGAGCCTTGGCGTGGCTGCATTTTACTCCGGAGTTTTTCTGCGCCGATCAGCTGTGGAGAGGGTTTGTCGCTGGCAGCTGGGGGCTGTTTTCAAGTTTGTCGGCCACGCCAGCCTCTTGCAGCCTGGGCTTGGGCCGTTTTATGGCTTCCTGGATTTTTGGCACCAGGAAGGAACCGTGGCAGAGCCGCTGGGCTGCACTAGCCTTTCTTAGCCTAGCGCAGGCCTGGGAAGGAAGGAGTTAATTGAGCGCTCCTTTTTCCCATGCTTTACAATTGCGGCTTCCGGTCTGGGCGGCTTTGTTCCCCCAGCATTGCTTTGTGGCCACAGGGCTGGCAGGGCTATCTGCATCGGGGGATGGGAGCCCTGGTCATTTTCCAGCCATTTTTGTGCCTGCAGGCTAGCTTTGCAGCCTGATCTGGGGAATCTGGAGGACCAGAGCCTGATATCTACAGTGATCTGCAAAAGATTAAAGTCACAAGTTTGAGAATTCCAGTTTGTTTGCATCATGGGATCAGGCTTGTATATTTTCCTTTCTATCCTGTCTGTTTTGCAAAAAAGAAAGAGAAACTGGACTTGGGACCTTACTTCCTTGAGGGGGGTTGGTCATTTGGCAAATAGTTTGTCCTGCCTTTGTGGATTACAGAGGCTTCTGGCCCAATATCTAACTTACCATGGGAGACTCTGATAGGCAGGCTGCATTTTCTGCAGAGGGTTCTTGGTTACCTCAGCCAGATAGAGGGGGCAGAGCGCCAATCAAGCCTAGAATAGCCAGCCTTGCTGCAACTGCTAAGATTTGTACCAGGACCAATGTCCATGCTGGCACATCCAAGGCTCAGCATTGGTGGCTCAGCAGACTAAGTCTGTCTGTTATTAACACAGCTGCTTGCAATTACTTCAAGTTCAAGTCTCACCAGGCCCAAGGTTGACTCAGCCTTCCATCCTTTATAAGGTAGGTAAAATGAGGACCCAGATTGTTGGGGGCAATTAAGTTGACTTTGTATATAATATACAAATGGATGAAGACTATTGCTTAACACACTGTAAGCCACCCTGAGTCTTCGGAGAAGGGCGGGATATAAATTCAAATAAATAAATAATAATAAAAATAATAATAATAAGGCTGAAGAAAAGACTGACCGGGCACAACAGAAAGCCATTGATAGAGAGTTTGCCAAGGCTTCAGCAGAGGTTTTACCTCAGGCCCCTTCAGACTCTGCCATTTCTGAGTGTCAGATGGCTTCTCCAACCCCAGATTGGAGATTGCCTCCTCAGCAGGATCTGAACATACCATTTCGACCTGCAGCTACCAGGGCCTGCTCACCTGATACCCTCAGCGACCCTTTCCCTTGGCCTGGGTCTTCTGGGGCACCACTTAGAGCCCCTGAGGCAATGTGGACTCCCACCACTGCGGGACTCCGCCAAGGGGATGTGGGAGAACAAGACATGCCACAATTTATGAAGAGGTGGATGGAGATCCAGCTGAAAAATAGGAAAACAGGAAAACACAACACCCCCCAAGGGAGTCGGACCTGACCAAAACAGGGTGGGACTGGCGCCTCCCATCGCCCCTATGAGAAAGGACGTATCACGGTAAGACCAACGTCCCTTCTCCATAGTGTGGTGATGGGACGCGCCATTTGGGGATATACCAAAGACTGATGAGCACTATGGGCGGGAACTGGTCTGGGCCATTAAGTGAGGCATTGCGGAAGAAATGTACCAGCAGTTTCAACCAACTGCCCACTTGTATTCTTTGGGGTAGGGAGGGGCCTCTCAGAGACATTTGTCTCCAGTGATTGAGTACCAGGAACCTGTGTCTCCCGCTCCCTCTGAACTTAGTTATTACGATGGGGAGTGGTAAGGTGAGGTGGGTTTTTCTGTACCAGAGCAAGATGCCCTACCAAAATCTCCCTTCAAGGGTCTATTAAATCCTGCCCTCCTGAAACCTTTGTTGGCAAAGGCTCGGTCTACAGCACGTATGGATCAGGCACCTGCAGCTTCTGGGTCCACTTGAGATAGCGGGGAACAGGATGATTTCCTGTTCACTGAGCAGGCGTTGGAGGCAGATACCATTCCTACCCCTAAGATGTTTTTGGACTTAATACAAAGGCAGTGGACCTCACCGGCTACAGCTTCCAGGCCCACTGGGTTGGAGAATCAACATTTTGGAGTGGATGCAGCCTTACTTAAGTTACTGGACATTCCCAAGGTGGCTGCTCCGGTGGCTGCTCTGACCTCTTCTTCTGTTTTGCCACCTGATGCTGAGGACGCCTTGAGGGCAGAAGAAAAGAGAGAGGAGACGGCCCTGCGCCGGGGTCACCTGACAGATTTCTGGGCTATTAGAACCTCTACAGCGGCTTTTTTCCTTACTAGAGTGTCAGTTCGATGGCTGCGACAACTTCAGTCTCACTTAGCGCCAGATGATATACATGCTCACCAGGACCTCTCCAAGATTTTAGCTGCTGCAGAATACACCGCGGACGTAACCTTGGCCTCTGCCAAGTTTTCTGCCAGGGCCATGGCGGCATCTATCACTGCTAGACGTCTGCTTTGGCTACGACACTGGCTCATGGACACTAAAGCATAAATGGAAACTGGCTTCTGTCCCCTTTGAAGGGGAACATTTATTTGGCCAGTCTCTGGATCCTTTACTAATCGAAACCAAAGACAAGAGGAAGGTGCTTCCATCTCAGAGCAAGCGGGCCAATTTCCGTCAGTCACTCTACTATAGGCGGCCCTCCTTCCATTGAGGGGGGGGGCTGGGCCAAGCTTTCCCCAACAACAATGGCCCTTCCAGTCACGGTCAGGTTACCAGACTGATAGAACTTCCTTTGCCAGAGGTAGACAAGTGCCATCGAGCCAGCCCTTCAGGGGCAACAGTGGGAGAGGAGCTCGTCGATCCAAGTGACGACTGGCCCCAGGCACCTATTGGGGGCAGGCTGGGCCTGTTTGTGGACCTCTGGGACGACCTAACAACAGATACCTGGGTCAGGGAGACAGTGCGAGCAGGGCTCTCCCTCGAATTTCTCTCCCCTCCTCCGAGGCTTTTTCTCCGTTGCCCACTTTCTCGAGACCCAGTCAAACGGGAACTCATGGAGTTGGCTATTCAACATTTACTGGATATTCGGGCCATTCAGCCGGTTCCGCTGGAGCAACGGGGGTGGGATTTTTATTCGATATTGTTCATCATTCCAAAGGCCTCGGGGGGAGGGGGTGGACACCAATTCTCAATTTGAAGGGACTCAACTATTACATCAGGTACAGGAGGTTCAAAATGCACTCCCTGCATTCTCATCTTAGCAGGGATCAGGGAGGGGGACTTCTTAGCTTCCATAGATCTCACAGAAGCATACCTCCATGTACCTATCAATCCAGACCATCGTCAGTACTCGAGGTTTTGTTATGCTGGCCGGTATTTCCAATACAGGGCCCTTCCGTTCGGATTGGCTTCAGCCCCCTGAACGTTTACCAAGATTTTATCCATCCTGGCGGCATACCTCAGGTCCATCCCTATCAGGATCCAGTGTTATCTGGACGACCTTCTCATCCAGGCATCGTCCCAGCAGCTAGCGGAACAAGACCTAGCTACAACCTTAGGTGCTCTGAGGGATCATGGATTTTCCGTGAATTTGAAAAAATGTCAAGTCATACCTTCTATGAGGTTAGTGCCCCTGGGGGCCCTGATAGACACTCGGGCGGGTCAGGTGTTCCTATCCCAGGAGTGGCAGGAGAGCATACGGGCCTTAATTCAGCTGATTCGGCAGGACCAGACTGTACCAGTGGCCCGATTGTCACAACTGTTAGGGAAAATGATCTCCTACTTGGCCATAGTTCCTTGGGCAAGGTTCCATGCTCGACCACTCCAGTGGTTCTTGCTTCTCTTTCAGAAGGCGGGCACCAGTTCCTCAAAGGCTTGGGTCAGGGTGCCGCCACGAGTGCTGCTCTCTTTCTCTTGGTGGGAGTCGGAAGCCATCAGGAGGGGATGTTTTTCAGGGAGCCTTGCAGAGTGATGGTGACATCAGATGCCAGCCTCTTCAGCTGGGGAGGACATTGCAGGTCCCAGGTGGCCCAGGGACGCTGGTCTCAGCTGGAGCTCGATCAGCAGATCAACTGTCTGGAGCTGTGGGCTGCGCGTCTGTCTCTTCAGGCTTTTCTGCCACTGGTGAGGGGGAGACATGTTCTTCTTCTCACAGACAATACAACAACGAAGGCCCATGTCAACAGGCAAGGCGGGACTCGATCACGTTCACTGATGCTGGAGGCGGAGGCACTTTGCCAATGGGCAGAGACTCATCTGTTGTCCCTGACAGCAGACTATATTGCCGGGACGGACAACATCAGGGCAGACTGGCTGAGTCGGGCCACAGTGGATCCATCAGAGTGGAGGCTCCATCCCAGCCTTTTCACAGCCCTTGTCGACCGGTTCAGCCAGCCGGTAATCGATCTTTTCGCATCCCCAACGAACACTCACCTTCCTGGTGATGTTCCCCAGCTTTTTTCAACTCAGCCTCAGCTATGGTCGCTTATTTTTTAGCTCCAGAGCTTTAGAGCTGAGCTATATTATTCCCTGGATATCCTTTTCGTATTTTTCGATGTTGGTTTTCTTTCCTTTCCTTTCAGGTAATTTTTTTCTTTTATCTTGATTTTTCTTGGATCTATGATTGTTGCTTGCAGCTAGGGAGGGCTCTCCGTGGATACGGATTGGAGCTGGGGGGTCGCCCTTTCCGACGCCTCCCACCCTCCCCTTTTCCTCTCAGGTACCAGGCTGGTAGCTTTGGGGGGTGCTGCAGGGGTTTGCTTTCACCCCAAAGGTTGTGGCTGGCCTCTGTGGTCTCGGAGCGCCCTGATAAAAGCCGCTGGAGCCACGCTAGCCTCTAGGAGCCTTGGCGTGGCTGCATTTTACTCCGGAGTTTTTCTGCGCCGATCAGCTGTGGAGAGGGTTTGTCGCTGGCAGCTGGGGGCTGTTTTCAAGTTTGTCGGCCACGCCAGCCTCTTGCAGCCTGGGCTTGGGCCGTTTTATGGCTTCCTGGATTTTTGGCACCAGGAAGGAACCGTGGCAGAGCCGCTGGGCTGCACTAGCCTTTCTTAGCCTAGCGCAGGCCTGGGAAGGAAGGAGTTAATTGAGCGCTCCTTTTTCCCATGCTTTACAATTGCGGCTTCCGGTCTGGGCGGCTTTGTTCCCCCAGCATTGCTTTGTGGCCACAGGGCTGGCAGGGCTATCTGCACCGGGGGATGGGAGCCCTGGTCATTTTCCAGCCATTTTTGTGCCTGCAGGCTAGCTTTGCAGCCTGATCTGGGGAATCTGGAGGACCAGAGCCTGATATCTACAGTGATCTGCAAAAGATTAAAGTCACAAGTTTGAGAATTCCAGTTTGTTTGCATCATGGGATCAGGCTTGTATATTTTCCTTTCTATCCTGTCTGTTTTGCAAAAAAGAAAGAGAAACTGGACTTGGGACCTTACTTCCTTGAGGGGGGTTGGTCATTTGGCAAATAGTTTGTCCTGCCTTTGTGGATTACAGAGGCTTCTGGCCCAATATCTAACTTACCATGGGAGACTCTGATAGGCAGGCTGCATTTTCTGCAGAGGGTTCTTGGTTACCTCAGCCAGATAGAGGGGGCAGAGCGCCAATCAAGCCTAGAATAGCCAGCCTTGCTGCAACTGCTAAGATTTGTACCAGGACCAATGTCCATGCTGGCACATCCAAGGCTCAGCATTGGTGGCTCAGCAGACTAAGTCTGTCTGTTATTAACACAGCTGCTTGCAATTACTTCAAGTTCAAGTCTCACCAGGCCCAAGGTTGACTCAGCCTTCCATCCTTTATAAGGTAGGTAAAATGAGGACCCAGATTGTTGGGGGCAATTAAGTTGACTTTGTATATAATATACAAATGGATGAAGACTATTGCTTAACACACTGTAAGCCACCCTGAGTCTTCGGAGAAGGGCGGGATATAAATTCAAATAAATAAATAATAATAAAAATAATAATAATAAGGCTGAAGAAAAGACTGACCGGGCACAACAGAAAGCCATTGATAGAGAGTTTGCCAAGGCTTCAGCAGAGGTTTTACCTCAGGCCCCTTCAGACTCTGCCATTTCTGAGTGTCAGATGGCTTCTCCAACCCCAGATTGGAGATTGCCTCCTCAGCAGGATCTGAACATACCATTTCGACCTGCAGCTACCAGGGCCTGCTCACCTGATACCCTCAGCGACCCTTTCCCTTGGCCTGGGTCTTCTGGGGCACCACTTAGAGCCCCTGAGGCAATGTGGACTCCCACCACTGCGGGACTCCGCCAAGGGGATGTGGGAGAACAAGACATGCCACAATTTATGAAGAGGTGGATGGAGATCCAGCTGAAAAATAGGAAAACAGGAAAACACAACACCCCCCAAGGGAGTCGGACCTGACCAAAACAGGGTGGGACTGGCGCCTCCCATCGCCCCTATGAGAAAGGACGTATCACGGTAAGACCAACGTCCCTTCTCCATAGTGTGGTGATGGGACGCGCCATTTGGGGATATACCAAAGACTGATGAGCACTATGGGCGGGAACTGGTCTGGGCCATTAAGTGAGGCATTGCGGAAGAAATGTACCAGCAGTTTCAACCAACTGCCCACTTGTATTCTTTGGGGTAGGGAGGGGCCTCTCAGAGACATTTGTCTCCAGTGATTGAGTACCAGGAACCTGTGTCTCCCGCTCCCTCTGAACTTAGTTATTACGATGGGGAGTGGTAAGGTGAGGTGGGTTTTTCTGTACCAGAGCAAGATGCCCTACCAAAATCTCCCTTCAAGGGTCTATTAAATCCTGCCCTCCTGAAACCTTTGTTGGCAAAGGCTCGGTCTACAGCACGTATGGATCAGGCACCTGCAGCTTCTGGGTCCACTTGAGATAGCGGGGAACAGGATGATTTCCTGTTCACTGAGCAGGCGTGGAGGCAGATACCATTCCTATCCCTAAGATGTTTTTGGACTTAATACAAAGGCAGTGGACCTCACCGGCTACAGCTTCCAGGCCCACTGGGTTGGAGAATCAACATTTTGGAGTGGATGCAGCCTTACTTAAGTTACTGGACATTCCCAAGGTGGCTGCTCCGGTGGCTGCTCTGACCTCTTCTTCTGTTTTGCCACCTGATGCTGAGGACGCCTTGAGGGCAGAAGAAAAGAGAGAGGAGACGGCCCTGCGCCGGGGTCACCTGACAGATTTCTGGGCTATTAGAACCTCTACAGCGGCTTTTTTCCTTACTAGAGTGTCAGTTCGATGGCTGCGACAACTTCAGTCTCACTTAGCGCCAGATGATATACATGCTCACCAGGACCTCTCCAAGATTTTAGCTGCTGCAGAATACACCGCGGACGTAACCTTGGCCTCTGCCAAGTTTTCTGCCAGGGCCATGGCGGCATCTATCACTGCTAGACGTCTGCTTTGGCTACGACACTGGCTCATGGACACTAAAGCATAAATGGAAACTGGCTTCTGCCCCCTTTGAAGGGGAACATTTATTTGGCCAGTCTCTGGATCCTTTACTAATTGAAACCAAAGACAAGAGGAAGGTGCTTCCATCTCAGAGCAAGCGGGCCAATTTCCGTCAGTCACTCTACTATAGGCGGCCCTCCTTCCATTGAGGGGGGGGGGCTGGGCCAAGCTTTCCCCAACAACAATGGCCCTTCCAGTCACGGTCAGGTTACCAGACTGATAGAACTTCCTTTGCCAGAGGTAGACAAGTGCCATCGAGCCAGCCCTTCAGGGGCAACAGTGGGAGAGGAGCTCGTCGATCCAAGTGACGACTGGCCCCAGGCACCTATTGGGGGCAGGCTGGGCCTGTTTGTGGACCTCTGGGACGACCTAACAACAGATACCTGGGTCAGGGAGACAGTGCAGCAGGGCTCTCCTCAATTTCTCTCCCCTCCTCCGAGGCTTTTTCTCTGTTGCCCACTTTCTCGAGACCCAGTCAAACGGGAACTCATGGAGTTGGCTATTCAACATTTACTGGATATTCGGGCCATTCAGCCGGTTCCGCTGGAGCAACGGGGGTGGGATTTTTATTCGATATTGTTCATCATTCCAAAGGCCTCGGGGGGAGGCGGTGGACACCAATTCTCAATTTGAAGGGACTCAACTATTACATCAGGTACAGGAGGTTCAAAATGCACTCCCTGCATTCTCATCTTAGCAGGGATCAGGGAGGGGGACTTCTTAGCTTCCATAGATCTCACAGAAGCATACCTCCATGTACCTATCAGTCCAGACCATCGTCAGTACTCGAGGTTTTGTTATGCTGGCCGGTATTTCCAATACAGGGCCCTTCCGTTCGGATTGGCTTCGGCCCCCTGAACGTTTACCAAGATTTTATCCATCCTGGCGGCATACCTCAGGTCCATCCCTATCAGGATCCAGTGTTATCTGGACGACCTTCTCATCCAGGCATCGTCCCAGCAGCTAGCGGAACAAGACCTAGCTACAACCTTAGGTGCTCTGAGGGATCATGGATTTTCCGTGAATTTGAAAAAATGTCAAGTCATACCTTCTATGAGGTTAGTGCCCCTGGGGGCCCTGATAGACACTCGGGCGGGTCAGGTGTTCCTATCCCAGGAGTGGCAGGAGAGCATACGGGCCTTAATTCAGCTGATTCGGCAGGACCAGACTGTACCAGTGGCCCGATTGTCACAACTGTTAGGGAAAATGATCTCCTACTTGGCCATAGTTCCTTGGGCAAGGTTCCATGCTCGACCACTCCAGTGGTTCTTGCTTCTCTTTCAGAAGGCGGGCACCAGTTCCTCAAAGGCTTGGGTCAGGGTGCCGCCACGAGTGCTGCTCTCTCTCTCTTGGTGGGAGTCGGAAGCCATCAGGAGGGGATGTTTTTCAGGGAGCCTTGCAGAGTGACGGTGACATCAGATGCCAGCCTCTTCAGCTGGGGAGGACATTGCAGGTCCCAGGTGGCCCAGGGACGCTGGTCTCAGCTGGAGCTCGATCAGCAGATCAACTGTCTGGAGCTGTGGGCTGCGCGTCTGTCTCTTCAGGCTTTTCTGCCACTGGTGAGGGGGAGACATGTTCTTCTTCTCACAGACAATACAACAACGAAGGCCCATGTCAACAGGCAAGGCGGGACTCGATCACGTTCACTGATGCTGGAGGCGGAGGCACTTTGCCAATGGGCAGAGACTCATCTGTTGTCCCTGACAGCAGACTATATTGCCGGGACGGACAACATCAGGGCAGACTGGCTGAGTCGGGCCACAGTGGATCCATCAGAGTGGAGGCTCCATCCCAGCCTTTTCACAGCCCTTGTCGACCGGTTCAGCCAGCCGGTAATCGATCTTTTCGCATCCCCAACGAACACTCACCTTCCCTGGTTCCTGTCATGATTCCCAGCCCTGGGAGCAGAGGGGGTGGACGCTCTGAGGACCCCATGGCCCAGGGGCCTCTTATATGCTTTCTCTCCTCTACCATTGATCCCGGCTGTCATCAGGAAGGTGCTGTTGGAGAGGGCAGAGATACTATTGGTAGCTCTTCATTGGCCCAGGAGGCCGTGGTTCGCCGACCTGGTCGGCCTGTCAGTCGCCAAGCCCTGGAGAATTCCCCCGGATATTGTCTCCCTTAGCCAAGGACCGGTGCTTCATCCCGAGCCCCAGCAGCTCCAGTTGACTGTTTGGCAGTTGAGCGGAGGCTCTTGAAATTGGAGGGGTTTTCTTCTAGGGCCATCCCTACGATGCAGGTGGCTAGGCGGCCTTCGACCCCGCGCATTTACAATGCCACATGGACCACCTTTACAGAGTGGTGTAGTTCAAGAAATTGGGACCCTACTTTGGCCTCAGTGGCGGAGGTAATAGAGTTTTTACAGGATGGCCTTGAGCGGGGGCTCTCTCCTAATACCTTGAGGAGGCAGGTGGCTGCACTGGGTTCTGTTTTGCCATTTGGGGACTGGGGCTCCCTCGCTCACCATCCGAGGGTGCGTACCTTTCTGCGTGGGGCTTCTAATCTTCGTCCTCCTACACTGCACCGTTATCCAACATGGGACCTTGCTAAGGTTTTGCAGGCATTGACAAAGGCCCCTTTTGAACTATTGAGGGAAGCCAGTCTTCGGCTCCTATCACATAAGGTTGTTTTCCTTGTGGCCATCACGTCTGCCCGCCGGATATTGGAATTGGCGGCTTTATCGGTGAGGAAGGACCTGTGTATCTTTCACTCCAACAGGGTGGTCCTGTGGCTGGACACTGCCTTTCTACCAAAAGTCAACTCCTCGTTTCACTGAGCACAGGAGTTGGTCCTGCCGGACTTCTGTCCAAGGCCTCACCATGCCTTGGAACAGACCTGGCATATGTTGGATGTTAGGCGGGCCCTCCGTATTTATATCTCATGGACCTCTTCCTTTCGGAAGACTGAATCCCTGTTTATTTCCTATCAACCATCAACTCTTGGCCACAGGGTGACATCTTCCACAGTGAGGCGTTGGCTTAGGTCATGTATAGCACGTGCTTCAAGCTTTTCCGGTGCTTCAGGGGATAACGGCCCATTCTGCTCGCAGTGCAGCTACAACAGCAGCGTGGGCTACCCAGGCTTCAGTTGAGGAGATTTGTAGGGCAGCTACATGGACTTCTCCATCTCCCTTCATACGTCACTATAGACTGGATGCGTATGCCTTGGCAGAGGCTGCCTTTGGGCGGAGGGTCTTGCAGGGTCGTCGGCCCAGACCAGTTCCCGCCCATAGTGCTCATCAGTCTTTGGTATATCCCCAAATGGCGCCTCCAATCACCACACTATGGAGAAGGGACGTTGGTCTTACCGTGATACGTCCTTTCTCATAGGGGCGATGGGAGGCACCAGTCCCACCCTGTTTTGGTCAGGTCCGACTCCCTTGGGGGGTGTTGTGTTTTCCTGTTTTCCTATTTTTCAGCTGGATCTCCATTCACTTCGGCTTCGTTGTCAAAGCTGGGGAACGTCACCAGGGAAGCGGATTTTTTTTTCCAACTCAGAGACCATAGAGCTAGAGACTGGAATAATCCAAATGGTGCCTCCCATCGCCCCTATGAGAAAGGACGTATCACGGTAAGACCAACGTCCCTTTTAACCTTTTTGCATGTGAAAGAGAAAAGAAAGAAAGAAAGAAAGAAAGAAAGAAAGAAAGAAAGAAAGAAAGAAAGAAAGAAAGAAAGAAAGAAAGAAAGAAGTGACTGTTGAAAACAGTGTTTAAAGGTTGCTTTGCTTACATTTTTGTACATTGTCTTTCAAATCATTTTGGAAGCCTGCACAGCCCTACCCATGATGCTTGCTTGTAAAGTATGGACTCAGGTGCATTGTGGAAAATTGTGGTGGTTCCACCTTTCAAACATGGCATTCCTCTTAAGTCTCCATGACCTCAAATCAGTATTCCAGGGCAGCCAACCCTTGGCATTTTATAAAATGTATGAATTTGTAAAATTTATAAATGCTATGTGCTGATATGTGGCTGCTTCTGAATAATTGTTACAATGAGGTAACACAAATAGTCCAGGTGTTAAATTAAGCTATATTGCGCCAAGTGTTACAACCATCCCTGAATCTGCACAATCAAAACCCAGGATTAGTTTCTGCTATGATACATTATTCACTTGGCTCTTTGCTTTTCTTGCCTTGCACTGTTGAAGCAGCAGATATGTGGCACATCCAGCCATCTTATTTAATATGGTTTACTCCAAGATTTGTCTTAATGTAGCTAGTCAGAGTTCAGATCAGGAAATATGGATGTATCAGCAGATCAGAGGGACAATTTGTAAATGCTCCTATAAGCACTGCAATAATACAAATATTTAATAACAATACTGTTATTGCCAATCAATATTATTTTAGACCACTTAGTTTCTATTGCTGTTTAGTGTGCTGGATATTACACATATTAGAAGTAACATATTTTAGCAATTTTCACTCTTTTCTATTAGTGTTCTCCTGAAAAATTGAAAGAATTTTACTGCTTTTTACTTGAAAATTACTGCTGAATTAAATACTATGAGCGCCGACATTGATAAATAAATTTAAACTGTTGTTTAAATTACTGTTTTTGATAGAAAATAGATGGAGGGAGAAGAAAAGCTTATTCTGCTTATGAGACCTGTTACTTGTAATCAAATAATTACAAGTTTTATCTCAATGTTTTTTAAACTTGGCCACTTTAAGACATGTAATGATTTGTAGTATTGTAACATGCTTATAGCAGAGTGGAGAAAAGGCTTAAAGAGAGATAACCTGCAGTCTGGCTGCGCTTTCAATGAAATTTTTGTCCGTTTTTATTCTTGCATGTGCCAGGATCTTCCCAAGTATTGCTGATAAAGGCTTACTGGATTTAGTTCGAAGTTAGATTTCAATATACATGTGCTGCTTTTCAGGGGCAATTCTATTCAGCAAATTGAAGGGAATGGTGTGTGTGTGTGTGTGTGTGTGTGTGTGTACACTATTGGAGTACTTCCAGAAAAAAAGTCCTGAAAAAGCATGAATTATGCTGATGCATCAGAAACATCATATTTTAAAGCGCACAATGCAGCTTTTCAAATGCATTAACATCTACTGCAGCACACCGTTGCAGTTGATGTCAATATATAAACTGCACCTTGGTACTAATTTATATAATGGTAATTAGCAAGTGGTATTTGGGGATTCGTGTATCACCAGTGCACTTTTTTCCTCTTTTTTTGCTTGAATATCTATCCAGAAATGCATTCCACCAATTAGGTTTGTAATGCTTTAGTGCATCTTTGAAACAACTAGATTATGATATATACTTCTTAGTCTCTGGTTTTAGTTAAGTGACCATTATTTTTCATTATAGAATTGTAATTTGGTTTAATAGTTGTTTTAAACCAAAAGGTCAATCTAAGATTTTCAGAAGCAAAGCATGAAATATAATCTCCCCGACATTTACAGATAGTCTTCAATTTACGATCACAATGGAGACCAAAATTTATGTTGCTAAGTGAGAAATTTGTTAAGTGAATTTTGCCCCATTTTCTAACTTTTCTTGCCACAGTTGTTAAGTGAATCATTACAGTTAAGTTAGTAAGTGAATCTGGCTTCCCCATTGACTTTGCTTGTCAGAAGATCACAAAAGGTGATCACATGACCCCGGGACTCTTAAACTATCATAAATATGAACCAGTTGCCAAGCATCTGTATTTTGATCACATGACCATAGGGATACATACAACAGTAATTAGTGTAAAAAATGATCATAAATCACATTTTTCTGTGCTGTTGTAACTTCGAACAGTCACTAAACGAACTTGTAAGTTGTAAGTGGAGGACTACCTGTACAACTGTGATGTTCGTAAGTGTAATGAATGCATGATATTCAATTGCAAGAGCATAAAGAGAAAGGTAGATACACTGCACTAAACTATTACCCACGCTAGTTTCATTCAGGATCATTTTTTAAAACCATGATTTATGATCAGTTGTAATTTACACCATAAACTGTGCTTAAGTACCATGGCTTAATACAAGCCTGGTAAGATTGTAGTTGATAAGGGATTGTAAATAGCTACCAATTTAGCTGTATTTTCACCGCAACAGATACTCATACTTAATATAATCACAGTTCTTTTAAATGTATTATTTTACTAGTGCTATTGGTTTTATATTTTACCTTTACCTGAGAGTTTGGGAGAATTTATAGAAAAGCTGACCTTAATTTTGTCTCCACAGCAAAATCATGTAAGCTACATTGGGTTAGTCTGAGACAGAGTTATTGACCCAAAGTTGCATAGTCTCTCCCTGATCCAAGTACAAGGTCTTTATGTAATTACATTGCTTTGCAGCTATTCTTCTTCCCATTCCTCTAAAGGAAGTACTCACTTCAGGCACCTGAAAGTAAGCATCCCTGCAATTCGTTTTCTGTAGCAAACAAATTATTAGTTCTTGTATTAATCTCATCGTTTTAGCTGCAATTATACTGTAACTGTTCTCCTATTTGTTCCAATTCTGGTTGTTACTTCAAGATTTATAACCTATTACTTCTCTTAAATGACTAGTGTTAAAGTCCTACTTCGAATAAAATGAGAAGGTTTTTAAAAAAAAAAAAAAAAGAAACCTATTATCTGTGCTAAAATGGATTAGATACTGAAACTGAGAAGCCAGGCTCAAATCATTATTTAGCATTGCAAAAGGTTCTGATTCACCATGTGATCAAGTACAAGACCCATGGAATATCATGTGTCAAAGCTTTGATTTTGAACATCTACAAATTTGGCCACCTCAAGAGAGCAGAGTCCCGCAGAAGAATCTGGTTGTACATCTTCTATCTTCTATCTATCTGGTTGTACATATTTTCTATCTCTGATATATAGAGTAATCTGTAAAAAAAAAGAAGAGGGAGGGATATAGATAAAAGAAAAAGCACTTTCTATGGTAAAAAATGCAAGCAAAATGAGAGGGAGAGAGGGAGGGAGAGAGAGAGAGAGAGATTATAGATAGAAATATTAGATGTTTTACTGATATTGTATCTGTCAGATAACAGCATGGAAAATGTAGACGCTAGCACGTATCTTATTATCCCTAACAGGGATATTGATTTCAGCCTACTGACCCAGTGAAAGTAAAATTAGAATCACTGATTTGTGTAATTTGTTCATTGTTCATCCTATTCCTCCTTTTGCCCTTTGGTCTTGTTTGTTTGTGAATGCTCGCACTGTGTGTTGTCTGCTTCTGCAGATGATGTGTTAGAAGTTGGTTCTTTTTCTCAACAGCATTACCCTGCAACTGGACAACATGTCCTGCTGATGTTGTCAAACTCCTCCTCCTTTCACTGCTAGCAAGCTGGTTTAGGTACAACAGCCACAGGTTTTTCTGCAGAGAGATACGTCCCATTACCTGAAACCATCCCTTCAAATGTTATGACATGTTTCTATCAACTTAACTTTGCTTAACTCTGTTCTGGCTTTGCATAATATATTGAGCTACAAGATAAATAAATAAAAAGAAGATAGAACATGCACTGATTATACTCTAAATTAAGATATTATTGATACTATACTCAAATATGTATTTTGTTTCAATATAGCAAGAGTGGACTTGAAGAATATTTATGTAGAAGTTAACATAACATAACATCAGAGTTGGAAGGGACCTTGAAGGCCTTCTAGTCCAACCCCCTGCCCAGGCAGGAAACCCTACACCATCTCAGTCAGATGGTTATCCAACATTTTCTTAAAAATTTCCAGTGTTGGAGCATTCACAACTTCTGAAGGCAAGTCGTTCCACTTATTAATTGTTCTAACTGTCAGGAAATTTCTCCTTAGTTCTAAGTTGCTTCTTTCTTTGACCAGTTTCCACCCATTGCTTCTTGTTCTACCCTCAGGTGCTTTGGTGAACAGCCTGACTCCCTCTTCTTTGTGGCAGCCCCTAAGATATTGGAACACAGCTATCATGTCTCCCCTAGTCCTTCTTTTTGTTAAACTAGACATACCCAGTTCCTGCAACCGTTCTTCATATGTTTTATCCTCCAGTCCCCTAATCATCTTTGTTGCTCTTCTCTGCACTCTTTCTAGAGTCTCAACATCTTTTTTACATCGTGGCGACCAAAACTGGATGCAATATTCCAAGTGTGGCCTTACCAAGGCATTATAAAGGGGCACTAACACTTCACGTGATCTTGATTCTATCCCTCTGTTTATGCAGCCCAGAACTGTGTTGGCTTTTTAAACAGCTGCTGCACACTGCTGGCTCATATCTAAATGGTTATCCACTAGGACTCCAAGATCCCTCTCACAGGTACTACTATTGAGCAAGGTACCATATATACGGTACTGGTGCATTTTGTTTTTGGCCTAAATGTAGAACCTTACTTTTTTCACTGTTGAATTTCATTTTGTTAGATAGCGCCCAATGTTCAAGTCTGTCAAGATCTTTCTGTAACTTGAGCCTATCTTCTGGAGTGTTGGCTATTCCTGCCAGCTTGGTGTCATCTGCAAATTTGATGAGTTCCCCATCTATCCCCTCGTCCAAGTCATTGATGAAGATGTTGAAGAGTACTGGGCCTAAAACAGAGCCTTGGGGTACTCCACTGCATACTTCCCTCCATGTGGATGTAGTTCCGTTGAGGACTACACGTTGAGTGCGGTTGGTCAGCCAGTTACGAATCCATCTGGTGGTGGTGCTGTCTAACCCACATTTTTCTACTTTATCTAGTAGTAGGTTATGGTCTACTTTATCAAATGCTTTACTGAAGTCCAAGTAAATTATATCGACAGCATTCCTCTGGTCTACTAATTTTGTCATTTTGTCAAAGAATGCGATAAGATTAGTCTGGCATGATCTGTTTCTGACAAACCCATGTTGGCTTTTGGTTATTACTTTGTTTGCTTCTAGGTGTTCGGTGATTCGTTGCTTGATTATCTTTTGTAAGTCTTTAATTGGTTGAGATCAGTGATGACATCTAAATTTCTTTCCTATCAGTTCTGTGGGCTTGGCTTGGTGGGGGGGTCATGTGACTGGGTGGGCATGGCTATGACTGGGGGATCAAGAGACAGAAACTCACTAATAATGTCCTGCTGGAGCAGGATTGGACTAGATTTATTTATTTATTTATTTATTTTATTTATTGTTTTAATTTGTGTACCGCCCTTCTCCCGAAGGACTCAGATGACCCCCAGGTCCCTTCCAGCCCTGGATTATCCTCTGTAGCTGTGTCTAGTGCCAGGTTTGTAGTCCTTCCTTCCTCTCCTTTTTTTTCTTTCTTTTTTTCTTTCTTTTTTTCTTTCTTTCTTTTTCTCTCTCCATCTCTCTCTCTTTCAAAAACGGACTCCCACCCACCCCATTTTTTGCCTAGCAGGCTTCCGGGAAGCCTTCTGGGAGCAAAAATGTACCCCCCCTTAAAAAAAGGGTTCTGATGATCACATGCCACAGCTGTGCTCATCGGAGCCTTTTTTTACCTTTTAAAAGCATTTTTTTACTATCGGCTCAGGCAAATAGGTTGTAAAAAAATTCTTTAAAAAGTAAAAAAAAAAGGCTCTGACGATCACAGCTGAGGCGCGTGATCATCAGAATCTTTTTTTTCCTTTTAAAAGCATTTTTTTATAACCTATTTGGCCGAATAGGTTGTCCAAAAAGGCTTTTTAAAGTAAAAAAACAGGGCTCTGACGATCACAGCTGAGGCGCGTGATCATCAGAATCTTTTTTTTCCTTTTAAAAGCATTTTTTTATAACCTATTTGGCCGAATAGGTTGTCCAAAAAGGCTTTTTAAAGTAAAAAAAAAGGCTCTGATGATTGCGCAGCTCAGCTGTGATCGTCAGAGCCTTTTTTTACCCTTTTAAAAGCATTTTTTACAATCTATTCCTACCATTCTGGTCGGAAAAGCGAGCGAGCTGGAAAGAAGCGGCAAGCGGGCGACCGGGCAATTGGGTGTACATGGGTGAGGGGGGGGGAGGGATTTTTTGCTACCGGTTCTTTGAACCACTCGCCGCCATTGCTACCGGATCATCTGGTTCGAACTGGAAGCATTTCACCCCTGGTTGAAATATTTATTTTATGCATTAGATTTATATCTTCTCTTTTATCTAGGTGCTCACTGTGGCATGTATAGAAACCTAGAATGTAAAATTCTATATTGGGAATCATCTGGATCAACCTCTACCCAGTCCAAACCATTTCTTCCCATCCACACATGACAATAATTCTGTGAAGTTGAGGGGGAGGGAGAGGGAGAGAGAGGGAGAGGGAGACGCAATTCCCACATGAGTTTCAGTGGCTGAGGATAGATTAACTACTATACCATACTGACTATCTTCTATCACAGACATTAAAATTGGAGTTGCCATTTTTCATAGCAACGAGAATGTCTAAATTTCTCACAATAATATAAGATAGGCACATTTTTAAAGAAGAGATTACAAACCACAAATTGATCTTAGAACTGAGTGGCAGAGATTGATTCATACATTACACTAAGTCTTAATGTGGTTGTTTGCTTTCAGTTTGTGGGACTCAGTCATTGTTACTTGTAAACTCTAGTTTATGGCTTCATTCAGTGTGTGAACTCAGTTATTGTAGTTTATTCATTAAATGTTTAAGCAGACCATGTCTTAGCATGATATGTGAGCCCATTGAATCCTGCAATTGAGAGAAAGAAGGAAAGAGACTAGACCCAAACTCCACGGCAATTAATGTGTAGAGGTCAAAACCAACACAAGAGTCAGTAGGTTTGGGGATAGAATCAGCACAGGGTAGAACAAAAGGTTTGGTTGTTTGAGAAACAGCAGAAACTTCACTGAGCTTTGCTGCTATTGAACTGAATTAAACTTAGTTAACTGAGCATTACAATATCCCTGTAACTGGGAAACAGGTGGAGCTGTACAGAACGAAAACCAGATTGTATTTTTAACCATCTAGTCTAATCTGGAGTGGGAATACTTTTGAATTGGGCTCTACTGTGCCTTAATGTTGTGGACCAGCTGTGTGGCTAGAGCAGTGACTATAAGGATAGTAGGACTTTGTATCACTAGAATTTGTGTCACATTTGAGCACTAGATATTGGCTCCTTTGTTATCAACTGATGTGCTCCTGTACCTGACAGCCTTTAAGCTTCTCACTCATTGACATTTGATAAAAACAAGAAACTAAAATGCCCAACTGCTGCATTAAAACATGATTGCTTTCTGCCCAGAAATCTGTAGTTTTGAGTTTCTTCTATAACAAGTAACTGGATTAGTTTTTTTCTTGTGAGAAAAAAAGAAGGCTAACAGTGAAGTGGTATTACTAATTTTTTTATTTATTGCTTTTACGTGAGATATTATTTGTGACATGCATCATAGATATTGATACTAAATTACAGTTGCCTTCTATTGTAAATGACTCATTCTGAAGCAAATAACCAAAGACCTGATACTATGTTTATATCTCAGTGCTAGACATAAGTAGTGTGTAGCATCAATGTTAAATCTGTTTTGTATTATTTTCTTTGAAGAGTTCTCCGGAGGAACAGAAATTGAAACAAAAAGAATATTTATTCATGTTTGTCAATGCCTATGTGCCTGCGTATTCAAATTAACTATTGAAGTCTGTTAACCACATTAGTTTCCGCAGGAAAACCCTTGACTTTTCTAAAGCTTGTATATTTGTTTCAGTAACATTTGTAGCACAACTCTTGCTCTTCATCTATCTTTGGAATTTGAAGAAAAATGGTTTTTTTAATTATTTATTTTTTGGTTTCTTTAATCGAGGAAATGAAAATAGCTCATTCTTCTGAATTGACCTTCAGATATTCCAGGAACACTGCTGATCAACAATTAAACCATAGTAGGACAATTACTTCCTCAGAAAAGCAGTATTAAATTGCTAGTCTAAGTGAACTCTTTTAAGAAGCATAACTGTTATTAAAGAATTGCATAGGATATAATCAGTGAATAAATCTATGTTAGTGAGCAAGGCAGTGTTCATTTGCCATACACTGGATTGCTAATTGTAATTTAACTAACTGCTTGTTATGATGATGAATTTATTGTTCAGTGTGTTAGGCAAACTAAAAAAAATCGTTGATTGACTAAACCGTGGTTGAAGTAAACAAGAGCGAACATATACAGACATTTGCAGGAGAGGACCTTATAACAGTAACCATTACCTGTTTGGACTACTGCTTTGAGGAAAGCTGTCTAAAGGCACACAATTTTGAAACTCCAGTTGGAATAAAATGTAATGGCTCATGTCCTAATTGATGTTAGTAGATCTGTGTTGAAGACCCTTAGTAACTGTCAGCTTATTTCCAGATTCAATTTAAAGAGTTGGTTTTAACCCATAAAGTTCTATTAAAATTTTGCTTAGAGGCATCGTCAGCCATCCACCTTAAACTCTTTTCATATAAATAACATGGGAAAAATGCTGGTGTTGTCTGCCATCATGAAATCAAGGAGTCTCAGATTAGGAAGAGGTACTTTTTCCACTACGTTGTGGAATAGTCTTTCATTGGACATTAAAGCAGGTCAAAGAGGAGCTATTCTGGATGGGTGTTTTTTAAAAAAATATGATAGTTCTTTAAGAAGAACTCTGGTTTTAAAACGAGGGATGTTTTTCTTATTTATAATTATTATTATATAACTGGACAGTAGTTATTTTATTTATTTTATTTTTGAACTGTTGTGAGTCCCATGACTCTGAAAGTCTTAAAGCCAAATAAATAAATAATTGTATAAATAATTCCAGCCATTTATTTTTATTTAAAGCATTTATATCCAGTTTTCCTGTTCCTAAAAGCATCAAGTAACAAATAGCATAATCGTTAAACATGATCTTCAACATATCAAGCTAAAATATTCTCACAGAAATATCTGAGATTACATTTGTCTTCTAGTATAAAGTGTTTTGCATTAACATGAATTTATTTTTTATAAATTCATGTTAATTTTTATTTTATTTTTAATTGATTTTTTAAATAAAAAGATGAGGCAAAATTTTCAGATGCAAAAAATGAGAAAAGTTTTGTTTGGAGTTGTATAGCAGAGTATATTCCAGTAGTGTAGTTTCTTATGCCTGGCCTCTTCTCCATCTAGGCTATTTTGTGTGCTCACGATAAAATAAAAACATTTGCATTATTTGCTCCCCAAGAAGTTCCATTATATGTAAACTTCTACACAAAATTATAAAAATAAATTATAATGATTTTTAAGAGCTGGCTATGCATAAGATTAGGTGAAACTGAAGTAAAATATTCCCTTCAGTTTAATTTCCTTTATTGAATTACTATACAGTTTTTTGCAAATTGGACAGCATGCTATTACTGGAAGCTTCACATTCATGAACTAGTGAAAATGTTTGTAACACTTAGATATTATCAGTTATTATCAAATATAATGGATTTAATAGAAAGATTGGCTGTAGCTATGGGGCTAATAAGAACATGTGATTTAGTTTATTCTGACTTGTTTTAATTCAGATTTATTCCTAAGTACTACTTTAGAATTATGTTTTGTAATCAGTGATAATTACAGTTCATGCATTTGGGTCCCGCATATTTCCTAATCCTTCCTGCCTTGCTCGATAACTCTGAAACTTGCATTCATTCACAGATAAAGTAACATAACTACAGTGAGTTTCCCTTTACTGTACACTGTTTGGCCATTGTTCTCAAATATGAGCAATAAACCACTTGAAACCCTGGGGCAAGATTGAATCTAATGATCTATGTCAAGACAAATGTTATAGTAAAAGCGGCATTTGTAGTAAATCCGGATCCTGAATGAAAGGGCTGTATGCCCTCTTGTGGCCAGCCAGAAAATAGTTTTAGATTCCATATACAGTACCTAAAAATCCTCTGTGCCACAGCAAATATTACTAAGAGTTTTGCCAAACAAGACTTTCGTTATGCAATCAGTTTGCTTTATTCATGGAATCTTCATCCCCCCCATGCCAGTCCCTGAAGTTTACCCATTTCTTTGTTTTGTTTTAATTCTACAAAGAGAGAGAGAGAGAGAGAGAGAGAGAGAGAGAGAGAGAGAGAGAGAGAGAGAGAGAGAGAGAGAGTCATGTTACAGATGGAATAGCTGGAATTTTTTTTTGATTAGTGGTGCTTCCTCCTGCACACTGTGTGGAAGATCTGATTTTTAAAAACAAAACAAAATGCATCTGAGATTGAAAAGCCGTGTGGGACCTTTGCTAATTTGCTAGGCATAAACAACCTCCAATCCCTACTTTCAGTTGCATACAGTTTCTCCGAAACAGTTGCCTTTTCTGCAAGGAGCCAGGTTGCAGTTTTGATTTGCCAAAGGATAGATTCTCCCTTTTCCACCATTGTGAACAAATTTTCTATCCCTGTCTCAGCGCTGTGATCACATTTTAGATTGGTTTAGTTTGTAAGAAGAAACTCAATCAATGATCTCCTGAATAATGTTTTAGTCTAAATAGAAATACATTTTATTGGCATCTTTTAGTTTTCTTTGAAACATAAATCTTACCAAACAGGTAGCCACACTGACAGGCCTGTTAAGATTTGGCTTTCACAATCGATGTCCTATTACTCTTGAACCTCTCTTCACTTTCCTCTGAGATGCATACCTAATCAGTTTCTAAATACAATGTTCCTCTCTCCAGTTTGAACTGAATATAATATTCCTCTCTCCAGTTTGGCATTCCCTCTTTGAGGTCATTGTGAATTAGACAACACTAAAAATTAGATGTGTATTTCCTGCATAGTGTAGAAAAACAGATTAGCTAAGAAGCCTAGAGAGCGCCTGGAGGTCCAGCCACTCCGAACCAGACCGAACACTAGTGAGGTCATATATTCAGACCTATCTAGTGGCGATCAGGGTGGCGAAACATAACTATTTCTCCGCACTCATCGCATCGGCAGATAATCGCCCAGCCACCCTGTTTAGGGTGACCCGCTCCCTGCTTAGGCAGGAGGCTCGGGAGGACCCCTTACAGGGACGTGCTGAGGATTTTGTTCAATATCTGTCTGATAAAATCGCTCTGATTCGGGATGGCTTGGACGCTGATTGGATAGATTCAGGTGGGATGGCGGAGGCGAGTCTTGAGAATGTTATCTGGGATGAGTTCGACCCTGTGACTCCTGAGGACATGGACAGGTTGTTGGGTAGGCTGAACTCCACCACATGTTTATTGGACCCGTGTCCTCCTGGATGGTGCTGGCCACCCGGGAGGTTACACGAGGCTGGCTCCAGGAAGTTACCAACGCTTCTTTGTTGGAGGGTGTTTTCCTGCCGCTTTGAAAGAGGCGGTGGTGAGGCCCTCCTCAAGAAGCCCTCCTGACCCGCTATTTTAGCGAACTATCGTCCAGTTCCAACCTTCGCTTTTAGCGAAGGTTGTTGAGAGTGTGGTGGCATATCAGCTTCCTCAGCACCTGGAGGAATCTGTCTATCTGGACCTGCTCCAGTCCGGTTTCAGGCCCGTTACAGCACCGAGACGGCTTTGGTCGCAGGATGACCTCTGAGAGCCCGGGACAGGGGTTGTTCCTCTGTCCTGGTCCTTTAGATCTCTCAGCGGCTTTTGATACCATCGACCATGGTATCCTGCTGCGACGGTTGAGGGATTGGGGTGGAGGCACCGCTTATCGGTGGTTCTCCTCCTATCTCTCTGACTGTCGCAGACGGTGTTGGCAGGGGGCAGAGATCGCCCCGAGGCGCCTCACTTGTGGGGTGCCTCAGGGTCTGTTCTCTCGCCTCCTGTTCAACATCTACATGAAGCCGCTGGGTGAGGTTATCCATGGGTTCGGGGTGGATTATCATCTGTACGCTGTTGATACGCAGCTGTACATTTCCACCCCGAACCACCCCAACGAAGCTGTCGAGGTGATGGGCTGGTGGCTTGAGGCCGCGGGTCTGGATGGGGAGGAACAGGCTCCAACTCAACCCTTCCAAGACAGAGTGGCTGTGGGTACCGGCGTTCCTGCACAGTCAGCTTACACCATCGCTGACTGTGGGGAGGAAGTACTGACCCCAGGAGGAGTGCAACTTAGGCGTCTTCCTGGACGATCAGCTGTCTTTAGAGAACCATTTGACAGCCGTCGCCAGGGGAGCATTCTATCAGGTCCATCTGATTCGCCAGTTGCGCCCCTTCCTTGACCGTGACGCCTGCGCACAGTCACCACGCCCGCCACTTCCCCGCCTGGACTATTGCAATGCTCTCACATGGGGCTCCCTTGAAGAGCACCCGAGGCTCCAGTTAGTCCAGAATGCGGCCGCTGGTGATAGAGGGAGCACCGCTGTTCTATATAACACCTATCCTGCGCGCCTGCACTGGCTACCGTAGTCTTCGGTGCACCAAGGTTTTGTGACCACCTTTAAAGCGCCCATGGCTTAGGACCGATACCTTCGAGACCGCCTTCTGCCGCCGATTGCCTCCCAACGACCTGTGCGCCCCACAGAGTGGGCCTCCTCAGGGTGCCGCCGACCAAACAATGTAGGTTGGCGGCCCCAGGGGAGGGCCTTCTGTGGCGGCACCAGCCCTGTGGAACGAGCTCCCTCCAGGATTACGACAACTACCCGACCTCCGGACCTTCAGACGGGAACTGAAGACGCTATTGTTTCAGCGTGCAGGACTAGCCTAAGATAAAAGGTTTTAGCATATCTTAATGGGGTTTTTATAGGTTTTTTATTTTTTAGTGATCAGGCCATGATATTATCTAGTTTTAATTGGGTTTTAATGTTTATTTATTGTACTGTTTTAATATGCCTGTGAACCGCCCTGAGTCCTACGGGAGATGGTGCAGTATATAAGTTCGATTAATAAATAAATAAATAAATAAACTTGTAAGCATTCAGGCTTGTGTATAACTATGCATATATGTGTTGATATGTTTGTATGTCCAAACTAGACATATACCCACAGGTAATTCTATAAATCTGATTCTTCTTAACCGTGAAAAGTAACACAACTATTCTACTGAAAAATATTTAATGAACAGCACAATACAGCCAATTAGAGTGGTGATTGTTCACATATATCTGCTAATCAAAATAATTTCTATTCTGTGAAAATTTACTTGATAATAAATCAATTAAGTTTTGCATAGTTACAGTTGACCAAGATAACTACTCTAGAAAATTGTCAGGGAGAACTGGTTCTGGAACAAGCTTGTCAGACAAAGAAAGAAACATCTGTTTCTCAGCTTAACTTAATAAATGTACACATTCAGCTTTAGAAAAGGCCAGCAACTTCTTATAGAGATTATGCATGTTTTATTAAGCTCTAGCTAATTTCACAAGACTTGAATATTGCTATAGTCTTTGACTTACGACCTTCTTGGAAAAGCAGAGTTACAACCTGGTTCCGAAGTTCTGACAATTCTCAGTCAATTCAGGTACTTGGCGACACGGCTGTATTTATGGCTACTACTAAGGCTTCTGTCTAATTTTTCTTGCGGCTATATGAGCAAGAATTCCTGATAGATTTTTAATTCATTTATAGTGGAAATATAAGGAATTAACTAAACATTTACCAAGAATTTTCAAACGCATTGGAAACAACATGGGAGTTATCAATCATCATCACCTTCATGCCTTACTACCTGATAAAACTGGAGAATAAGTCAAGTAAAAAGATCAAGAAGTGCTCCCTTATAAAGAAAAAAATACAGTGCTTGGATTTAACTTAGAAGAAGGCCAAGTATAGGAAATATGATAGAAATGTATAAAATTATTACATAAGAAAGTTAGTGGGAAAACTCTCACTCTCTCAAAAGTATAGAATTATCGGCCAACAAATAAATCTGAAGGCTGAGAGATTCATTACAGACAAATTAAATATTCAACCCAGCACATATTTATACCATGGAATTCACTATTGTAAGCGATAGTACTGCCCAACGTGAATTGGATTAAAGCCCAGATTAGACAATTCATGAAGGATAAATCTACTAATGGCTTCTAATTATGATAGATAGATAGATATGCTACTTCAAATATTGGGGACAGTTGTTTTCTGAACATCAGTTTCTGGGATCAGTTTTGTGGGCTTCCCATTGCCTTCTGATTGAGCCCTGGAGCTGCATGCTGGACAGATGGACATATAATCTGATCCTTTACTGTTTTTTATAGCCTTTAAATCTCTTAGACACAGTAAAAAAATAATTACCATTGTAGAAATCCATGTCAGAATTCAAACTCTGTTTTTAAGAAATCACTGTGGATTGTGGAATTTGGCAATTAAAACACCATTAACAAAAAATCTAAACTTCTTAGCTAGATAAAAATGTTATAATTGTTTAAAATTCCCATTTTACCAATTCATTTTCCATTTGGATTATTTCTTATAAAATGAAAATTGAACCTTTATAGTCTGTACTAAAGCTTTGATCTTATTCTTTATATAAGCTGAGGAAGGAGAATTGTTTGATTTCCCTTGAATATATATTGCTACTTTAATTGACCTGGGGTGGACTCTAGATATTAATTTTCCAGTAGAATCGTAAGAGCAGTAAATAGTTATTAATCAGAGTATCACAGGTGCTGCTGTACTAACTAGAGCAGGGGTCACCAACCTTTCGGACCTCAGGGACCATTAAATTCATAATTTTAAATCCTGTGGACCACTAATATGAATTTTTTAAAAAGATAAATAGTATTTAGTGCAATATAAAAATACAAATAATTTTTCTATGGACCACCAAAATTTTCTCGCAGACCACTGGTTGGTGACCACTGAACTAGAGAGAAAATACACTTTAGTATATGGGATTCAGGCTCCCTCTATTATGCTATATTTGGCCATGATTTGCAGGGAGAAATCTCTTCTATTCTTCTATTTGCCAGCATGAGTGAGGCAGTGGCTTTCTCAGAATGCTCCCCTCATATACTCATTCCATTTTGCCTCTATCTTGGCTTGTGCAAAAGAGCCCTTTGCTGAAATGCATAACAAGAAACACTAATAGAAGCTTTCACAAAGAAGCTTCTTACGAAAATGAAAGTATCGGAAGTACCTATTAGAGAGAGATTCTTGAATGACAAAGTCTTTGAAGCTTAAACTACTGTACACAAATCATGCATTGCTGCTTGTGTGTCTGTTGGTAACCCAAGGCCAACTGTGTTTTGCTTTATCATATACAAATTAGGGTATGTGACATTTCCCATTTGGATGCATTTGAATACATAAATAAAAGTGACCGCGAAGGTTTTATTACAACTTAAAGAGCTAAAATGCATATCAGAGAATGAATTGTTACCTAAATTGTCAGTGTGTATGAAAGATCATGGAATAATAATAAAGGCATATTATGCTTCAGTGGATGATGAAAATGAAAGATTCCCGGATGAGTTTTGGCAAAATTGCCCAACATTCTGAATAAATGTATTCTGGGAAAAAACATAGATGGGTGAATGAATGGATGGATGGGAATGAAACAAAGATGTACTTAAACAGTGAGTCAGCCATTCAGAGATCTAAGAATGAATCAGCAGTCTGACTGGCTTCTGCTTAGAAAAAGATACTGTTTC
This sequence comes from Ahaetulla prasina, assembly GCF_028640845.1. NCBI lineage: Eukaryota > Metazoa > Chordata > Lepidosauria > Squamata > Colubridae > Ahaetulla > Ahaetulla prasina. Next base: position 66,281,330 of record NC_080544.1, on the reverse strand, counting down.
ACTAAGTGGTTTAAGTATGTTTATTATTCCGTACACATGGCAAAAACTTAAAAGGCATGATCGATTTGATTGTTTATGGTGAAAGATTAAGAGGATTGGTGAAGAATGCAAAGGTGATAAGAGCCTTGGTTAGGCAAGTAATTTTTTTGATAGTGTGAAGAATGGATCTTGACATAAGAGGGAAAATGAAACAAATACCTGAAGTGAAAATACTGTGCATGTTTTGTATGAACAATGTTAAAGAATAAATTAATCCACTGAATGACTCGAAAGCGATGATAAGGCAATAATTGTCAAACTGTGACACCCCCCAAGGCGGTCCACTGTAATTTCCCTTTGTTCACCACCAGTCCCCTGGCTAGACCCCTATCACCAGTTAGCTGGCTTGCAGAAGTGGATCAGTGAGTGAAATATGGTTCATTGAAGCCTACACATGAAATAAAGTTAAGAGTATAAGTATAAAAATTCGGAAACTTAATAGTAGTAAATAGCACTTGAGTACAGGTAACATTCCATATGTGCTAAATGGAACTGAACCCCAAAATATGATCATTCTAAAATGAGATTTCATTGGATCTACTTACCCTCAATTATGGTCTGACAGTTGGAAAATGCCTTATTTTTCTCCTATACAAAGGGAAAATAAGAGGTGAATGCAATAAGGTTAAGCATTTCTGAAGTGCTTGGCAAAATCTGATTGAAAAGGTACATGAGGTGACAATGTCTGCGAGTTTTGAAGCACAGTTATGTAAAGTATGTGGTGTCCAAATTTGTCTCTGAGCTTGGTTGTTGTGTCTGCAACAACATTTCATTACCCAACTAGATAACATCTTTAATGTTAGAAGGGAGTGCGTTTTTTTCTCCATTTATATATGTAACTTGCCCTGTCAGCTTTTGGTTTTCAGAAGGTCATGTATGTATGAAAATGAGAAATGTAAGAAAGTGAGGGGGGGGAAAGGTTTATTGCATCTTTATTCATTAAAGATAGTACCGTATGTAATAAATAGGCTTGAATTATAGAATGTTTTGAATGATTATTTTTTAATGTACAAAGAATGCTTATCATGATTAGATTATAATTAGGTATATTAGTCATTGGTGTCAGTGTATGTGTATTTTTGTATGCAGATAATACTGTGCTATTGGCCGACAATCCTAATTGCTTGAAGTTAATGTTAAATGGGTTGTATGAGGCAATGAGGAACATAGATCTGTTTCAAAGAACAAAGTACCATAGTTTGACAGGGAAAATGGAATGTTGGAATGTTCCATATATGGAACACGTATATGGTGAAAAATTAGAATAAGAAGATGAATGTATATATGTACCTTGGTAGAAAGTTTCCCAAAAGAGAAAAATGGAGACATTGTAAGAAATGCAAATATTGTTAGTAAGATAATGTACATCTTTTTGTGAGAAAAAAAGCAGAAATAGCTATGTATAAGCATCAGAGGTGAAATCTGAATCGGTTTACTACCGTTTTGCTGGCTGTGCATGTGTGCTGCATGCCAAACCCATGCTGCACACGCATGCGCAGTGCGCACCATGTACCAAATGCAAGGTGCATGCGCAATGCACACCAAAAGGAGCCATGGGGTAAGTAGAACAGCATGTGGGGGGGCTGATCAGCTGTGGTGTGCGATCTTCAGAGGCTTTTTTTTTACTTTTAAAAGCATTTTTTTAATAACCTATTCGGGCAAATAGGTTGTAAAAACGGCTTTGACGATCGCGCAGCACTGCTGTGATCGTCAGTGCCTTTTTTTTTAACTGTTTAAAAGCATTTTTACTACCGGTTCCAGAGAATGCCTAAAAAGTAAAAAAAAAAAAAAAAGTTCCGACGATCAGCTGAGTGACACGCAATCTTCAGAATTTTTTTTCCTTTTTAAAGCATTTTTAACTACCGGTTCCGGAAAACCGGTAGTAAAAAATGCTAAAAAAGTTTTTTAAAAAGTTCCGATGATAGTATAGCTCACCTGATTGTTGGAACTTTTTTTTTTTTTTACATTTTTTACTACCGGTTCAGCGAACCAATAGCCTTTTTCACTACTGGTTTGAACAAACTGGACCAAACTGGGAGCATTTCACCCCTGATAAGCCTGCTTCTGCTCACCTAGTCATGTGGGAGTGAGAGTTAGTATAATGTAAACATAAAACTAAATAATGCAGTGGCTACTTTAATGAATTGGCTACTTTAATAAATACATGTATGATCAGACAAGGAAAGGCACTGTCAGAAAAACAAGGGAGCTGAAGGAATATGGACTTAATACAAAAGCAAGTGACCGAGTGTGAAAGAAATACATTGAAGTAGCTTGGTCAGATAAAAAGAAGGACCAAACACAAAATAAATATATGAAGGAAGAATGAATGGATCAAGAGAAAAGCGAAAAATCAAGCAAACTCTGTTTGAATTAAGTTGATGACATTCTCAGGAACAAACAAAAGAAAGTTGTATGAAGCTGCATGTGTAGTCAGAGCAGTGCTGTAGAAAGATACAAAATTGATAGATGTTAAAAAAAGATGTCTTTTTAAAATTAGGTTTGCATTTCCTTAAAAACAAATATCTTGTTGCCTACCCTTCATTTCTGGTGCCCATTACTTCTGTCCTTTTTTCTAGCTTTGCATAATATAGTTTTCCCCAAAAGGGATTAATATGACATATATGAATGAATATGCATGCATACACACGCACACACATGCGCACACACACATACACACATTTTTCATGTCAACTCTTTCATATTAATCTGACCAGATGTACCGCCAACAAAAGAGGCACACCAAGCAGCGAGATGGGCTGTATATAAATCAATTAGATAGATGATAGACAGACAGACAGACAGACAGACAGGCTTTAAATTGCAAATAAACCATGATACATTGAATTTTGGAGGAAGCTGTGGCTGTAAACTTAACTGCCTCCATTCGTGTATCTATCCAATTAGACATTACTATGTATTTGCTTTTTGGGATGTACTAAGAAATGTCGTTTCTGAATCTGAATTTATGCTATATTGTCATATAAAAGAATTCATAGGCAAATATAATTTTTTATCCTTCTGCAGGAAATTTATCGTACATGAAATCCTCCTAAGGTTTAATGTTTCTGCATTTAAACAATATAGGTTTTTGCTGCATGTTCAAGAATTTTTGAAAATATTAAGTCAGAGAGTTAGCTTACGGTACATTAATATAGGGCCAGAGCCTCCTTCCACCATTGCTCCAGAGCAAAAGATAGCATTGCACAGAAAAACCAGAGGAGGACAAGCCTCACCCTGGACAATGTGCCATTGTTCTCCTCTGTCTGCTATATATCCGTCGCCACTGAGGGGAGCGGTTCACAATTATGAATGCGCAATGCCACAATTCCCATTTGCACAATATTTATTTATCAATGCATTTGTGCCCCGTATTTCTGGGATGTTTATCCAATACTCAAGACATCTTACAATAAACATATGAAATAGAAAACAAAATTAATTCAATTAAAATTATTCACAATTATATTTATAGAATCTAGAAGAAAAAACCCAACATATTTCTTTTTAAAATTTAATAACCAGAGAATGCCAGGGAATAGCAATCATGTGGCCTGAAATGCAAGAATCAGATAACTACACTTTCTTGGGGGGAAAAGGTGAAGTAGATGAATGCTGTTTAGAAACTTGCTGATAACTGAGATTTGTTTTAGCTTTATTGTTAGTTCATCTTATGGTTTCTAAATGCAATCCAAAATTAACAATTCAGGTTCTAAATCCTCTGTAATTTAAAGTTCCTCACAGTTGATATCTGTTATATTCTAAAGTATTCTGCTCTCCCCCCCACTTTTTTTTTTTTTTTGGCAAATAAAGATTATAACCTACCCTGGGATTTTTTGTGTATGAAAATAACATTCAGCTGCTAATTTAGGAAAATGATTTTTATTCCTGTTTTTTTTTTCATCCAACTTGGGACAGGATCATTAAAGCTGAATCTAGCATACATTTATCTGGAAACAATTTTTAGTGAACTGAATAGGACTTTTATTATGTGTAGATATGTATGAAATTTGAAACTTTAGTACAGCCTAAGACCAGCATTGTACAATGCCATATGTATGTTCAAGATGTTAATACTGTACTGTCATACATGAATGCCTCCTACATTTTAGACTGCACATCTGAAACTCATTAAAAAAACTCATTTTTTAAAATGTCAATAAAATGCTTTGATGTTGATATCTTGGATTATGTATTTTATGTTGATTTACTATATGTTACTTGCTAAGAATGGATTGCTTATAATTCCAAAATATATTGAACGTGGCATATATTTCTTAATCAGGAAGCAGGAGAATGGTGTAGAATTATATTCTGAACTGCTTCTGTTTTTTGTCTGTTGTGATTAAAAAACAACTAGAGGTTAGAGGTACTTTCAGGAACCAAATGCATGAGGCATTTCCATGTTATGTTAGTTTGGTTCATTGCATTCAATTAGAGTTGCTAGAGTTGCTAGATAAACCCTGTTCTGACCTTGCTTTGTGGACTCTTTCTTCACAGAAGCAGGAAGATTCAAATCCGGAATATTCCTCCACATTTACAGTGGGAGGTAAGAGATAAGATTAATTATTTTCTGCTGTCTATTTTCCCCAAATTATGTATAAGAATTATTTTTACTATTTCTCCATAACATTATGCAGAATATTATAGTAGATGTACAGAGGATGAAGTACTTATTGTAATTTGTATTGACTCAATGCCAGTAGTATATGCAAAAAATTACAAGTTTGAAACCTTTAAGCTAAAATGGTCCATTGTGGTCAACGTAGCAGTATTCTGATTTCAGGAACCTCTGGTAAGATCAGAACAGCTTTAGGACATTTCTGTAAAGTCAAAGTAGCCCATTTAAAATTTGAAACACCGTGTATGCCTCTATTTTATGTCCAGTAAGTAAACATTAAATGATACTGTTCTAATATGCATATCAGAATAGGTGTTATGAGGTGTCATATTATCTCTACAACTTTTGCTGCCTCTATTACTTTTTATATGAGTGAGTTAATTCAATCAGTAAGGGTTGGGGTTCTGTGATTTAGTACATTTGAACCCTTGTTCCTGTTCTGTTTTAGTTATGTTTCATATAGTAGGCTAACAGAGTGTGACTTACAATTGGCATTTATATGTGATGAATGCTATTTCCAAATGTACCTCAGCCACAATGAGGTCTTAAATCCATCAGTTTCCATTGAGGCATCAAGTAGAGGAGTTATAGTTCAATGTTAGAGCACATGCCTTGCATGTAAAAGATCCCAAATTATATTTGCGTCATCTCTAGGTTTTTCTAAAATTTGAGGAAGTGCAACACTAAACTTAGATGGAACAATTATTTAACTGGAGAGAAGGCCACTTGCTGCAGGAATCCTGTCACTAAATTTCAGGCTTTTAAAAATCTGTCAATAAGTGCAGTTATGCAACACAGCAGTTTATAGATTAACCAGGTTGATTGTCTTGGTCTGCTTTCTTAAGTTGGCTGGGGTAATGAAGGCAGTGGGTCATGTTTGGCCAGCCATAACTTGAGAATGAAGTCTTAATGTATCTGGAAAGCATCAGTTTTTGGGAAATGGATCTGTAGAGAGATTGTGAGTGTAATTTGTGTCTTATTGTTTCCTTAGTATTGTATATTGGAAAGATTTAATTAAGCCAAAGAATGAGCCAGTATGATTAATTTCCATAGTTTTGGAGGCCTAAAATTATAAAAAGATACCTTCAGAACACAGGTTGATATAGGAACATTTGGTGAGGGAACTTTTGTATCAATTGTCTCAGTTGCAAGACTGCAGGGATGACTACATGTGAGTGTTTGTTTTTCTTAGTCATCATTATCACAAATATGATGATGTTACTCATTAGCAGGACTGTTGTGCTGCTTTTATATAGAGGCTATTGTGCTAGTAAAATGACTCGTTGGCAATAAAAATCAGGTGATTGAATTTTTGCTTTCAGATATTGGTTGAAGGGGACAGCTTAAATGTTTAATTCTGGGAAAGGGGATTGCCTGGCAATTTGTGTCGGGCAGTTGGGAAAGAACAAAGCATCTGTAATGGTGTCTTGCCAACGTGATTATAGATGTATCTTTATTGAGCCACATTGTCTCTAATATTTATTACTATCTATTCCTGCTTAATATCCCCTAGGCCATGAATAAGTTTGATTTTATGCATCAGGATCCCCAGTTGTAAACTATGTTGCCACTAACTTAAAAAGATGTCATATTGGACTTTGTGAGATTGGAAGTAATTTCAGCATAACTTGTGTAGCTGACTTAAAGTAGAAAGTTGTGTGCTTCTTTGCTAAATCATTGGAATAGCCCAGTTACCTGAAAATGTGAGCTGCTTTGGTGGTTGCTTTGTTTGCTCTAAATTTCTGTACCTTTCTTCCAAAGCATTCATTGTTCAGTGTGGTTGTAGAAAACCACACTGGGTCTTAATTGAACAATATCTTGACACTGCCTGGCAGATTTTCTGTCACTATTTTTTGTAATATAGAATAGCTTCTCTCAACTTGATGCCCTTCTAATAAATTGCAATGTGATTCCCACAAAAACTCAGTTTACAGTAAATCAACTCTAATGCATCTGGAGAGCCAGTTTGGGAAAAAATAATTCAGACAATTCATATATTCAAACATATAGACAAATATCTATATGTCTTAAGCTAAGAGAAGGTGTAGCTTTGATTCTTATATTCTATGGAAGACTAGAAATTTAATTGGTTTGTTATCCTAGATTAAGGATGCATTATAAAGGCTGCACTAGACAGTGTGGAGGAGAAAGACTGATATACTAAAGTGAGGTGTGTGCAAGACCTATTTTTGAAGAAGATTCATAGATTTTATGGAGTGAAATTAGGTGTCTTTAATAAACTTCAATTCCTTCCCCTCTCCAGCAAAGAAAGGTCAAATCATTGGTTCTGCTCATTATAGGGCAGTCACATATTGACCCACCCCAAGTCTTTTTGTACCTGGTCTATCAGCTGTATTCTCATAAAATATCAATGTAGGTTGGGAATTGATCTAGCTATTTATAAAACCCTTAGAGCAGAGCTGTCAAACTCCTGGCCCGCGAACCACATACTGGCCATGCTCACACCTGGTTTAGTGAAGGGGAGGAAAGTCCCGATACATTAAGTGATGCCACTGTGATGATGTGAGTTTGACTCCCCTGTCTTAGAGCCAGTAACGACTAGCCTTGTGGTGCAACCAAAACAATCTGGAACTGAACACACTCAAAACCGTAGAAATGGTGGTAGACTTTAGGAGAAACCCCTCCATACTTCCACCTCTCACAATACTAGACAACACAGTATCAACAGTAGAAACCTTTAAATTTCTAGGTTCTATCATATCACAAGATCTAAAATGGACAGCTAACATCAAAAACATCATCAAGAAAGGACAACAAAGAATGTTCTTTCTGCGCCAACTCAGTAAGCTCAAACTGCCCAAGAAGCTGCTGGTTCTACAGCGAAATTATTGAGTCTGTCATTTGCACCTCTATAACTCTCTGGTTCTGTTATGTCCTGCACCGGCAGTGGCACACACCGTGCCCACTTACGAATAAGAGCCCAGCAGAGTTACTCATGGGCAGGCGTTTGAGGACCACACTTGATAGATTGCACCCCCAATACTCACCTAGTCAGCCATTGGACTCCATGGGGGCAAACAGGAGATTTGATTTGGGGGAGGCGGTGTATGCCCGGAATTACAGCGGCCACCCCCTATGGTTCCCAGGAAAGATCGTGGGAATCACCGGCCCGTGCTCATACAGGGTCGAGTTAGATGAGGGTAGAGTGTGGCGCAGACATTGTGACCAGCTCAGGGCCCGGCGTCAGGTTGGGGATGGGCAGCTGCCAGAGTGGGGCACTCAGGAAGAGCCAGGAGGTAGCCCAACCCAATCATCCCGGGCAGAGGAGCTAAGCTACAAGGGAATAAGACGCCCAGCCCCTGTACCTGATAACCGAGAGGAAGCCTTGTCTGCTCTGCCGGTGGAGGGGCTAGGGGTCCCTGGGCCGGAGACGTCCCCCACAGAAGAGGCTGAGGAGTTGGGTCAGCCAGTGACCATGGCTACAACGGAGCCACGAAGGTCCAGCCGAATCAAGCGGCGCCCAGCGTATCTCCAGGATTACGATTGTGCAAGCTAGGGGGAAAGAAGTGTTATGTCCTGCACCGGCAGTGGCGGCCCCTAGTGGTGGAGATGGTTTCTTGTTCTGTTCTGATTGGCTCCCGCTTTTGGAGCTGAATATAAAGAGGGCTGTCAAAGCAGGCCTGGTCTGCTGGTTGTTGCTGGTCTCTGTGAGTTAAAATAAACGTTATGTGTGAACATCTGTGGAGCCTCAATTATTACGGAACCCACAGAATATAATAGGTTCGATTCTGCAACCCAACAAGAAAGACACAGACTTCAGAGGATAATTAGAACTGCAGAAAAAATAATTGCTACCAACCTGCCTTCCATTGAGGATCTGTATACTGCACGAATCAAGAAGAGGGCCGTGAAAATATTTACAGATCCCTCACATCCAAGATATAAACTGTTTCAACTCCTACCCTCAAAACAATGCTATAGAGCACTGCACACCAGAACAACTAGACACAAGAGCAGTTTTTTCCCGAAGGCCATCACTCTGCTAAACAAATAATTCCCTCAACACTGTCAAACTATTTACTAAATCTGCACTACTATTAACCTTCTCATCGTTCCCATCACCAATCTCTTTCCACTTATGACTGTATGACTGTAACTTTGTTTCTGGCAATCCTTATGATTTATATTGATATATTGACCATCATTTGTGTTGTAAATGTTGTACCTTGATAAACGTATCTTTTCTTTTACGTACACTGAGAGCATATGCACCAAGACAAATTCCTTGTGTGTCCAATCACACTTGGCCACTAAAAAAATTCTATTCTATTCTATTCTATTCTATTTTATGAAGATCTTTTTTTTTCACTATATGAAACTAATGGGAAAACAAAGAGGAACAGAAAATAAGTCCGGAAAATTATACCCTAAAAATTATTTCAAAATGTTTTTATCACATTCCTCTTATTCCTTATCCTTCATTAAAAATAGGCTAAATCAAAAGTTGATTTCAATCATCTTAATCAAACAGGTATAACTTTCCATTCTGACTGCTAATAAAATTCAATTGGAGTGAGTTGAAGAGAGAGCTGATTTGTGCTTTATTAACTTAATTTGAATGATAAGTTTTCAGGATTTTGTTACTTATATTTTATGTCTGATTTCTATTTCAGGTGCTAGATGGTCTTTTAGCTCAACATGGGACAGTAGAGAATGTAGAACAAGGTAAAGACATTTCTTACCGCTTTTTGTTTTTATATAGTTTAAAATGCTTTATTAACATTAAACATTCTTTAGAGACCAATGTCTGTATTGAATATCTGCTTTATAGTACTTAAAGATAATAAGTTTACTGTTGACCTTGTGATGTTTAAGGAGATTTTTAGTGAAATATAAATGCTTAAACATTAACAAACAGGTTTTCTTGAATTTCTAGGACTATTTATTCACCTCAGCATAACCATTGAAAGGAAGAAGATCTAGGGCTACTTCCTGGATGGTTCATATCTCTTTAATCAGATCAAAGGCTTACTTGCTGTAAATGCAGTAAGGCAAACTTATTTCTTAATCATAGTTTAGTTCATTTTGTTACCAAAGTTCAATATATGAACTCCAAAAATGACTTAATTTAAGTAATTAAATCTTCTGGGACTCCAGCTGTGATATATCACGAGAAGATCTGAATAGCATAATGTATGAAGATAGAGGTGCTACTGTGTGGGCACTTGAAAATGTTTCATTGGCAGAGGATTCGCAGTAGTTGTCTCCAAGTTTTCTACATGTATCTCAAAAGAATCAGGAAATTTGATATTATTCTGAAATATGTTGCTTTGTCTTTCCAAGAGTCAGAAATCTAGTTAGCCAGCAATAAAACTATGAACGAAGCAATTTTAGGTCACCTTAAAGAATTCTTGCATTCCTTTTATAAAAAACATTTAAAAAAACGCTCAAATGGGAATTTTCTTATTGATGTTATCATGACTGATAGGTGCATTATGAGGTAGCCAAGTTATTTCCACATTTCTGACATTTCTCTGTCATTCTAAATCAATTAATAATTTCAGGTGAGCATATATGCACTGTTTAGAAGGGAATTTCCAGCCTGTTAATTCTCTTTAGATGATTCAATATGGGTTACAGTAACTATAACAAAAAGGAGCTTGAACAGATGATTTGCTTGTTCATTGCCATTGGATCTAATTGTCCTGCATTTGTATGTGTATGTATGTATTTATTCATAGTGATTTGCTTCTGTTGAGAACGGATATCATCATCAGTTCTGAGACTCAATTTTTTTCTTTGAAATATAAAAGTTTTCCTGAGGTTTAATTGGTGTGAATGGAGATTTTCAGCATGATTGTTACTTGCCATGATTTTGTAACATTTAGAATGTTGTCAGACTAAATGTCTTATTATAGATTACGTCTTTCTTGCTATTCAGGAAATGCTAGGTCAGTGAACACAGTATCTTGTTACAGAAATGAGTGCTAATACTTCGTATTTTGAGCCTGCATATTTTATCAGTTTATGTACTGTAGCAAGAAACTCAAAGCTGTTTCTAATTAAAAGTAGCTCTTTAAACTAGAAGATGACTGTAATGAAGGTACTAGTTCATAGAATTATTTAAGTCATGTCAATAATGGAAACTAGGTGGCTCTCAGACTATGTGCAGATGGATTCACTTCATCTTAGATACAGATTGTGGCATGCCATTTTATGAAAATGTGCAATGGTTAGATACCAAACCTCACTCCAATTTGAATTCTACTTCCCATATCATATGAACTAAATAAATGATCATAAAATGATAATGTGTTCTAATTTTGTCAAGTTCACACAGTTTAGCAAAAAATTTCATCCAGTTTCAGAATTTATTTTCAGCTTTTTAAAAAGATCCAAATATGAAAATTCTATTTTTTATGCTCAGTTTTCCCTATATAAAATATTATTCTGTGCCATTTTCTCTAATATACTTTAAAGCAATCTTAACCTGGAATCACATCTCTAAAATGGCAAAAATATACAATCAGAAGGATAGATATCTTCTAAGTAGCCTATTGTGAGCCGTATTGGGGTAGCGGTTTAAGCACTGGACTAGAAAACAGAAAACCTTGAGTTCTAGTCCCATTTTAGGCATGAAGCCAACTACGTGACCTTGGGCCAGTCAAACACACTTTCAGCACCAGGAAGGAGGCAGTGGCAAATCATTTCTGAAATCTTGCCAAGAACGGCTTCGGACTTGTCCAATCAGCTGCCAAGAATTGATTCAAAGTCAGCAAAAAAAATAAAAAGAAATAAAAAAAATATCTGCCTACTAATTTGAGATGTGCAGACTTCACTAGTTTGCTGTAAAAAGTTGGCCACACTAATATTTGCCCTATTCCTGTTTTCTTGGATTGAAAATCTGCACAATCTGTATTTTGTTCAGCTGCTATTAACTTTGTCTTTGTACAAGGCTCTACAAAAATGTTTGTCCTTACATTATTTAATAAAATACACCTTTCTAAAATTTTCCCAGTTGGTTACCACACAAGTATATTTCTTTTGTTTTTGTTTCTTAGTTAACACAGAATCAGAGACAGCAGTTGTCAACGTTACATATGCAACAAAAGAAGAAGCAAAAGTGTAAGTGGCTATGACGGTTTCAGTTGCAGTTTCCACTTCTCCCAGTCTTTGCCGTTTTAGTTTATTCTCTTGGCAGGTTCTCTTAAATTTTCTTTCTGAATTTATAAGTTTAAAAAGTGACACAGAATACCCCTCTTCAGTGGTGGGATTCAAGTAATTTAATGACTGGTTCTCTGCCCTAATGATTTCTTCTAACAACCAGTTTGCCAAACTGCTCGGAAAGTTAACAACCGGTTCTCCCGAAGTGGTGTGAACTGGCTGAATCCCACCACTGCCCCTGTTGCGGTTGTGCCATAAATTTCAATCTGTTGCTGTCTCAATTTTCTGCTGAGTCAGAGCTGATACTAATGATCTTTGATTTTGAGAGCAGTGCAGAATAAATATTATAAGATTGGAGTGTATGAGATGTTAAATACTTCTTAAAACACTACTTGAAAAAAGTAATTCTGTGTCAAGGAAAGGATTGACATGTGTATCCACAGAAGAATAATGAGCAACCTTGGTTTGTGTCCTACTTATGGAATCATAGAACCAGAAATTTGGGTCACCATGTCTAAGTCTGCTCGGTACAGGAATCCCAACTGAAGTACACTTGACAGATTTTTGTCTATTCAACATACCCTGTAAAATGGAGTCTGCAATCTTTCTAAGCAATTGATTCCACTGTTAAACTGCTCTTTCATAGGATTTTTTCTTAAAACTCAGTTGGAATCTACTTTCTTGAAGCTTATTTTTTTTTCTGCATTTAGAATAATAGAGAGCATGTCTTGGTCTTTTTCTGAGTGACATCCTTCCAGCTATATAAAGAATGCCATCATATCTCTTAACTCTCCTTTCTCAAAGCTAAGCTTTCCCAGTCTTCAATCTCTGTTTATAGGACTTTGATGACTAACCCTTGATCATCTTCATTGTCATTCTTGGAGTCTATCCAGTTTGTCTGAAGCGTTTAATCATAGTTCTGATTTATCTAATAAACATTCAGCTTCTCTCATTCAACTGAACGTGACTTCATTTCATCTGCTACAGCTTATTTTCCAATTAACTTTACTCAGAATTATGGCGCAAATTCCATTGAAACCATGGGAGCAAGCCATTTATTTAACATACCATTTTATCTGCCATGAGATTCCAGTGGTTTAGAATTATAAATCAATAATTAAAAGATCTATGATGAGATTATCAATAATTAATTAAATGATATTGAAATAATATCACAAAACTATGTAATAACGTGATAAAACAATAATAAGCAGTGACTGATGTCAGCTTCTGCCTTTCATGCTGCCACCTGTATTCAGAAGAAACTAGGAACAGCATAGAATTAATGTGCAAGTTGCATAAGGTATAGATTCATCAAAAACCAAAAAGAATCCCAGCTGGTATGCAAAATGTCCCCTGAGACACCACTCTAGAGACCCTGTGCGCAATTAGTCAAGAATCTGAAGAAACGTTTGCAGTGTGAAATGATCATAGTAGCCAGGCAAGTATTCTGTATGCCTTGGGAATAGGCCCAAATGTATCTCATACCCAGACTCAGTCATTCAACATTTTAACCGTTTTTTGTTCGCTTTGCCAGTTTATCTTAGTAAACCGAGGTGAAACAGATTGACAACCAGAGAAAGGTTTCTCACCAGAAATCACCAGAAATCAAACTGAGGGTCACCTCTTGCTATCAACAGCGTACCAACAATCAGTGGAATTATTTAGCAGATAGGTGGAAAATTCCATAACTGGAATCCATCCAGTTATGAAGCACTTGGGGTGGACCGTTCTAATTGATCTGTTAGCCTTGCAGAAGTCCCAGGTAACAGTCAGTATCATATGGACAGAGTTAATTTCATCATGGAAGAGGGCTAGCCCTGCTTATCCAGATCATCCCATAGTTGTTTAGAGGCAAAGATGAAGTTCAGCATGTTAAATCAGAGATTACTGGGATGACCCCATGCTTGCCATGAAGGCTGTGAGATCCTGAACTTACCAGACTGAAATCCAAGAGCATGAAAATTAGAGTCCCCTAAAAAAGAAATTTGGGGGATTCCAACATCAGCCCTGATATTAGATACAGCACATATAGGTTCTTCATCTTGTCCCTACAGTCTATTGTAACACAGAAATACAATATCCTACCACTGCAAAAACAGAATAACTTGTTGCATGTGTGATATCTTTATAAATCACACACACATACCAGCTTTGCTATCAAGGCTACTGTAGGAACTCAAGCCCAGAAAGGCAGATCTCAGGGTGATAAATAGTAGTTGACCTAGTCCAACAAGGTTTCAATAATACAAGTCCATCCATTCATCAACTATTAAGCTGATAAACAAGCTCTTTTTACAGATTGACTTGGCATTTACCTTTAGCAATTTTAGGCTGAGATTTCCAGTAATTTGACAATCGGGTCTTGGGTTCAGAGCCAATGAGTCAGAAATTGAAATCAACACCAAATTATCTATTCTTCTTCACCAGGAATAGCACACTTGCCTCATCTCCCTAGGTTCACTACAGCTGTGATTATCTTGGCAGATTCAGTATTAAATCCATTCCCTGCATTCCCAAGGGAAAATAGCCACTTCACAATGTCACCAATTAACTGGGTGGCCAACAAACTATTTGACCCTTTCTCACTCATTGTTCCACGTGTCCTCTTTTCATTCTAGTACTCTAAAATCACAACATTAGGAAAGGCCAAACCATAGCAACCTCTCACAGTGCCCACCACTCAAGGGTTTCATGTCTGGCCTACATTTTTTCCTTAGAATAGGCATCCCTCAGACTTGTAGGAAGCCAAACAAATCTAGAGTCCAACTTGCACCCTTTGAGCTCCTCCTTCATAATTGATACAACCAACTTTGGGGTGCTGATGTTACTGGAAGCTCCCAGTCAGGTGTGACTCAAGGCCTCACATTCTGGATATTCATGTTAGATCTTGGCTGCTAGACTGACCTCTGTCTGCCTTCTAGTGCCAACTTTAACCTTAGCTCCAGCCAAATGGCGCAATGGCAGCTATTGAATTGCATCCTGTCACTGCAGCCTCCATTGCTTCTAGATCTAAGCATAGATCACATGTCAGTTCCTGGACTTCATTTCATTTTGCTACCACATCAGAGAGCTGACTCAGCTGGCAGTCAGCCTTTTTAACAACCAGCAGACAAGATGACCTTCCAGGTTAGCAAATCCTTCAGAGAAAGAAATCTTCCTCCATTTCTTCACAGCTTCCAATATACTCCAACAAAATAGTGCCATTCATTTCCACAATCATTTCAGCCATTGCTTATATCATATCTCTAAATCCCTTACTATTTCTTCAAAATATTATTGCCTTGCTATCTAACCTACAACACATCCTAAAATAATACACCCCTTATAATTAAAAATCAGTAACATTTAATCATAACTATCATGTAGCTGGATGTAAACCAAAAATTATTTCTACTGATTCCTAATAATTCTTGTAATATATTTGATTTGTCATTTTACACAGTACCTGCTCTGTAACACTATATTGTTGAATCATTTGCAAATGCCATTCAGACATTAATAAAATATATTTGGTTAATCTGTGCTTTTAAAAAATACATAAACAGGTTTATGGAAAACCACTCAGTGCAATTGAGGGGAATTATTTAATACATCTAATTTCTGCAGTGATTTGACAAACAGGATCCATGTTCAAAGACAACAGGTGTCTAGAATCGCTTAACTTGTGTCGTGCCCTGCCTTCTAATCAAGATGTATTATTTGGTTTTTTAGAAAGAGCTAAACTGCAGTTTGTACTCTTGATTTCATAATTAAAGAATTTTGATTAATGTATCTTTAAAAATAGATGACAGAAGGATCTTTGTTTTGTCAGTGAAGTGAAAGTTTCTGAACCAAATGGCTGAAGATAGCCTGAAACATTACCAGAATTTTTCCATTTTAAGACAGGGCTGGACAACTGCCATTCAGAATAAAGACTGAAACTTGCTTCCTGCGTGGGCATATAGAAAGATGTTGGGGTGGGACTTAAAGCAGCAAGACTTGATTCTTCCCCTAGTGTCCTCCTCCTCACTTTCATTCTCTGTGCAAGATGAACAGAGAGAAGCAGAGGGATCTTGCTGCTTATTTTATTTCTTTATTCAAGTTGTAGGCCATCCAACCTGTATCTAGACAGCCTATAATAAAAACACTAATAAAATATAGATGATACAAATAAGAAATCCCAAATATCTTTTTTTTGGGGGGGGAACCATTCTAACCACAACTGAAAGAAGAAATACAGAAAGTCCACAATCCTTCAACCAGGTTCTGGGGAAAGAACCACATTTTCAAAGTTCTTTTAAACAGTGTGGGTGCCCGATAAATTCCAGAATGAATAGTATTCCAGGGGCAGATGCTGCAATTGAGAAGATTTGCTATTGGTCATACAGTGGGGAGTCTGTATTTCCTATGTTCTTCTGCATGAATTGGAATGACCAAAACATAGATGCCACTTGGTGATAGAAACTAGAATGCCTGCAAAGGCCATTATTGCTTGATCTCCACAACTTTTATCTTCCTCTGTAAGGTAAGTGCTCCATTTGGGAGGTAAGAGACATGGATTGGGGAAATGGAGTCTCATTCAAGTCCCTATGATCCAGATCAGGGTTGTAAGCATTAAGTTTTATATACCTGCTTCAAAGAAATGTGCATGCCCAATCTACTTGTGATGGTTTTTTTCTATATGTGACAATTCTGTATTTTCAAAGCACATGGCAGCCAAATTATGTCTAAGGCAGGATTACAATTATAAACATCAAAATGTCATTTACCAGTAAATAGAAAATATTGGCTTCTGATAGATACCTACTTTTACAATCATATGCTCATATATAATATTTAGATATTCTGAGATAATTTGGATTTTTGTTCTGATTTTGAATGTTCAATATTTCAACATTCCTCTTGTGTTTTATCATGGTATTTGTGATTTCCAAAAGGTGAAATCAACCATTAGAATTGAGATATGCATTCATACATTAAGAATGTCATATGTCTCTATTTTAGTAAGCATATTGAAATAAAACATCTCTATATTAGTTCTCTAATTAAGTCTGATAATATCCTCATCCTTATTGGCATGATTTTCTTTCAAAAACATTCTCCAAACTATAATTCCCATAATTTTTTGGGGTATATGGATGGATAGTGATTATGGACCTTCATATGCAGGTGCCACATGCTGAGGGAGGTTGTTACAGAGGCTGGTGTGTTGAAGTAAACATTTCTTGTAGTAATTATTTCCCCCACTCCTTTCTTTGTATTTCTAGAGCAATTGAGAAGCTTAGTGGTCACCAGTTTGAGAACTATTCCTTCAAGATTTCCTACATCCCAGACGACGAGGTGAGCTCCCCTCAGCCCCCCCAGAGATCCCGGCGTGGGGGCCACTCTTCCAGGGAGCAGGGCCCCTCCCCTGGGGGCTCCTCGCAGCCCAAACAGCTCGATTTCCCTCTACGGATCCTGGTCCCCACGCAATTTGTTGGTGCGATCATAGGAAAGGAGGGCTTGACCATAAAGAACCTTACTAAGCAAACCCAGTCCAAGTAAGTATCACAGATGGTTTAATTTCCTTCTATAAGGGTTCTGTTTGTAGCTTCGTGTCCTTAGCTTGTGATCTTTAGACCGAATGCTGAACTGTGAACTCACCTGTGCATTACAGGGCAAAAGCTTGTTACCTTGTATAAAAGCCTTTTAACTCACTATTGATGTGTTTTGTACAAATTCTTAGGAATGCTTTAATAGGTCCTGTAGTCCTGTTAATATTTATCCTGTCAGCTTCACTCATCTTGTTTTTCAAAATCATGGGCAGGTTCTACTCATCTGTTCTGAGATACTACTGTAACCCAGCATGTTTTCCCCATTCCAGATACCGTATATACTCGAATATAAGCCGATCCGAGTATAAGCCGAGGTCCCCAATTTTACCCCAAAAACTGGGGTAAACTGGGGACTCGAGTATAAGCCGAGGGTGGGAAATGAGGCACCTACCGGTTGAAACCTCCTCCCTCAGCTGAGAAGGCTGGCGGCTCCCCGCCCGCCCTCTCACTGCACCGCAGGGCTTCCCCGCGCCGTCCGGTAAAATGTGAAAAAAAGAAAAAAAAACAAAACTCGAGTATAAGCCGTATAGACCCCAGTATAAGCCGAGGGCTTAAAAAAAACAAAACTCGAGTATAAGCCGTATAGACCCGAGTATAAGCCGAGGGGACGTTTTTCAGCACAAAAAACGTGCTGAAAAACTCGGCTTATACTCGAGTATATACGGTATTTGTTTTTCTGCTTCTTTTCAGCCACCTATGGATGATTTCTACTATTCAAAAAGAAATATTTTCAGCCAACTGATGAGATTAAAAATATGTTTCTCATTTTGTCATAAATAGTATAAATCATTGTGGATTTACTATTTGATCCTTCATCTCAATGTTAGCTCTCTAATTAAGTCTAATAATATCTTCAGTGATCTGTTGGAGGCAGTACTAATAGGCATGAGCTTGGAATTTAGTTTTGTATCTGTATTTAAATGTTAATTGTATATTTATCTCCATAATCACTAGAAACATCTTGCACTATCATGCAGCTTGCATGAAATAAGAATGCCATTTATTTACTTAATATTTGTAGGCCACCCTTAAAAGAAAACCTTCCCAAGCTCACCTATTGAGTAGACCAAGGAGAAATTGCAATCACTGTATTCTGTAATGCTTGGTATTTGAGACTGCAATTGTTATGTATGTAGTACTGTTCAGATTATTGATTGAAATTTTATATCATTTTCCTGGGTGATTATTTTCCTAAAAATACTGTGAATGATACTGTAGCTAAAGAGTATATATGACTTTTTATTCATTTTCTGTTGTTTTCGCTATTTCACAAAAAGAATTTGGGCCTAGACCACAGAATTGTGCCCATTCTCACCTTTTAACATTTTAACATTTATTCCACTTTCAAAATAAATATAACATTTTTGATACGGTTTGCCTAGAACCAATGCAACATGATGGTCTAGTGTTTTTAGAACCAAACTATATGATGATGCCTAAAAATGCTTGGACTTACAAATATTGGTCCATATATCTTTAGACTTCCTGCAAGTGGTCGCATCTATCTATCTATCTATCTATCTATCTATCTATCTATCTATCTATCTATCTATCTATCTATCTATCTATCGTAATTTTAATTGTAACTATAAACGCTTGCTGAATGGATATGTTTCTGTCCATTCTTTCTGTACATAGCCTCAAGATAGCTACTCTGTCAGCCAAATTCCATCAAAGATGACCTGTTTAGAAAGCTAGATGTGTTTGGAGATAGTTGCAAATTCAAAGATTTATCTCTCCCCCTTGATGTCTTTCTTATTTTCTGTCTCTTTTCCGTCTCCAGTTTTTCTTTTTCCTCTATCAGTAGTGTTCCCTTCTCTATGAAATTTTTGATACTAGTACTAAATGAAGGCCAACTCAGAAAAAACTGAATGGCATTTTTGATTGTTCATTCTGGCAATCTCTTTCATGTCAAATTGTTCTCATTCAGAGTTAGATAGTTGGGCTTGTTTCCTTAAGATCTTCATTGGCAGAAATGCATGGTAGTGCAAAGAACTGAGGGTCAAGATTTGTTCTCTGAGCTTGTGGGTTGGTTTCCGAACATTTCATTACCAGACTAGCTAACATCTTCAGTGGAGTTTCCATCCCCTAAAGTCTGCTGAAAATGTTACAAACAACAAAACTGTTACAAACAACAAAATTGGTAACAAAACATTCAGAAACCAACCCACAAGCTAAGCTTAGAGAACAAACCTTCACCCTCATCCTACACCCGAGCTACAGATATTCACCACTATTGGAAGTGCAAAGAACTGCCTAAACTACATGATGAGTTATTGGTCATAGACAATCAGCCATGGGAGACAATCATTTCTACATTTTTACATGCATTGCCTCTCTCAGAAGCCTTACAAGATCTTCCTTTTTTTTCTGTTCTGAAAGGTCACTTACACTTAATATTAATGCTTGGCTTCTCAGTACATGTAAATTGTGTTAATATCAGGAAAGCATGTGTTCTTAAGGTCAGTAAATGCCTGAGAAGGCCACCCACACATTTGACAAAGGACAAAAGACCTTTGGTGTGCTTGTGTACTGGCTAGTGTTGAATTAAAGTATAGAGGTTTCTATCTTTTCTCTGATTTCTATTAAAGAGGTACGTTTTATAAATGATGTCACTAGAAAGGGGGAAATCTCATTTTAACTCCTGTAGAGATGGTTAGATTTGAGTGTCTCATTCAGACACAAGTAGCTGTGTATTCTTTACTTTTATTTACACAAGGCTCCATTTAAACAAATTACTTTCTGAA
The DNA here is from genome assembly GCF_028640845.1 of Ahaetulla prasina. NCBI lineage: Eukaryota > Metazoa > Chordata > Lepidosauria > Squamata > Colubridae > Ahaetulla > Ahaetulla prasina. The sequence continues at coordinate 66,261,222 of NC_080544.1, read as the reverse complement.
CTTGAGAAAAGAGCAAGCTTTTATGGACAATGGATGCAAAAGTGCAAATGCTATTCAAATATAATAATAAAAGTATGATTTGTCATGAATCAGGAAGTCAGAGAGTAAGAGTGGAGAAGAGCACACAAATATACACCATTACCAAAGCAATTGTTTTGGAATAACATGTGAACCAAATCTATTTTATTCCAAAGTCTTAATATGTCCTTTGTATTAGCCTTGAAAGCAAATTAATAATTTTCTGTATCTTTGTAATACTATTTTTTTTTATTTGCCTGTTTTTATCAAGGTGTCAAGTTAGGCACCATCCTCTGATCCCTAGCAGATTTCTTTGTATGTACTCTGTTACTGCAGGGTAGACATTCATCGGAAAGAGAATGCTGGTGCTGCTGAGAAACCAATAACCATTCATGCCACCCCTGAAGGGTGTTCGGAAGCATGTCGCATGATACTTGATATTATGCAGAAAGAGGCTGAAGAAACAAAATCGTAAGTAGTTCTTATGTTGTCAGAAAAGATGGGAAATGAAAAATGTTTCTTTTTTAAAAAAAATATTCAAGAGGAAGGTGATCTCTAGAACTGTAAATAACGAACAACATTTATGTGAAACCAGTTATCAAAGCTAAATACAAAAAACTTTAAGGAGACTTTCTTTTCCATTCTTGTGCTGGATAATCTTACTTGGATAATCTTTGCAAATATTTTACTTAGCTGCAGGAGAAGTCAAAGCTCTGAAGACAAAAAAATGCACCCTAAAATTAACCAGAAAGGGAATACAATTTTTGTAAAGGATAGTCAAGAAGATTTCAGTTAGCATATTTTTGACAGTTCATAAATTGATATTTTTTTGCTATTTGGACAAGATGATCTGGCCTGATGTTCCTTCATGCGCCATCTATCAGGCAAATTTGTTTGCTATGAAGCATGGATGTCAAACTCACCGCATCACATTGCCGTCATGTAATGTATCGTGATGTTTTTTCTCTTTGCGGAGCTGGGGTGGCCGCACATGACGCATCTGGCTCCTGGGCCTCCAGTTTGAAACCCCTGCTGTAAAGCATGAAGTTTAAATCACCAGCATTTTAAATTAAATTATTTTGAAAGCATGAATAACATAAAACTAGAAACCACTGTCAGGTGGAGACAAGATACTGCAAAGTAACTGTCAGAGTATAATACTGTTGGGAAGGATTGCATCTGTATGACATAATGAATGCACATGTGCTTGAATGCACTTATAGATGCATGCAGACAGATTGGTTGACCAGTAAAGACTTTCACCCATGGGTTAGGCAAAAAGGCTTATTTGTGTATTCATGCAATGGAAAAGGTCTTTTTGGAGCAGAGAACTTTTGGTTAGATGGAAATTGCTGCCAGGGTATCACTGTAAAGCAATTAAGTAAAACTGTCTTCATAATATACCTCTCTCTTCCATGCCCTCATCTTTTTCCCCATTTCTGATTTTGGCTTCATTATAGTTTTGAGAAGGCATGCATTTCTAATGCCTGATATTTGATTTGATATACTTATACATAGCTAGAAGTGTATTTATTGATGAAATTTATATATTGCCTCAATCCAGCTGAAGTCTAGGAAGATTACTATACATGTATATAAAACACTGATGATGATGATGATGATGATGATGATGATGATGATATAAAATGTAACATACAACTATACTAAAAAGAAAATAAAGCCTACACACACACACACACACACACACACAGGGCTGTGCCGTCAGTGAAAAGGTTGGGGGGCTGCTGCTTTAAAGAATAAAGATGTGGGTCCACATTGTTTTATCAACTACAAGCTTGTTACTTTGTTCAGCACAGAGAAATACTAACTTAAGTTGAATAGTAAACCCCATTATCTTACTCTTATTTTTAAACTGCACCATTGACTGAACCTGTATGTATTCACTTTATATTCCACTGGCTCAAATTACTAGAATAAACAGAAAAGTTCCACATCGGGAAATTTTTTGTGGGTTGGAGTAATACCAAGAAGTATATCTATAACTCCCTAGAAAAACACATCTCCATTAATTTTTAAAGTCTACCTCACACAACCTCCTCCTTCCCAACAACATGACTTCCTTCTTGTAGTAAAATTGCTTATTGATACTATTCTGCTGTTAACTAATTGCAAAATATATAGGTTAGTTTTTAGAAAACTGATTTTTCATGCCCACAAGCCCACAAGCAAAGTCTTAACTGTAGACTTCCCTTCCTTGGTTACAGTATTGGGTGATGGTGATGATGGAATATCCAGGACACTTTTTTCCACATAAAATCTGGTTGGAAATTTTTTGGAAGTGTATCTCTGTATGTTTCTGTGACCTTTTGTATGTTTTTCATACTCCTTAGGGCTGAAGAGATTCCTTTGAAAATCTTAGCACACAACAGCTTAGTTGGAAGATTGATTGGCAAAGAAGGAAGAAACTTGAAGAAAATTGAGCAAGATACAGGGACCAAAATCACTATTTCTCCGTGAGTACCAGTGAATGTTGCTGCCATCAGGCAAGACCAGCCTTCCCCAACCTAACACCCTGCAGGTACGTTGGACTTTTAACACCCATTCTCCCCATGCAGGACATCAAATGACTTAGCTGGGGATGATGGGAGCTGTAGTCCAGCACTTTTAGGAGACACTGGTTGGGAAAAGCTGGACACAACTCTTACTTCTTAGTCTGCTGCATGGTGCACTCTAGATCCATAGCTTGCTCACCCTCCTAAGCAGAACTTACCTGTACTGTCTTAGCCTAGTTTAGAGAGAGACATCTAGATTTCATTGAACCCAGAAAATTTTTTATAGTTTTATAGTGCTAATGTTTAATTGAGTTGTAAATTTGCATGGCGTATTTAATTCTGTTTGCTACCCAGAGTCCTTTTAGTACATGGGTAGCTGTATAAATTTTAATAATTCATAAAATACATCAGCTTTTAAATAAAGTAAAATATATAAAATGTCAGTAAAACACCACATGTTTATGTGGCTTAGAAGAATGAATGAACCAGGAAAATTTCCTTACATGAAGGAACATAATAGCACTATAATTCTATAATACTAATTTATTTATAAGGATGAGGGCCTTCTTTCCAGCTACCATTATTTTCCTGCCTTTGTCTCTTCACTGTCTCCAATCATCCATCCATCCATCCATCCATCCATTCCACCAACCTGTCTACTTACCTCTCTGTAATGAAGTAGTTAGTGCTAATTAAAATGATTGAAAATAATCATTTACAGTGGGAAGTATTTTAGAGTAGATGTATGCTAAATTATTCCCTTTCTTCAACACAAGTTAGGTTACTGTTTCTGGTTTGGGAACAGTATAAAATTCATCTAAAAAACCCAGTGATTTATTAATGCAGTAAGTAGCCTAGGAACCTGAGCCTGTCTTTTTGCACATGGCATTTCTCAAAATCTTCAGTTCACAAGCAACTCTATCATCCAGTGTGATTCAAAGTGTTGCATTCAGAAATTAAAGGTCTCAAATCTCCTAGTATAAACTCCAGCACTTCATAAAATTATTGGTGCTTGTTGATTCCAACGTTAGCCATTCACTGTTGCCTTCTGCGTAAATAGGGCGTTTTCTAATTTGATGGGTTTCACCCACCCAGTAATATAATTTAACTGCTTGGATTTTATTTAAAAAGATTCATTCTGACAAACTTGCCCTATTGACCTCGTTTTAGAGCTGGCTATAAATCCTATTTTTTTATATTGAAAGGATATTCATTTGTTATTTTGTGATTGTTCAGTTTGCAGGATTTAACCATTTATAACCCTGAAAGAACCATCACTGTGAAGGGTACGATTGAGGCCTGTACCAATGCTGAAGTAGAGATAATGAACAAACTGCGGGAAGCCTATGAGAATGACGTGGTAGCAATCAATGTAAGTTCCTCTCCTGGTGTATATGTGTTTTCTTTGTCAAAACCAAATAATTACAAATCATATAAGAAGTCTAATAAAGACGGAAGTGAACCTGAGATGCCCCAGAGCTTGCTAAATAAAAGTCCTGTGGCCTCATCTTTTTTCCTTCCCCATCAGATTACATTGTTTATCCCATTTTTCTTTGTGTTTCTTTCTAGCAACAAGCCAATCTCATCCCTGGACTTAATCTCAATGCATTGGGCATCTTCTCAACAGGTTTATCCATGCTTCCCTCAGGAGCTGCAGCCCGTAGACCTGCTATTACTGCTCCCTACAACCCTTTTGCTGTAAGTAGACACACATCCACATCTGTACGTATAGCCAACAACATGGTTCCCAAGTTGCCAATAGGTATACAGACCTCTGCCTTGAAGTTTGTCGAGTTCCCTGCCCCATATTGACTTTTATACATATGTACATATGTATGTATGTACATTTAAGAATCCAAAGTTTTATAAAGCAGGTTCAGTATCATCTTTGTTTCCAAGAACAGTTCTTGGCTCCAGGAGGGCCTTGTAGACAATCTTAGAAAATAAACATGATAAAAGAACTGAAGGCCTATCATGTTTATTTTCTAAGTTTGCCTACAAGATCGGTGTTTTATTTGGAAAGGTGCCTATCTGCCAAATCCTTTTCTATAAGAGTCTCAAATGCTTAGGCTGTTTGCTGATATGCTTGCCTTCAGTTTTTTTTAGGAAATAAGGGTTATATAGTATTAGGCTTTCTTTCTTTCTTTGGCTGTGTATAAGAACATGTTTTGTTCTGTAAGGGAAATATCAGGTTTGTATTAGGTACTATCTTTACTCAAATGTAATCTCCAATTGTAATTGGAGAGAAACAGCAAGTTCAGTTGCCGTAGAATGGAAGCAAGATTTTTACAAATGACAGAACAGTAATAGAGGTCCATCTCTCAGATTACTTGTAATATAGCGAAAGACACTTTCAAACAAGGATAAAACAACATATTTCTTTAGCACCTCTTTTTGAAAGCAAACTTTCATGGGGGAATTTGTCTTTTGTGGCTAAGTCTTTTGAGTGGCATTTGTTTGTAGAAGAGGGTTCTAAGATACTTTTTTGTTTTGTATGAACTTAATTTTGAAAACAAAACATATAAAATCTTCTTTTATAGATCTGTGACTACATTTGGGAAAAGGTATATTCTTATTTGGTTGTCATTCCATGCGAAGAAGTATGGTTTTCATTGTCCATTTTTGGTTCTCATATGTTAAAGTCACTGTTCCTTTCTGGGTCTTACACTGGTCTCCAGAATATATGGAGCAGGGGTGAAATCCAGCAGGTTCTGACAGGTTCTGGAGAACTGGTAGCGGAAATTTTGAGTAGTTCGGGAACTGGCAAATGCCACCTCTGGCTGGCCCCAGAATGGGGTGGGAATGGAGATTTTGCAATATCCTTCCCCCAGAAGTGGGGAGGGAACAGACATTTTGCAGTATTGTTCTCCTGGAGTGGGGTGCGAATGGAGATTTTGCAGTATCCTTCCTCTGCCACATCAACCAAGCCACACCATGCCACCAAGCCACGCCCACAGAACCAGTAGTAAAAAAAATGGATTTCACCACTGATATGGAGGGAATGATCCAATTGTTTGGTGGTAGGGCATTTGCTCTATATTTGCTCTATATGCATAGGATTCCAAGGCATCTCCTGTGAATAAGGGATCTTAGACAGATCTTGGAGAGCTACTGCTACCACTGATCTAGATGTGCCAGTGGTTTGATTCAGCATAAGACTGATTCATATGTTATTTAATTTTAAAATATTGCACAGTGGTTCACAACTATGACAATAATAACCATAATTACATGGAGAACTCAAGTCAGTGAAACAATAAAGTAGTACAAATGTACAATCATAAAAATAAATGAGACACTAGAAGCCATTTAATAGATCTTAATAGCATATAAAATCAGAATTACATTATATTTTGGTTGGTTTCAGAAATAAAATAGAAAGGAAATAGTTCAGGTTTCTGGAGATGTTATTAAGGAAGCTCAGCTTGTTATAGAGGCCAGTTTTGTAAGATACATAAAGGCTTTTTTGCAAGAACCTATAGGAATAGCTTGTCAGGCATTTGGGGTTCAGTCCAATATCTCTCCAAAAAGCCTCTTGCGTACATTTTCCTGGTACTTACGCCCTTAGCTTTTGGCCTGCCCCCACTGATGTTAACTTTTTTTCCTGCCGTAGAGCCAAGCAGCATACCTTTCGGGCCTTAATGGAGCCTCGCTGACTGGCACATATCCCCATCTGCACTCCGTAAGTGCGTTACCCTCTTCTGTCTGGATGCCACCCTTTCATGCACCTTGCTTTGTATCATGCCCGCCTTTTGCTTTGCAGGCTTTTAGGCTGCCGTCAAATGATTCTGCACTGTGGCAGTTTTCTAAACATTGATTCACCCAGTCCTGTTTAGAGAAAGTAACTTAGCTGCGTGATAAAGCTACCAAGCAGATCTTCTCTGTCCTTGCATGTAGTATTTGCTTTACACATTTTGCTTACAGTTCTGGAGGCACCAACACCAACTGCAACACTTTATGTCTCAATGGGCAGCTAGCTAATCAAGTTGAAGTATAGAAGTACAGTGGTCTCATAATAGTTGTTGGCAATAGTTTTCCTCAGGACAATTGTTAGCAAAGCACTATTTATCATTTCTCAGAATCTGTTTTGCTACTTTGATAATGTTTTACACATGAACATATAATACTTGTACTGTAATATGAACATATAATACTTATACTGTCAGCTATTGGCCTTAACCCAAAGTTATCTAGTTTAATTGGTAGTGGCTCTCCAAGGTTGTGGAATAGTTTTATGAGACCCATTTTATTAATAAGAAATGGCAAGAATTGAACCTGTTTTTTTCTGTATGTTATATTATGCATACTGCTGCTTGTTTATGTAGCATCTTGGTGCCTTCTCAGACAGAAACTTCACCAACTGCAGAGATCAATAACTAAATATCTAAGCTTCAGAAAGCTTCACTTGATACAATTCTGTTATTGCCTAGAGTTCATGTCCGTAATGCTAGCTTGGTCTCTCTTGCTCTATAGTGGAAGTGAATAATGTGTTGTCCTTCAGATTTTTTTTGAAATTTTAATTCTCATCGGCTGTAACTGTTAACAGTATTGGCTAAGAGTGATGGCAAAGGTCAAAAACAATCTGGAGGGCTGTTTATTACTATTAGACAACCCATGACTCCTTTGGCCATCATTTCAGAGATATTTCCTTATCAGATTCCTCAGTGCCTTCAACAATGACAGAGTTTCCAATGTATTGCCTTCTCTGGAAAAGCTGGGATACATTCAGAGATGTATCAGCTTTGAAAATAGTCTATGTTGAACTTAATAGCACAGTCAAATGTCAGCACAGAAAATGTTTTATGACATTTTGTACTAGGTCGTAAAGTGTTTCATGATAATTTTTATGTCATAAAATGTTTTATAACATTTGCCAAATTTCAGTTCCACAGGAGTCATGGCTCCCAGATTTTGCACACGTTCTATAAGCTAGCTCATTTGAAATATCTCAATTGAAAAGTTTTGCCCTATAGTGCACCATTTTGGCCAGTTAAAGGTCATACGAATCAGAGTTTAGTAATATATAGATCCTTCCTCAATTAATCAATTGGAAATTTGTCAGTTCTTGAAAAATGACATTCAATAAGAATGGCAAATTTCTTTTATGCTTTGCTGTATCATTCATTTTTAATAATGATGATCCTTGTGGGACATTCCAACATTTTCAGGTAAAACTGCATATACTTATCTGGGAGTGGGGTCCTAAAATCACTGGGGGTATATTTAGTTCTTCATTGTAGAGCTGTGAATTATCAGTCTTTCCACTCTGTTTGTGTGTGTTGCAAAATAATCTTTTGTTCATTTACAGTTTAGTTCTTCTGTCCTAATATAAACTAGAAAATAATTTTAGTGATGATTTACAGCCTGATATCTCTGGATATGCATTTCTATTATAGAAAGAATTAGAATTCAAACAATTTTCTCTAAGCAAAATTGAAAGTACATAGGAAAAGTGGAGGAGTCAAACCCTCATTGTCATAGCTTGCTGTTATCCTTTCAATAATCTCTTGGCATAGTATTTAGTATTCATGACTCTCAGTGACTAGAGGAAGTTATTATTGTGTTATTTAAATTTGCATACCACCTGACTTCCAATGACTTGGTCATTGAGAAGGAAATAACATTAAAAGAACTAATATTAATTTATTAATTATTGAATTTATATGCCCTATTCCCAATGATTCTGGGTGGGTTACAATAATAAGCAGAAATTACAATAAAATCAGTAACATAATTAGTGACTATATTTATAATTTATAATTAGTAACACAATTGAGACTGACAGCTCAGTTGCTAAATGATGTGGTTGCTAAGTGGAAAATCATGTGACTGCAACTGTGATTATGATTTTACTTCAATTTTTCTTTGTTTTATGGCATCAGAAGGATGCGATCCCAAACATCTGGGTCAGCCTAAAAGGCAGGGAAGTTTTCCAGAATTTGAAACATGAGTAAACTCAGTAAAAGGGCAAATCTTACAGCATTTTTCCCCAGTCTTCCACCCTTTGGAATGCTTACCTCAGTGCTGGAGTAATTAGCAAAAAGAGAATTAATGTTTGCATTTTCATTTATTAGAGAGGAAGGGATTGCAAGACAATAAGCAGACACACAATGAGAAATACACACTGAAAGAAGTGGACTAGCATTGGCTGTTTGCTTAGCACATTTGCAACTGTGATTGCTTAGCATGTTTGCAACTATGAGCCAAAGGTGGGAAAGTGACTAAAGTCTTGTCAGTTACAGGCAGCAGTTGCCAGACAGCTAATTAAAATCACAGAGTTGAGCTTGTTAACTTGCCGTTAGCACCTTTTGGTTTAAGTGCTGTACTACAGAGAAAAACAGTTCAGGAAGGAATAGCTTGTTTATATAATCTCTCTGTTCTGCAAGAGGGAGGAAATAAAAAAATGGCACAGGACAACGTGTAGTGACTGACTGTAATAATGAATATGTGATTGAGAAGATACCACAAAGGTTGTAAATAAAGGCATGGTTGTAAAATAATTTTATCATTACTATTGTAACTCTGAAAGGTTGCTGCCTGAGGCAGTATTAAATGAGGTCTACCTGTATTGAAAATTACTGATCTTCCTTCTTGTTGATCTTATTCTTCTATCTCCTGTCCTATAGAAGCTGATATAGTGTTCTTAATGTGATTCAAGATGATGATGGTCAGTAATATACAATGTCAATTGGATACCATTTAATAAAATACTTCTCTGTTATATTTTATTAATAATTAGGATAGTAAAAGAGAGTTTAATGCGTATTTATACATGAAATGATTATTCTAATTTGCGTATATCTGGGTAGAAAATATTTTCTAAGTATAGAAAGTATAAAGAGTCATTAAGCTATCTTGAGAGTCTCCTTCTTACAATGTCTTATGTGCTGTGGGATTGCCAATTGAATGACAGATAAAGGGATACAGGAACCATGTTATAATATTTTTTCTTCCCCACAATTTCGTAATTTTCTTCAGGATGAAGTAAGGCTGAAGCACAACTAAACATTTGCTTTTTTCCAGTAATATTTGACATTAACAAGCTGGCTTTCCTTCCTCTTTTTCTCTTTTCCTGCATGCAAATCATTTCAACTGTACAAGATAACCAAACTTGGGAGGCAAAAATCATCGTCAACCCCTTGTCTTCTCCCAAGGTACATGATGTCTCATTTTGTTATCCACAGTTGCCAGAGCAAGAAGTGGTGAATTTGTTCATCCCAACACAGGCAGTAGGTGCCATTATTGGAAAAAAGGGCCAACACATTAAGCAGCTAGCAAGATTTGCAGGTGCTTCAATCAAGGTAAGATGTACGATTGTATCATCACCCTCTTTTCTCTATTGCTATGTTTTGTTTTGTTTTTCCATCACGTAAACCAAATTCTTATACTGAACTTTGATCAGAAAATGAGGGTTCTGGACTAGAATTGGGGTTCAAATCCATCATTAGCCAAGAAGGACAATCATTCTCCCTCAGCCTAACTTACATTACACAGTTGTTTTTGTGGGGATAAAATGAAGGAAGATCCCATGTAAACTATCTTCAGCTGTGAAGAAAAGGCAGGATATAAACTAAAAAAGTAAAGAAAAATAATTAACCAAGACTAAGGAATTTATTGACCTTCAAATAATGAAGAACTAGCAGCTCCAGCATGCATGACATTGAAAACCTGGATTCACTGTCATGACACTCTACACAAAAACTTTCCTGCAAACATTTGTTTCTTGCTGTAACAAACAAGATAAGAAACATTTCTTTTAGCAGTGCAACTTTCTTTAAGTAAAGCAGTAATCTGCTGAGATCTTTAAAGCAGGTAATGAATCAGTGAATTATATGTGTATCTTTTCAAGAATGTCCTATTTAGCTATTTCTCCACTGTATATATGTGTATCTATTTCTACAAACCCTATGCCTACTTAAGAGTTAAGTAATGTCCTTAATTACACTTGGCTGCCAACCTGATAGAACTGGTGAGAATCATCAATTCTTCAACCTTCTCTCAGGTCTACTGTCTAAGAAAACCAAGTTACTTTCTGAATCTCTGTGCCTGTGTGTCTTTGGGAAGAGATTGGTCTTTCTCCTAACAGATTGGTTGCCATTTTCTTTCTTTCCAAAACACAAACCATACACACATATCTGTCTGCTAAACTGTAAGCAAGACTGCTAAGAAAGCAGGGAAGACTTATTTCACATATAACTCACTTATTCTTCCTTCTTTGCAGGTCTTCTAATGTCAGTAGATTACTTAGGATAGTGAGCTATTGTAGTGAAAAAAGTAATTTTCTCACCCGATAATTATCTTAACACAACATCACTTTCCAAAATCCTTTCAGTGGGCTTCCATATACAGTAAACTTATTGTTCTGAGAAGACCTTTCCCCCAAAATTAATAGGCAGAATAGCTGACTGATAGACTGAACAAATGTTAGCTAATATTGAATGCAATCCACAGGTTAGTTATCCATAAAACCCTACTTTTCATTCATTTTATGAATTGCAGTTGCTTCCTACCTATCCTCTGGGTAATGTAAATTACTGACTACTGCAAACAATGTACCAGTGAAAAAGATGAAATATTTGTGGGGAAACAGAATTCCTTTCTGGAGAAATAACTGCAGATCTTAGCTATGGACGTCTCTTTAGAAGGCAATTGTTTTCTCCCAACCTTCAAATACTGTAAACTGATGTAGAAAAGACAACTGGATGAGTATACAGAAAAGCAGTGTATTTAAGAAATGATTCATTATGAGAGACTGACTCAAGTAATCTCTGGGACTGTCTGATGAGTCAGCCTGACTTATCCTACAATACATGAGCAAAGCAAGTTTGGGTAAAGTTTCACCAATCAGAGTAATCTGTGAATGAATCCCCAAGAATCAGACTTTTGGATTGCAACTTATGATACACCAAAACTACTGCTGAACATATTTGAATACATTCTGTATAGAACAATTGCTAATTTAAGAAGTAATTATTTTTTTAATATGGTTTTCACTCTGAAGCTCATTCCTGTGGTAAAAATTGAGAAATGAGACATTTTCCTTAAGAAAAAAATTGGAGACTTTGCTGAACTCCAACAGGGTGTTTTGATGTGAAATCTTTTGCTTTTTGCAAAGTGGTCTCTCTCGTATTTCTTTGTTCTCTCACACTCATCTTCAACTAGTATTGAGATGTAATTATTGCATACTATAATAATTATTCTATACTATATTATTACAGGATTATGATTCCCACAATCTCCTATGGTAATGGCTAAGAACTTCATTGCTATCCAAAATATATAACTGTTGGGAAAAGGTATCTTAGGTTAATTGCAGCAATGTTTTATCACCAGTGAAAGAAGAGTTTCTTTTCCTCCTTATTTTGAGCAAGAGGCTCCATCTTTGAAGGAAAGATTCCAGAAATTGTTATTGGTCACTCTAAGAAACTGAATAGAATCTGTATTGTTAAAAACGAAGAACCGTTTTTCATTTCCCCCCCTTTGTAGTTGAAATTGGTACTCAAAATTAAACACAATAAAAATTGCTTAAAAAACTAGATATAATAAAGAATTCAGAGATGAATTCAAGAACCAATCTAGATTTTCAGTAATAATGATAATGTTTTCAGTATAATGGCATCCACAGCAGTGTCCTTTGAAGTTCAGAGCTGCTTCATTATTTTTTGTATTTGATTGAGAAGCATTGATTGAAAACTGAGGGAAAAATAAATTTGTATACCCTGTTGTGTGTTCCCTGTAACTTGCAGATTGCACCAGCTGAGAGTCCAGATGCCAGTGAGAGGATGGTTATAATTACAGGGGCCCCAGAAGCACAATTCAAGGTCAGTATTAATAAGCTTATAACATGAAAAGCAAGACAGTTGCCTGCTTCTTTATTCCAGCTACTGAAATGATGTGGGCAGCAGCTGTTCAAGAGGACAGATACGCTGGCAGACCAAGCAACCTACCATTTTTACTGCTGCTTACCCCAGTGTTATAGGGATATGGACTCAGGCAATCCTCACAGCCATAGCTTGAAACACCATCAAAATAGTATCTAGTCACTTTTTTCAATGCCATTGTAACTTTGAATGGTCACTAAACAAATTGTTGTAAGTCAAGGATTACCTGTAGTTTTATATATATAGTATTTCATATGTACCACTTATAAGTAAATCTCACTGTGTTTAGTGTGACTATTCCAGATATATGTGCATCGGGTAGCAACCTCAATCCCATAATGCTAGAAAGAGTTTCTTTTTTGCTGAAGTTAGAACAGATTTGTGGCCAAAGTTTTTGAAACTTTACAAGCGTACGTAATTTCACTACTATTTTAAGTCCCAAAATAGGACAAATCATGCTTTAAATACTAGATATCTGATGGGCTTATAACTTTTCTAACTGATAAGGAAATAGCTGGTCTGGGTCCTATTTAAAAAAAAGATGACTGGGTTTTCTAAATAAAATTGGTTTTTAGGAACAACAGCCGTCCTTTCCTTTGTTACTGTAGCTAAATTTGGTATTGCAAACAGGCTGGGCGAATCCTCAACACAGCACCCAATACTGATGTCATACTGGATGGGTTAAGTAATTTCAAGCTCTTTATCAACCAAAATTCAAAAACTCAATTCTTTTCCCATGAAACACCCAAATGTATTCTTTGTATCATGAATATATATTATAAATTAAATTTCATCTTTTTTCTCAAAGTTTTCTTTCGCTGGTTGATGAATAATAAGAGACTCCATTGATCTAATTTCTACCTTAGGCCCAAGGACGGATATTTGGAAAACTGAAAGAAGAAAACTTTTTCAATCCAAAAGAAGAAGTGAAGCTTGAAGCTCACATCAAGGTGCCTTCTTCTGCTGCAGGTCGGGTGATAGGAAAAGGTGGCAAAACAGTAAGTGGGATAAATCTTACATTGAAGGATTTAGTGAATGATTAGTGAATAAAACACAGTACGTTGTCTAACTCTGAAATAAGAAAGTCGTTTTAAGCAAAAATTGTTGTTTGTTTCACATCAAAAGCAAATGAGAGCATCTTTGTTAGTTTGATAATAAACCACACTAGAATTTTTTTTCTGTATACTTGCTGTTATAGGTGAATGAACTACAGAATTTAACTAGTGCAGAAGTAATTGTACCACGTGACCAAACTCCTGATGAAAACGAGGAAGTTGTTGTCAAAATAATTGGTCACTTCTTTGCCAGTCAGGTATAGTAGTACTGTAAAATAATTTGTTCAGTAAGTAGCTATTCAATTTTCAAACTGCTATTTGGATGATATGGAAATGCATGCTCCTTCCCGGTTTAGGTGTATGCAGTCAGAATGGTAGAAGCAGTCATGCTCACCTTCATCAATATCTTCTACCCCACTCCTGAAAATGCCACACAGAGACACTTCTGTTAATTGCAATTGGCTATTTTCTTTGAGGACAAAGAGCCAAAAGGAAAAAAAAACCCTAAATCTCGTTTGCAGCAAAACCATTTGCTATATCTCTCCATCCATTCCTGTGAATCAACTTTGCTTACAGCATGGTCACACAATTTTTCATACGTTGCTTTTCGTTCTGTATTTGTTCCCTCAAAGTATATACATACATATTGTTTCTCATTTTTTAAAAGAAATTCCAAAATACTTTGCAAATACTTTTGGATGGTTTAGGTTGGTGTTTAGGGAAAATAAATTCTTCAGGAAACAATTATAATGTTCTGCTAAAGTAATGTTTAAATTATAAACTAAACAGCAGGGAAAATCATGCAACATTCCTAAATGTCAGAATAGTCCATTCATTGTTTATGGTTTTCTCCATACTGAAGAGGATTAATATACACATCCTAATCAATACAGACAGCTTTCCAATTTTCTCCTTTTTTGAAACAAGTACTCTGTCTTTCTCCCTATTATAGACTGCTCAGCGCAAGATCAGGGAAATTGTCCAGCAAGTGAAACAGCAGGAACAGAAACATCCACAAGGCACCCCGGCCTCGCAGCGCAGCAAATGAGGCTGCAGGGTGCTAGTCAGCAACAACTGATGAATGTAGCCCTTCCAACACCTGATAGAATCACCGGACCAGGGAGCAAACCAAAGACTATCTGACGGCATCCAAGTCTGCCCAAGAGGCTGGGGCTCTACAGAGGACATCCAGTACCCAGGGAGTGGGAAGGGATGGGCTTCAGCCAGCAGAAACTGCCTCTCTCACCCCATAGTCTCATGGAGTCTCTCTAACAGTACAACGCTATCCCTTTAGTTGGACTAACATAGGCAGAAATTTTTTGCAAAAATTTTCTGTACATGTATGTACATACTAGGAAAGCATTTTTTACACAGTGCATGAGCTGCTGCACCAGATAGCATTAATATATTTTAGAATTAATCTAGCTAACTAAACTAACTCCAGTCTTTAATTTTTTAACAATTACAATTTTTTTTAAGAAAAAGCCAGCTTTTCTAGACTAAAATTTAAAGGCTAGTCCGTTGTGGGTTTCTAACAGAAAGTAGGAGGGGGACGTAGGATAGCCAGAACAAAATTGAAATGAGACTCAAAGGTGAACAATACTTTGAAGGACTTCAGGATGATTAATGGTAGCAGCACACCATCAAAGATTGCCTGTAAGTGCCAACAGAAGGGATACCGTCTTGTTAGCAGAGGAATCTCTATGCATTTCTTTCTCCAGCTCATGTGATCTTCTCTTTGCTTCACAGATCTCAAACTGGTTTTGCATACAGTCTCTCATTTTGTACCAGGGTGCAATCCTCCAAGTACATGCGCATGTGTACGTGTGTGTGTGTATATATATATATATATATATATGTATGTGTGTATGTATGTATGTATGTATGTATACATACACACAGTGTATGTGTGTATGTGCTATATATACACACAGACACACACAAAATGCCAAGCTTTATATCAGTTTCCTGAAAGGGTGGGGGAGGGGAAAACTTTTACCCTGCTTACAGGAAAATAGAGCACACTTGGTACTTTTGCATGCAGAATGCTGCCACCAATACTTTGGGAAATGGATTTTTAAAATGGGATTAACAAGAGGGTGTTGGCCCAGGGCATGAAAATTGCAACTTTTTTCAAAAAAAGAAAAAAAAAGAAACAAACTACCTCAGGTGTTTTCATACCTCAGCACCTTGCTCTTGTGTGTCCCTTTTTGAGATTTTGTATGCCTTGTAAAACTGAGAGTTGGAGCATTTTTTTATTTTTTTAATAAAACTGAGTTGGAAATAAATTTAGACAAAAGACAGCTGCCAGGTGGAAGAAAACATCATTCTGTATGATGATTATTCTGTATTATTCTTCTGCTAGATGTGAGTCAATAACCTTCAAACATAGTAATAATAAAAATAGAAGTGCAAGAGACACTGGAGTAGAACTCCTGAGTTTGACAGGTTAAACACACTATTAGAGTTTTTCTGTGCTAACAGATGGATGTTATACTGGTTCTGTGAACATGCCATTGTACCATCAGGTTGAAACACCAGTTTTCTCTACTTTAAACAGTGTTCTGTGGAAAAGCAAACAAAAAAACAAAAACAAAATACATCCAGCTAACAAGACCTGACCTCTGTAGCTTTATTTAACTACAAAGTTGGAAAATAGATGGGGTGCAAACCTTCCTCTCTCTAATCTATATCTTCCCTTGCTTTTAATTAGAGGACCTTTTGTGATCTTGTGAGGTCAGCGGGTGGAACAGAAACAAAGATGTGTTTTGTACAAGTACCTGGTGCAGGTTCAGTGACAACATCAAATCAGATACTGTTTCAGCCATAAAGCCAACATATCAGTCAACAATCCAGTTTAAAGCATTCCTCCTAGATTATTATGTCCAGCCATTGTTTGAAGGCACACACTGAAGGGAGGGTCCTTTTAATTAAGATACCACTACTACAGACTTCAAAAACACATTTTCCTCTGCATTTTCAGAAGACATTTAACAAAGCCTTTTACAAGTAAAATGAAAGACATAGGCCGAAACAAAGATGATCTGAAAACTTAAAAACATTTTGTGTGAGTGTGTATCTTGCTATTTACTGTGATAGGGGAAAAAATAATATTTTCTAAGATAAAGTTTACAGAGAGCTAATACCTTACAGCAGAGGTTCTCAACAGTTGGTCAGGACACTTGGAGATCATAGCCAATTTAGATCACAGTTGCTTTTAAAATCTGATCAGGCTTGAGAAAACAAAATCGGAGCATTGTCAAAAATTACCTCAGCCTTTGTGAAGCTACAAGCGGGCAGCTGCAGTATCACAAAGTTGGAGAACTCTTTGATTTATAGAATAAAATATAATAATTGAAAGCAAGAAATGAAGTTTTTCTGCCCAACTGTCACAGTGAAATCACAGTGAAATAATCTATTTTATTCATGGATGATCACATTTGTTCATTATCATTTTAGTGGGTTGTGGGTTAGAGTGTATTTGAGAGTTTGGAAAGTTTGAGAGCCTGTTTTAACAGATTAACTGGGCATTTTGAAAAATACTTGTTTTCCTTTATAGAATTAAACTTGGTCCTATTGGGAGCTTCTTATAAATGAAGCAGAGCCAAAGATTAATAATACTTCATTGGTTCATCCCCAAATCTCGTTATTCTGGGTCCATTAACAGAGGGCATATCCTCTCAATAGAGCTTCCAACTCATTGCCTGCTTCCCTGCCTCCTGCTGCTGAGGCAACCTGAAGGCTCCCTATGGATTCTGTCCTATAAGGCCACCTGAGAGGAGACTAACAACTTGCTTGGGCTCCAATTGTATTGCTGCAGGATTGTCCACCTCATCTGACCACAGGGATCTCTAACTTTTTATGCTTTCATTGAAAAGGCTCTTAGAAACCCAAGGTCTTAGAAATAATGATCTCATGAAAGGCCTTCAGTACTCCAAATTCTATTCTGGCCCTTTCCCCCATTTAATTGTCCTGAATTTAATTCAGTTTTCTTGCTTGAAACTGCCCAGTTTAGAGCACAAAGATAGGAGATTCAAGCTGGTACTTAAAGCTAGAAATACCTATTTACCCAACAATTTGCAGAATTCTGACTTCTGATATGCAAAGACTTTGGGCTGCATGGGTCTAACTTCTGCTTCCTCATTCCCAACAAAATTAGCCACCTCACCTAAGCTGCATCTTTGCTGGGTGGCCAATGACTTCTCAGAGGACAAGCAGCTAAAGGATGATCATGGATTTGGACGGGCAACAATAGGCCAGTTCCTGCCTCAAGGTGATACACTTTCCCTCTGCCACAAATGCTCACGGGTCACAAACGGAAATACTTTTACTGTAGAGAATGTGAGGAGGGGGGAAGAAGAGGCCTGTTAATCCTGTCCAGAAGGGTCTGCACTGTATCAACAAGAGACAGGGAACGGAGAACGAAAAGAATCTTCCTTGCTCTTCTGCAGATGTAGGGGCTAACTGTTCTCTACATTAGGGCAGGTATTTTGACCTTGATCCCGAGACATGGTAAAGGGTTATAGTGATGGCAATGATTTTGATATCAGTATACTTTCTTCCCATTGAAGTCTGAATAAGCCCTTTCATAGTAAATAACAGTATCTGCTGTTAAATTTCTCGTTTGGGAGCACAGCTTTTAAACTATGCTTACTAGAAATGCATTCAAATTATTCTCAAACACCTAGATTGAATGTGTAAAACGGAGAGTTAAGCTATATTGGAAGAGCTGGCACAATTCAGCACTGATCAGCCAGTGCTAATCACACCAGTAGAATTTATTTCTAGAGAGGATAGGTTTTTTTAAATTAACTTTGAATATATTTTTACCAAGGGCCCACAAATCATCACAGTTCCATTCCTGATGTATTCTACAGTAAAAGATTTAATTCTGCCCAGGACACAGCTTTACTTTATAATAAAGTTACTTCCTGTAAACATATCTGCATTGTCATCTCTGTTTAACAGAAGTCAGGTCTTCAATATTAACTCCATTTGCTGATTGTCCACTGTAGTCTATTATAAGGCAAGTGAGGTGAAATACCATGCATAGAAAATAGAAAACTGGGCAACTAATATTACAGGTAGTCAACATACAACTGTTCATTTAGTGACCGTTTGAAGTTACAACACTATCGAAAAAAGTGACATGACCATTTTTCACTTATGATTGTTGCAGCATCCCCAGTCATGTGATTTACATTTGGATGCTTGACAACTGATTCATATTTATGACGGTTGCAGTGTCCTGGGATCATGAGACCATCTTCTGTGAACTTCTGACAAGCCAAGTCAATGGGGAAGCCAGATTCACTACACAACTGCATTACTAATTTAACTACTGCAGCAATTCATTTAATGTGGCAAGAAAAGTCATAAAATGGATCAAAACTCACTTAACAAATTTTTCACTTAGCAACATAAATTCTGGGCTCAATTGTGGTCATAGGTGGAGGACTATGTACTTTCCAAAGCAATGGAAAGCAGCCATAATTATGATTTGTTACTTTACAAATAGGTTATGATTAAGCTTTCAAAACAGTATATATAACCGGCCCGCAATTATTTGTTACAGCATAATTCCATGGTAAGGTGTTTATTAAAAGAAAGCTTCCTTTATGTGGCATGAGAATGCTTGTTTTTCTGTGCCTCAGCTCTAAAGTGAGTAGCCTAACATTGTGCACAAACTTAACATTTAGCCTAAAAAGCTTGACAGTAATGAAGGAATTAAGACTGTCATTGTGAAACAGAAAATCATTAATCTTGCTATTCCTCACCCATATTACATACATGGCAGCATAAAACAGTTGGAAAAACAGAAAAGGCAATGAAAGTCACATCAATTATATCATTTTTACTAGATGTTTATTTCCATTTTAGTTAACCTATCTTAAAATTCCAACACATATCCAACACATACAAGAATACAAATAAATAGTCTCATACAACATTTTAATTTTTAAATAAAGAATAATTCCCACCTAGGGCTTTTACAATGGATTTGTTACAAATCAAACAGAATTTTCCATTTTTCAGTATCACTAAGATCCAGTTATATGAAAATATAAACTCAGGAACATACTATGAGTAAGCACACTCCTTTCACTGCCTGCAAAATACAGTCGTAGATTCCAGACCAAATGCCCCAACACAAGTATACAATAAAACTTCAAAAATAAAGCTCAAAAAGCATGCTTTTTGCTTACAATCAAAGGGCGAGTCCAAATTGTATTTTGATTGGAGTAGATCAGTTAAAATTAATGGGCAAATCAGCTACAACTACAATTGCATTACTTATAAGCAGGTATAAGTTTGAATCCAATCGGCATTGAAACCATAGACAATCTGGCATTCTTTGGAAAATCGCAATATATGTATATTTCTTTTTCATGTCACATAGGTCATATTCATCCAAAAACTAAGCATCGGTCTACTTAAAAATACTCTGCCAGATTCCTGCCTGCCTCCAAATTTTTTTTCTCCTTGGAAAGAAAACTTCAAGAAAGAAATCTTCAAGGAAAAGCTTCTATTATACTTCTGGATAACTCCCATCTCTAGAAATGAAGCTTAGCCAAGAGAGTATTTTGAACCTTTGCCTTTAAATGGATACAAGTCATTTGTATAACCGGATGGTGTTTTATGCACGTGAACGATAACAGTGGTCTGGCATCATAGCAACTGCTGATGAAGAATTTCCCATACCATTTTTTTTCGATAATAAGGCATGTGAAACTGCAAAAAAGAAACTATGTTAATAGTTAATACTTCCATTTAGCAAGCATGCTGTCCATTTCATTTTTACTTTCCTTAATAACAAATGTTCTCTCAGTAACTGACAAAGCATACATGCATATAAAAGCCAAAATAAAATAAACATTAACAATGAGAATCACTAGCCCAGGATATAGAATACAAAAGACAGAAAATAGCTATTTGACATAAAACCAGTAAAGATCCAAGTCTATAATTTGTTGTGTCTAAATTGTTAAATATCTAGAAGAAGAGAAATTATTTGCCTAACTGTTGAAATATGGGCACTAAGCAAGGCCCTTTGGAGAGTGCATTTACAGAAGGCATCACCCAGCTTACAAAGCTCTCCCTGATGTTCATTCACTCTAGGTAGACACTAGGAAGAGACAGTCATTTAGATATTGACCTCAAGTTAATATCTAAACATTAAAGACATATTTGCATAAGGCTGGAAAAGACTGGAAGCCAATGCAACTATTAAGGTATTGGCATCTCATGATTATATCAATACGGGTTCAAAAAAGGTCCCTCCATTCTAGCCTCTGAAGATCCCAAACTCTTTTCAGGAGGTACCCTTACATACAGCACATTACAATAATCCAATTAGAAAATGGGTTTGCTTCCTCTATCCAGATATGGGCTGCAACTGGTATATTAACCAAAGCCGATAATTCGAGCTTCTAATCACTGAGGCAACTTGTGCCTTCAGTGATAACTTGGGATCCAGGAATAATCTAAGCTGCACATTTGAATTTTGGAGGAAATTTAACTTCTCCCACTACCAGAACGGATTAACCACCACTCAACTAGGCGAAGTTAAATTAAGCTTTAGTTTTTAGCCCTCGTCTAACCTGTTAACTTGCTCAATAGAGGTCACCTACTGCCCTCTCAGATTAAATAAAACAGATATCATCTACATACCAATAACATGACCAGTGGCACAGTGTTTAGTAGCTACTTGCCAATATGAACACATTACATTTGTGCTCTGGGACCTTTACTGGCTTCCAATTCTTGTATGTAATTCAAAGTGCTC
Source organism: Ahaetulla prasina (assembly GCF_028640845.1). NCBI lineage: Eukaryota > Metazoa > Chordata > Lepidosauria > Squamata > Colubridae > Ahaetulla > Ahaetulla prasina. Next base: position 66,239,969 of record NC_080544.1, on the reverse strand, counting down.
ATTTTACCTTTAGAGCCTTACAAAGTTTGGTACTGAAGTCTTTTAAGGGCATTTTCCACTCGATTTCAACTTGCTGACTACAAAGCTCCCAAGCAAATCTATTAGTGGTCCCTCTTGTCTGAGAGACTACAAGGCCAGTTTTTATGTGGTGGTGCTGAATGCTATGGAATAGCCTGCTGTCTGAAATTTGATCAGTTTGTTAGGCTTTCGGGAATTATTAAAAACTGCACTTTTTAAGACTTTAAGATGTAGCCTACTATTTTTACTGCTTTTTAATTGCCTGTTTTATAATTTTATTGATGTTTTAATTACTTTTGTTATGTAAAATCATTTACACTATACACATTTTATTAAGATTGTAAATCAGTAAAAGTTCCATGATTGCACCAGATTTAACAAAACTAATAGCTGATTCAGGATATTATGTTTACTGGTATCAAAAACACAGTGAAATCCAAATGAGCAAATTGGGTGGTATTTGCCATCTCCTTCTTACAAAAGGGAAGCCAAAACAGTTTCTGCCTAAAATCTAATCCAAAAATGAATCCAGTCAGTCAGTTTCAACTAAAAATTCTTGAAACTAATTCCAAGCATGCGCATCTTTTTCAATGGGATAATAATAATCAGCCTACTGTTTCTACCACAGAACTAATAACAAATACCTACCTCAAGAGATAGAGCAGCACGAAAATTGTTTCCTAAAGTATTTCAACTCACCTGTGTAAATGCAATGGGTTTATCCCTAGAAACAAACTCTGCAAATTTGCAAGTAAACATTCCACAGTCACTGCCATTTAATTGCTGCGGAATTTCCTAAGATTGAGAAAAGGGAATATACAGGAAAGCCTATTAACTTTTTCTTGTTTTATTTAAATTACACATCACTGAAATCTAAGAGGTTATAATACAGAAATTCTATAACAGATCATCAACTAAACAGGCATCTAAATTGATTGCTCAATTTCAGAAAATTTAGATAACAATCTATACTTTCCTGTACTGAACTGGAAATTCCTAAAGATGCACAATCTAGGATATACTTATTTATTCATTCAAATTTTACAGGCCACCTGAAGTTCAGCTGAAGTCTGTTTTCCCCATCCAGACTTTCATAGTCTCCAAGCAACAAGATAAATTTGCCAGAGGCTGAGATGAATAATTGGGAATCCTCAGGGAACTGACACCTCACCCCATGTGATAGATGAGCTCACCCAGCAGCTTCCTATAGATGTTGATGGACAAAGCATCAAACCCTGCAACACCCAACATAGTATGAGCCAAAGGTGGGAATTCTCCCCTCCCTCCGCATCACTAATGACTGGAATATCACTTGATGTTTTAGAAACTTTCACCTAATACAAGACATTTTATTTTTAATATGCTGGAGATTCAGGACCTACACAAATATCCATTTAAATAGGACTTCACTGTATCTATATTTTGCACTTAAATCAGGTCTAGATATAATAATCCTAGTTAAGTATCTATGATTTAGTAAATCAAACCTGAGCACCTTCTCTTACCCAACACATCCTCCCATACCTCTGAAGTGCTTTAATTATGTGTTGCTTTTTAAACCACAGACCCATTCTATGTGCAATAAGGAAACTGTGGTTTGAAGAAGCCACAACTGAAGTACTGAAATCAGTATAGAAGGGAAATTGGGTGTGTGTGAAGACTAAAACATTTATTCCTATATTAATACTTGAATCTTGCTGAAATGACCATTTTAGAAGTTTAGATGCACAGTAGAAATAGGGAGAAAAAGCAGTTGCACATACATGAGGCTTCATACTGTAAAGTGTCCAAGACGAAACATTAATATCCAGGTTTTTTTTTGCTTTACTTTCCTCTTGCAGATATTGTCTGTTCAATAAAAACATAACAAACAGTGATAACATTTTCCCCAAGAATTAAGATTATCACTCTTCAGAGGTAATAAAGTTTTGCATGGTGTATTTTTAATACATAAAAACTGAAAAAAATATCCACCCAAAGTTTACAGCAGTCAACAGAAGTAATGGTTCATTTTACCAATCTAATAGAAAAAGTAAAAAGGAACATTTTTTGTACTACTAGAGATCTACTTACAACAATCTCATGCAGATCCTGATGCCATTTTGTCCCATTGAATCAAAATATTTGATAGTTTTTCTCCTCAAATCTATAACCTACAGCAAAGTGAAGATTTTAGTAGAATCTGGCAGGCAACCATCATATTACACCCTCATCACCCAAAGAATTTTAGAAAAGCCAAAACGTATTTACCACTAATGCCCAATGTAGTCTGATATGAATAGGCACCAAGATTATGTCATGCTGGAATAAGTCAACTTCTTTGGTCCATCTTTTTACTGCATTATAACCCATAGAACTTAGCTTGGAATAGAAGAAAGTACTGAAAGCGTAAAGTACTGGAAATCTTTGCATTTTATTTCTCTCAACCAGAAGATTCATATAGAAATTAATGACCTATAATCAAAGAGAAGAGACAAGATAAGAGGAGAAAATACAGGGATACATAAACATACATCTACTATTTCAAATGTACTAATAAAATGCAATTAATTATCAGGGCTATTTTTATAGATATTCCCACAAAGCCTTTATTGGAATATTTCTATTCTTGAAAAATAGCCCTGAGAATTGCTTTTTATTAGTATACTTGAAATAGTGTACAGGCAATCCTAATTTAATGCCTGCCTTGTATAGCGATCATTTGCAATTATACAGTGAGAAAAAGTAACCTTGTGACCAATCCTCACATTTATGACCTTCACAGGCCTGTAAAAAAAAATTGAAGTAAATTCAGAAGCAAAGCTGTGGTTCCACTTAACAACTGCTTCACTTAATGACCAAGTTGCTGATCTTGATTGTGGTCACTAAATTAAGACTTCCTGTAAGACATACAAAGGGCTCAGGAAGTTACAATTCAATCAGACAAAAAGGGGAACTAATCCAGTCCAGAGGCCTGTTCCAGTTCCCACCTGCCCTAAATAAGGTGTGATGAAGCAAGCTTAAAAAACAATCACATTTTCATTATTTAGGAAGAAGATGCACACTGGACAAACTGTCATGAAGCAGATGAAGTGGCACTGTGCTGCATTTTCATCTGTCTCTTATGGGGGAAGTTAAAAGCAGAAAGGGACTGAGATGACCTCACTCAACATTTTGCAAGCCAGATGTACTGGTCTGATGGGCAATTTAACTACCAATGAGTAAAATTATTTTACCACATCGTTGAGCCAGTGCTGGTTTCTTAGTGTTTGAATGTCTCTTCGCGTAATATTCAGCTTGAAGGCGCTAGTCAAAATCTCATCATCTTGACCATAGCTCAGAGCATTTGCTATCTCTTTTTCCATATCCTGGAAGAACATTTTATACTTTGAAGGTCATAAACAGTTAATATTAAAACTAAACGTAGTCATTTTGAAGAAGTGAAGTGAGGGTAGAAACAACATATTCAGGTTGTTTTATCTTATAAAGAAAAAAGTGAACACAAATATCTTATTTCTAGCATACTTTATTCTGAAACTAACAGCTCTGGTATAATCTAATTTGAATGACTATTTCTTGAAATAAGTTACATTCCTATACTGGGGACAATAAAGACAGAACATATCTAGAGCTAATTTCAGGTAAACTTAGTCCTTTAATGCCTACCTTTGTAAACTCAGGGAAGCACTCTGTAGCCTTTTCCAAACTCAGATACTTTTCTCTTATTTCAACCAGAGAACGTCTTCTGCATGACGATTCTTTCTGGACCAGGCTTAATCTAAGCGATACTTCTTCGGATAGATCATTTCCCATCAAAGGCTGCATGGACCTCTGTAAATAAAATGGAAAAAAGAAACTGCCAAATCAAAGTCTGTAATGGAATTATTCATGGAAAGGAGTCCTTCAAAAGACAAAAGAATCTCATCAAAAGCTTCTTTATAAAACAACAAATTAGGAAATCCCTTTCCATACAGACTGGCAGAAAAAAAGGATCATTCAGTTGAGAAACTGTATCTTTTTCCCGCAATGAACTCTTTTGGCTTATAAACTACAGTAAACTTTTAAAAAGAAAGGGGAGAAGTAATACGTTTATGGTTCCCTGAGGTTGAGATATAGGATAAAAAAGAAGGGTTGACTCTTCTCCTGCGCCAAGAGGTTGACTTTCAAGGAAGAAAAAAAGTTGAAGGGTTTACTCTTTCTTTTTCTCTCTTGGAATATGCCTGGCTACCTGACACATAGTAAAATGCTCAGGTTAGGGGCTTCCAATTGCTTCTTTAGCACTGCAGTCAACAGCATGGAAGATTTTAGCAGAGTTGAACATAGGAAACTACCTCATAACAGACTGTTCCCAAGTTCAGTATTACCTATTCCAACAGTAAAGTTCTAGGATCTTAGTCATGATCATCTACATCATATCTGAACTGATGTAGAATTGGAATTCATCAGGGACTGAACTTAAATCTTATACCTGCAAATAATGAAATTCATGTCACTGGGCTATAATCTCCTATTTGTTTCCTTTTCCCCCCACCCCTTGGCAACACACATTTTAAACCACCCTGAATCTATAAAACCAATTTCCTAGAATGGTTCCTGACTGTAAAATTCCAGCTGGTTTGAAAGGGAATCCTAAATAATACACTCATAGATCCATTACAAAAAAATCTGAACAATTTCAGCAAGTCATTAAAAAAATACAATCACTATTCTGGTTTTTACTCTACATTATACATTTAACAATGCAGATTATCCATGACCAGATAAGATAATTTCATTTTAATCAATATAATTCTACATGAAAAACAGGAAACCATTATATTAGTGCAGTGTATATTACAATATTAACCAGCTGTATTGAAGATAAAACAACTTGGCATCTAACAATTTTACTAGTCAGAACTAAAAAAGTTCTCAGACTCCAAGATGTTACTTAGAAGTAAACACATACCTGCTATAACATTATGCCAAGTATTTAAATCTTAATATATTAAGAGTGGCAAATGATTCAAGAAGGCAGTATTCACAAAAGTTACTCAAATGTGGCTAAGAGATTTTAAACAATAATCCCTCCCTCCCTCCCTGAGATTATCCCAACCCATCTTTGAGGTAATGAGTGTGTTACAGGCCCCCTCTATGAAACATTATGATCTTGCAGGGCTGGGAAAATGTGTGACATCTCTATCACAGACTCTGCCCTCTGGAACAGCATCTCCCTCGGAGATATGGACAGTGTGCTCTTTCCTGAGGTGTGGGAAGGGTTTTAAGATCTGGTGTTTATGGAAGCCCTGTTGTAGTTTTTTGTTGTTGTTATGGTTGTTTTAGCCTGAGTTGTCCTACTTATGTTTTAAGCTGTTTTTCGGATTTTGTAAGTGGCCCAGAATTTGTTCAAGTAGATGACTGTAACAATTTAAAGACATTTTTAAAAATGGAACTCTACCATTATAGGGTATAATAATAGAATCTTAAAAGCTTAACAGAGATTCTCTCTCTCTCTCTCTCTCTTCTCTTCTACTAAATAGAATCAAGCTAGGGTAATCTTGAATTTTTTCCTTGTTCCATCCCCTCTATTAGGGCTAAGCTAATATTAGATAACGGTAATTGAATTCTGCCTTCAAGGCCATCTCCACACAAATTCTACACAACAAATTGTTTTTCTTTATACTTAAATCAGGTTCCTTGGGGAGGAGGGAAGGTAAATCCTTTAGGATTTTCTTCAAACTAGTAACTTTAATTTGGAAATCTTTTATCTTGTCCCATTATACAGCAGACCACTGGCATCTTGGAATTTGTCTAAGGTGCTGGATTTTGAGGAGAATAGTTCCTTTTTACTTAAAGTCTCAGTAGTATCATTGTGATTTGTGACCTTTGTAATTTGTCTTTCTCAAAGTTAATGTTTGCATTTTAATATTTAAATAGGAAGGATTCTTCATATTTTTAAATAAGTTTGATTTTTTAAATCTCTGGTGACGTTCTATTTCCCAAGGAGAAAGAAAAGTACTTTTTTTTTGTATATTTAACACAGCATGGGGTGTGATAGCCCTCTCCTTCTGACACATTAGGGATGGGGACTAAGATACCAGATGAGGCTACTTTAGAAGGTAATGGCAACAGGATTTATCAAGTCACTATCTAAAGCAGAAGATAGGCCAGGCTGAGAAAACCCGAGGCATACTAACAGAGGAAATTTGAGACTGCAAGCTTTCGATTTTGCGTGCTCATTATTATTATTGGTAGGAAAATGATTGAAAAGGAAAAGTTATGATTCTGAAATCCAAGAAAAATAATACTTGGTTGAAAAATTTCAGAAGACTAGCCTGAATGGTATTTGAAAATTAATGATAGCATTCTAAGCAGCTTCATTGTAATGTATTTTATTTCTTGTAATTATTATTGGCTACAAATTTAATTGAATTCCAAAGTAATTATTAATAAAATTTAAAAGAAAAAAAGACATAAGTGTCACAATAAAGAGTGCATCTTACCTCTTTTTTCTGTTCGAATACCTTTTCATGTTCTGTTGTTCTCTTTGCTATTGCTAATGATCTGATAGAAACATGGAGACAGAGAGGTTACTGGGAGTATTACAAAAGTAGAAAGAAACACTTTTATTATCAGGAAGCATGTTACAAGCATTTTATATCTGCTAAGCTAATGCAGTCAGAATAACCCTATAAATGTCAATTATAGTGGAATACAAAGAATGAAGCAGAACTAAATTATACATTGTTCAGTGGCTCATCCTTTCACACAAAAATATTATTTCTGAAGTATTAGAAAATCACTACATATAAAAAAGGATCTAGGAGTAAAAGTTTGGTTCAGTATTTAAAATCTGTAAACATGTTAAGTAGTACAGTGATGAGAGAAAGCCTGTTAGCATGTTAGAATTATCTATGATTCTGCAACAATAGGCTCTTTAAAAGAGATGAGACCTTCATCTAGACTAGGGTGTCAAACTCAATTTCATTGAGGGCCACATCAGGGTTGTTTGATCTGGGGGGGGTACATGGCCAGGGTGGATGTGGCCAGCTCAACACCACTTGTGTCAGGGGCACCTGTGGTGGCCCGAGCACTGTGCAAGTAAAAATAGGCTCCCGACCTTCGTTTTTGGCTGAGACAGCATCCTGCAATCCTCTGCCAGCGAAAACGGAGCTCAGGAGGTCCCTTGCAAGCTCAGTTTTCAACTGCAATGGCCTCCTACAACCAGTGGTGTGTTGCCCCCGGTTCGGACCAGTTCGCAAGAACCGGTAGTAAAACTGGCGGGAGGCTCTGCCCACCGACCTGGACGTTGTCAGGAAGCTTCTGTGCACATGCAGAAGCGGTCCTGTTGCAAACCAGTAGTAAAGGTAAGTAGAATCCACCACTGCCTACAACCCTCTGCCAGTGAAAACAGAGCTTGGGAGGTCTGTCTGCGGCCCTTGCGAGCTCCGTTTTTGGCTGTGACAGCCTCCTGCAACCCTCAGCCAGTGAAAACGGAGCTCAATTTTTGGTGGCAGAGGCACTGCGGGCCAGTCCTTTGCTGTTTCCAGAGCAGTCCCGCGGGCCAGATCTATGCACCCTGAAAGACAGATCCGGCTCCCGAGCCTTGAGTTTGACACTCCTGATCTAGACTATCTATATTTTTAACCAGAAGAGATTCTGATTAAAAAACAAAACACAATACCATGTCATGATTTACTGATCATACTATGCCCATGATGGCGAATCTGTGGCACGCGGAGCCATATTGGTGGGCATGTGAGCGTTGCCCTAGCTCAGCTCAGGTGTGTATGTGCCCGCTGGCCAGCTGATTTTTGTACCTTCTGGGCCCATCAGAAGTCAGGAAACAGGCTTTTTCCGGCCTCCGGGAGTTTGTGGGGAAGGCCCCTTTTTCGCTCTCCCCAGGCTCCAGAGGCTTTCTAGGAACTTGGGGAGGATGAAAATGCCGGAGGCCCTCTGAAGGCCGGAAATGGCCCATTTTCTGACTTCCGGTCCCACCCCCCAAAACCTGGGGAGGGCGAAAAACAGGCCCACCGGGCCATCACGTGCCAAAAGCGGGGGGAGCACAGGAGAGTCGCACGTGTATGCCTGGGGGCAGGGCATATTAAATTATGGGTGTGGGCACACGCACGCGTGACCCCCCTGCGTGACCCCAGCTTTTGGCACGCGACGGCAAAAAAGTTAGCCACTCTGCCAATACTCAATTTTCTTTCAATCTGCTCTTCATGACACAGGTTTATGGAAGTGAATGATGTCTTGATCCAGAGAGGCTCACAGAACTTGAAAAATAGTTGTCACTGTTCATCAGAATAGGAGGCTTACAAAATTGCCATCAATGGTCAGACAAAAATGTAAAAATGGAGAAAACGCACACTGTGATTAATTCCCAATAATAGTTGTCCAACAAAATTCACCACAAGAGCAAGGCATATAATATTCCAAAAGGCTATAAAGAATGAAGGGTAACAGCAAAGGATCTACAGGCCATTCCTCTATAGCCTGATGCCAGCAATCATAAAAAATAATCCCAAATGTGCTTTTTCAAGAGGCAACTGGACTTTCTAGTTTTTCTTTGAAGAAAAAAAGTAAAGTTTACAGGAGGATATCAAGGAGGAAAACTAAGAAAACTAAGATCATGGCATCCAGCCCTCTCAATTCCTGGCAGATAGATGGGGAAGAAATGGAGGTAGTGACAGATTTTATTTTCCTGGGCACCGCAGATGGGGACTGCAGCCAAGAAATTAAAAGACTATTGCTCCTGGGGAGGAAAGCTATGGCAAATCTAGACAGCCTACTAAAAAGCAGAGACATTTATTTATTTATTTATTTATTTATTTATTTATTTATTTATTTATTTTTCATATTTTTATACCGCCCTTCTCCGAGGACTCAGGGCGGTGTACAGCATAGATAAAACATAAATATCAAAAAATTTAAAATACAATATTCATTAAAAATCTAATTCAATGAGCTGAGTATTTGTAAAATTATAAAACCAAATTAAATCCCCTTAAAAACCCCACTAACAAACCCTCAATTAAAATTTATCATTAGGCTAGTCCTGCTTGGTGAAAGAAGAGTTTTGAGCTCGCGCTTAAAGGTCCGAAGATCAGGGAGAAGACGTAGCCCCACAGGTAGTTCGTTCCACAGGGCCGGAGCCCCCACAGAGAACACTCTTCCCCTGGGGGCCGCCAGCTGACATTGTTTGGCCGACGGCACCCTAAGGAGGCCCTCCCTGTGAGAGCGCACCGGTCGATGGGAGGTTACTGGCGGCAGCAGGCGGTCCTGTAAATATCCCGGTCCCATGCCATGGAGCGCTTTAAAGGTGATAACCAGAACCTTGAATCGCACCCAGAAGACCACTGGCAACCAATGCAGCCTGCGCAGGAGAGGTGTTACATGGGAGCTACGAGACGCTCCCTCTATCCCCCGCGCGGTCGCATTCTGTACCAGTTGGAGCCTCCTGGTGCTCTTCAAGGAGAGCCCCATGTAGAGACCATTGCAGTAATCCAGATCACCCTGCCAACAAAAGTGCATATAGTCAAGGCAATGGTTTTCCCAGTTGCAATGTATGGCTGTGAAGGTTGGACCATAAGAAAGGCTGAGTGCCAAAGAATTGAGGTCTTTGAACTCTGGTGCTGGAAAAGACTCCTGCGAGTCCCGTGGACTGCAAGGTGAACAAACAAGTCAGTCCTAGAGGAGATTAACCCTGACTGCTTTTTAGAAGGCCAGATCCTGAAGATGAAACTGAAATACTTTGGCCACCGAAAGAGAAGGAAGGACTCCCTGCTGAAAAGATTGAGGGCAAAAGAAGAACGGGACAAAAGAGAATGAGGTAGCTGGATGGAGTCACTGAAGCAGTAGGCGTGAACTTAAATGGACTCCAGAGGATGGTAGAGGATAGGAAGGCCTGGAGGAACGTTGTCCATGGGGTCGCGATGGGTCGGACACGACTTTGCAACTAACAACAATCAAGGAGGAAACCACTACTATCAGAAAGCACATCCCTGCCCATCTTAAGTTTGACAAGGAGTTTTGCAACAAAAAATTGATTCTGCAATGTGGTCAGATCAGTTGAAAGTAGAAGTTCTATGCATTAAAGAGAAATATGGCATTAGGAGAGAAGCAAATCTTGCATTCCAACAAAAGAATTTAACTCCAGCTCTGGAGCATAGCAGTGGAAATGGTATGCTTTGTAGCTGCTTTGCAGCTTCAGGATCCAGAGACCTTGCTCTCATTGACGGAACAATGAATTCATTGAAGGAACAATATAATTTACTAGCCCATTCTACTGGAGGATGTCAGGGTATCTGCCTGTGAGTTGAATTTTAAATGAATTGGGCTCAAGCCAAACGACAATGATCCTAAACAGAGCAAGTACATTTATAATAGAAGGGCTAAAGTAGAAAAATTCTGTATTTTGAAATGGGTGAAACAAAGCCCTGGACTTAATCCAACAGAACCCCATGGCATAATCAGAAGCAAAGAGTTCATGCAAGAGAGCCCAAAGATATCAATAGGTTAAAGAAATTATGTAAGAAAGATTGAGCCAAAATAAATATTTGGATGCTCGTGTGCAGGTCTGATTATCAGGGACCGTAAATGTTAGGTGGAACCAATGCTATTAAAGAAAGTGCCACCAGTTATTTAATCTAAAACTTTATATACTTTTTCCTAATAAAGATAATGTGTTCACAAAAGTTGTAACAAAGAACACTGTTTTTGTTATTTTTGTTTAACCAGAATCTCTTTATCTCTTAACAGAACTCAGGTAAAGCTCAGATTTCAATGTTAAGTCACAGTACTAAGGATACCTCTAGAGTTTAAAAACATCAAATTACTGTGTCTTTCACTGGAAAAGTTCCAGAACAGCACTATCAAATGAAATATTTAAAATTATACTACATCTATTATATTTTCAAAATATGGAAAAATATGAAGGAGCTTTTCATTTTAATTTGTCTCTTCAAATTTTATGTTTTGTAAGTCCGTACTAAAGTTAATATGTTAACACCCAATTTCAAATTTGCTTCACTCTGAACCAATATATCTCTATCTATAGCACAAATGCTCCTGGCTCATGGCACAGACAGATGCCAAAATATGATATATAGAATAAATGCTCACAGTAGCACATAACTATTTAGATATGAGTGCTTTGTTCTTCCACTTATGACACTCGATGCTAAAGGGCACTAATCTTGAGAAAAGTAGAAAAATGAAACCTGATGCAAATATTTCCTAGGTTCTAACCTTCTCTTAAAACCACAAATTATAAACCAATGAACTTTCACTTACCTGCCCATATCATTTTTAGAGCCCAAGTGACCAAAGTTTTTGATTCCTTAAAGAAATGATATAATAAACGTAACTCAGTTGCTCTCCCTACACATTGGTGACATTTTAAAGAAGCATTAGTTGTCTCACACATTTAAAGATGTATTCTTTCAGTTCTTAGTAATTAGTCTAGAAAAGAAAGCCTTTTAAAGAAGAATTCAGTTATTGATGCAAACCAATGGTGAAATGCTCCGGTTCGCACCGGTTTGGATGAACTGATAGTGATAAACAGGCAATGCAACCAGTCATAAGTCCAAACTGTGGCCAAGTGCCCACATTACGATCATATGACCGCAGGGTGCTGGCATGGCTACAATTCCAAGGACCGTTCATAACCACCATTCATCAGCACCGCTGTAATTGAATGAATGATTGTAGGTTGAGAACTACCTGTGTTGTCATTAAGAGTTCCTTTTTAATTGCTACCTATATAACAATTTCCTCTTCCTAACCACTGTCGCTGCTCATTGCTGCTGCCACCTATTGCTGCCTCTGCGCGCCCCATTTTTGGCCGTGCATCCCATTTCGGCCTCCGCGCACCCCATTTTCAGCCTCCGCACATCCTGTTTCTGGCCCTTTCCAGGAGGCAGGAATAGGCAGCAACAACGATGGGTGATGACAGGTGGTGGCAATCCCTGCAGCCTGGAACAGTTGATAGGAGGTATTCTGGGAGGTCGATCCAACTGTCAATCAGCTGCTTGTGCTAAATCAGGCTGTGCTGAAGCTGACCAGGCTGTTTGCTGCAAAGGGGTAAATTGCTGGGAGGCAGAGACAGATTTTTTCCCCTTGTTTTCCTCCCCAAAAGCTAGGTGTGTCTTATACTTTGGAGCGTCTTATAATCCAAAAAAAATGTAAATAGTTTATCTTAATCCACTGGACAGATAACTTTAAGATAATAACTTATCTTAATGTAAGGCTTCTGAGAGAAGTTTAAGAGGGAAAATACTGTAGAAGAGTTAAAGATACAAAAACTGGAGATCATTTTTATAAACTAACAAGGGCAAGTGACAGACCCTGAATTATAACATATCAAATGTTTACCAATATAAAATGTCATGACAAGGTTGTAAATAAAAATACTGGTAACTAAAGTTCAAAGGTGAATATGCCACTCACCTTGCAATTATATTTTGGCCCGAGTATACATTATCAGGTGTTTTTATTATACTTTAATCTCTTTTTTCACTTATAGTAACTATACGTTTTTAGAAAGATTCCAATCCTTCCTTTAATATGCCACTTAGACTGTAACTTATTTTGCTGCTATATACATTTTTTTACTATTATTACTTACCGTTTCTTGGCATTTCAGATGAAGGGATGAGATCAAACTTTAAGGATCCAGTGGCATAATCCTGGATACTTTATTCAATGCATAAGAATAAAACAAGTAATGTTTTGTTAAGGAAAAAGGTTTTGACAGTAAAGCATGACATTTAATTTAATCTGCATTTTACATATTGTATATCAACTAATACTGGAATTTAATCATTAATAGGGTTATATGGTAGATATTCCACAGATTTGAAAGATAAAAACCTTTATATAGATAACAAATAATATTTCACATTTTAACGGGCTAATATCGCATATAATCATTGAAAACAAGTCTGAATTTGTAACAGATTTAAATTTAGCTTAGAAACATATATCTGCACTTCAGATGTCACTTCTAGAAACAGGTTAAATATGATTCTGAATTGTTTTTCCACACATATGAAGGGAGAAGTGAAATGGAAAAACAGGACCCCTAGTGGACATTCTAATTCATTAAGTCATGATTTAAGTTTAGAGTGTAATATGAATGCAACCAATAGTACTGCATCATATACTTTAGGATGGTATTTCTAATTCACAATATTCAGCCTGCAAAATTCCAATTGCTTTTCCAGTTTATTTCATTGTTTCACTTCAAATATTATTTTTCTGCAAGAACTTACTCATGGTATTTTGCTATTGCACCAGAAGGGTGAATTTTAAGACTCTTTTCTTTTTCTTGCTTGAGTAGTTCTTTGTATTTCTCTTGCTCCAGTCTTTGAACTCCCTAGGATAAAACAAGTATTTCAATTATTTATGTTTAAGAGCATAATAAACTTAATACTTAAAATTCATGTTTTGTGTGCCCTTTGGTACTATGCTTGAGATTTCATTCTATAAAACAGGTTAAATCATTTTATCTACTTCCTACCCACCAATGTCTATGCAGGAACCAGGCAACTGGATTGCTAGACTCTCCAGCCTCAAGCTGATGTTTTTGAATGTAGGTCTCCCTGTGCAAGACATGATTGTGGATGGGAGGGCAAACCAGCATGTGTTTCTGACGTTTAGTTAGATGAATGAGATTCCTTCAGCAAAGTTCTGTACTTGGCATCAGTCCCAACTCTGAGGCAGGGGAGTTGACATGTATCTGAAGACTTCTGGCATTGTGATAAACACTATTCTGCAGGTTTAGCAGATGTGATGTTAGGATTGTGAGGCAGGGCCAAAGAGGCAGACTGAGGTTGCTGCTGTTCTACTGCTTCTCCACTACATGACAGTATTTCTTCCCAAGCTGTTTGATCTTATTGTAGGGAGTGTTTATGGATTCTGTCAGACTATTGATACGGGCAACTTTAATCTCCTCCTGGATTTGAAAAAAGCTCAAAAACTTTTGACAGTGGCAACAACTATGTCATCACCAGCCAGCCTACTTTTCTAGCTACCTATTAGATCTTGCCTTTTTCCTGCAGCAGATAAGATAGGATTGGACTTTCTAGTGATCTTTACTTTCTCTCCTAACTAGAGCCATCAGACTGAGCAAGGAGGAAAGACTTGTTCAGATGGTTCACTTCAGAAGCCTTATGGATCTGCAGTGGTTTCAGACACTATTTGCGGTTTTCTTAGAAATCTGGAGGACATATACAGTATGTTGAGTCCTGTTTTAATCTATTGGAACACAGTGGCAACCAGACCATCAGACAAAATTATCTCTAAGCAGCCTCTCTCCAGCCACTGTGCAGGTCCTTGGTTTTCCAAAGAGCTCTAGGAAATTAAGCAGGCAAAGAGATATCTGGACTGATGTTAATGGAAAATGAAAAATGGAAATAGATATGGGTATGATGTCAAATTCAAGCCTGTGCTGAGCTGATAAAGGCATTGGGGCTGAATTACTTCTGCGCTTTTATTGAATCTGCAGAATATCAGACAATTGCATTAATTAGAATATCTTGGGCCCTTTAAAGGGAAGGATGGGTGTACCTGCATTAGTGTGTTTGTGCACATATGTATACAAAAAAGCACACATGTAAAAGATGAATGGGGTGCAATATCATCAGTACGCTGATGATACTCAGCTGTACATTTCCACCCGTGACCACCCCAACGAGGCCATTGAAGTGATATCCCGGTGTCTGGAGGCCGTGCGGGTTTGGATGGGGAGGAACAGGCTTCGACTCAATCCCTCCAAGACTGAGTGGCTGTGGATGCCGGCATCCCAGTACAGCCAGCTAGTTCCATCGCTGACTGTTGAGCCGAGTCATTGGCCCCTATGGAGAGGGTCCGCAACTTGGGCGTTCTCCTGGATGCTCAGCTGTCATTAGAAGAACATATGATGGCCGTCGCCAGGGGAGCTTTTTATCAGGTGCGCCTGATACGCCAGTTGCGCCCCTTCATAGACCAGGATTCCCTATGCACGGTCACTCATGCCCTCGTCACTTCCCGCCTGGACTACTGTAACGCTCTCTACATGGAGCTCCTCTTGAAGAGCACCCGGAGGCTCCAACTGGTCCAGAATGCGGCTGCGAGGGTAATAGAGGGAGCTACTCGTGGCTCCCATATAACACCTCTCCTGCGCAAGCTGCACTGGTTGCCGGTGGTCTTCCGGGTGCAATTCAAGGTGTTGGTTACCACCTTTAAAGCGCTCCATAGCATAGGACCGGCCTATTTACGGGACTGCCTGTTACCGCCGATAGCCTCCCATCGACCTGTGCGCTTGCACAGGGAGGGTCTCCTCAGGGTACCGTCAGCCAAACAATCGGCTGGCAACCCCCAGGGGGAGAGCCTTCTCTGTGAGAGCACCTACCCTCTGGAATGAGCTTCCTCTGGAGTTATGATTACTCCCCGACCTCCGGACCTTTCGCCGTGAACTCAAGACGTTTCTGTTTCACCGCGCAGGGCTGGCCAAATACACTATGGTTTTTAATTGGGGCTTCTTAACATTTCTTTATTATAGTTTTAAATGGGGTTAGCCAAATTGAATAAGATATTTAAAATGTTTTTAATTCTATTTATAAATTTGTTTTTATGTTGCTGTAAACCGCCCTGAGTCCTTCGGGAGAAGGGCGATATAAAAATCAAATAAATTAAATAAATAAATAAAATTGGACTATTTCCTTAAATAAGCATCCTAGCATTAATACTGCCAACATAATTATTCACTATTAGGCATGAACAGAATGTCAGCAGCTTCTCTCAAAGATCCAAACAACTAAATCACTTAGAACATAGACCACACCCCATCAATTACAAAAATGAATGACCCAAAAATCACACTTACAAAAGTGAGAGGCTAACGGCAACAAAAACAAAGTACAAAGTACTTTGTCATGGTAAGAAATATTAGTTTGTTTGGACGTGAGGTAGAAGTGTCTTGACTTCTACGTAGCATAAGTATTACATATATTCTTCCAATGCTTATGCTGAACATAGAAACTTATGTCTTAACATAGCTCAATCAATTTAACATACATTCTGCCTGAAAGAAACTGCTTTCACATCACTGAATCCAGCACCATATTCAAATATTTTGTAGTAATGTATCTGCTATAAAAGATGATTTAAAATACAAGTTTATATATCTGTGGACTTGCCTCTTCCACAGTATGATGAGGTTTCCTTAGATACCTTCCAGTCTCTAAAGCAGAAGCTTCTAATGAATGTCTGCGAGTAATATGTCTCCATGGCCGCAAATCCTCTTGAAGCACATTATGATTTTTCTTATTACTGTTTTTGAAACTAAAGTCATCTCTGGTCAAAGAAATAATATAAAAATTAAATACACTGCTGACATTTGCATTTCTATTTGGATAACAACATGTCATTTTGAAAAGGCATATATTTGAGGATTGGTAAAGAAGAACTATTCTTATTTATATTATTTAAGTCATAATAATTCAAGCTACTGTTATTTTGCAAATAAAAAATGTCCGCGAAAGCATAATTAATTATAGCCCACCTTTCACACATTTCCCCTGATTATTCCATTTTTTTTCTAAGTTCATGGCCAAATGTATAGAGTTGATGTTAAAATCTATGCAATTTAGAAACAATTTTTCTATAGTATTTTATTGACATCCATAAATGAAAACTCCTTGTAAGGCAGGTTTATGTCTCATGTACAATGCCCAACAAAGCATATGCATTAATTCTCCTTGCATTCTAAATTGAGGATGAGGATAAAGCCACATTGGTCTCTTAGTGTTAAGGTACCAGGCTAGAAAGCAGGATACTGTGAGTCTAAGTCCTGCCTTAGCCATGAAAGCAAGCGGGGGGTCTTTGGGCTGATCACTCTCTCAACCCAAACCACCCCACAAAGTTGTTGCTGTCTGTGTGTGTGTGTGTGTGTGTGTGTAGTGTGTGCGTGTATGGATATATATGTATATTCTTTTAATAATAATAATGATGATTATAAAATCCATCACCTCACACGTATAAAACTCATTCCACTTCATAGAAACAATAAAGAAACAAAACCTACAACCCAGCGACCTACTCGTAAGCTTTGATGTCATATCCCTCTTCACCAAAATGAAGATGCCTAATGCCAAAATGCCTATTCAAGAAGCCTTGACAGCTATCCAAAACAAATACAACCCCCCCAAACACATCCTAGATCTAACCAACCACTGCCTAACCAACACATACTTCATCCATAATGGACAAAGATACAAACAGATAGAAGGAGCACCCATGGGATCACCCCTCTCACCTGTCATTGCAAACCTATACATGGAATACTTTGAAACCAACGCTTTAGATAAATCTGAACTCAAACCCAAACTCTGGCTTAGATACGTAGATGACACTTTCGTAATTTGGCCACATGGAAAGGAGAAACTGGACAACTTCCTCACATATCTCAACAGCCTATACCCCAAAATACAATTCACTATGGAAATAGAAGCTAACAACCAACTCCCCTTTCTGGAGGTCCTAATCTACAAAAAACTCAACGGTTCCCTAGGACACACCATCTACCAGAAAAAAACACAAACCAACTGCTACTTAAACGCACAATCACATCACCATCCTGCACAGATCAACTCCGTAGCCAAGACTCTCATCTCCAAAACCATACGCCTAGCCGACAAAGACCACCTGAAAACTGAATTACACACTCTCACAAACGTATTAATCTCCAACGGATTCCAAAGAAACACAATTACCAACCTAATCCAAAGGGAAACACCGCCCAAAACCAAGACACAGAACAAGACAACAGCATCGCCCTCCTCCCGTACATCAAAGGCACCACAGACAAAATCAGCAAAATTCTTCACAAACACAACATCAAGACAGCCTTCTGCACAGACCAAAAAATAGCCAACATCTTAAGAAACCCCAAAGACAAGATCCATCTAGAAAACCAAGGAGTCTATGAAATACCATGCAAAATCTGCCCAGCCACATACATTGGACAAACTAATAGGAGAATAAATGCACGCATCGCAGAACACAAGAACGCAGTCAGAAAAGAAGAAAAAACCTCCTCCCTTTTCCAACACCTTAAAACCACAGGACATGAAATTGATTTTGAAGGAACCAAATTAATCTCCAAAACTGAACACTATAACAAGAGAATAATTATGGAAGCCATCGAAATAGAGAAACACTCCCACAACATGAACAAACGGGATGACACTTCCCGCCTACCAGACATCTGGAAACTAGCCTTGGTCAATAAACGAGTCCCAGGCACGAAAACTGACACCGGACCTAGGACAACACACAATGCCTCCACCAATCATCCTCACCAGATTCAAACCCAAACCCATCCCACAGACGAAACACAACCATAATCCAGAAGCCAGACCATGCTGGCACCACTGGCTGCTGCGCCCCCCTCCGATCCCCACACAAAGCAAGCTGACACTCGCCAGGAACACATGACAAGACCTCGGATTCGGAGCCAAACCAAAACCCAGGATGCTGCATCACAGCCATCTGCTCAAGACATCACATCACAGAGGTCACAACACCAAAGCTCAGGAACAAAAGACTAGGACCACACCCACACAGGATGCTACAAAACAGCCGACCAATCTGCAAACACCCACTCCATCTACCAATCAAGATGCAACCACACAGCCAACCAACCCGCTCACAGCAACACTCCCCACCTCGACCAATCTGCAAACACCTACTCCATCTACCAATCAAGCTGCAACCACACAGCCAACCAACCCGCTCACAGCAACACTCCCCACCTCGACCAATCTGCAAACACCCACTCCATCTACCAATCAAGATGCAACCACACAGTCAGCCAACACACTCACAGCAACACTCCCCACCTCCCCACCAATATTTATAGAGAAACGGCAGCTCCGACCATGCTTTGCTCATGCAAGCACAAAGCCAAAAGCACCTAATGGTAGGATGTATACACACACACACACACATATCCCATCTTTATTATTTTTTACAAACAACCCAAGGTGGTGAATATATCCAATACACTTGTGTGTATTGGATATATCCAATACACCTGCATGTAGGTGTGCGCATATAAACAAAACACTGCATCTTGACAAATGGCTAATATCTTAAAAACCTCTCGTAATGGAGCACCCACAATTTCTAAAAGTGCCATTTCACTGAATAATTGTTTTTATTGACAGAAAAATTGTCCTTAATTCTAGGTTGATTCTCTCTTTATTAAGTTCCATCCATTACTCCTTGTCTTGCCCTCAGATGCTTTGGAGAATTGATTTACCCCTTCTCTCTGTTACAGCCCCTTAAATATTGGAAGACTGCTACCATGTCACCCCTAGCCCTTCTCTTTGTCAGATTAGATATTCCCAGTGCTCCAAGGTCCCTTCCAACTGTTAGTCTGTATTTTGTAATATGCCACATTTTATTCATCACTAATTATTTATGTTAGAGTAGACCGAGAAAAAACTCCAAAGGGGAGTACTATAATGGCTATGTGTTCTTAGAATTTAATTCTCTGTTGACCACCAGAGAAAATTAAAGGTTTTACCTCATATAAGTCACAGGAATATGAAAGTCAGGTGCTACATCTGGATGAATACAGGTACCATAACTTGCTTTTTTATCTATGGGAAAGATAGTAAGATTCATAGCAACTAATTCCATAGACAACACTCATCATTTTTATCTTATATGGCTCTACTCCAAAGAATTATTCAAGTCTGTCATATCAAAGACATAGCAAAACTCATTGTCATAGGCAGATGTATTGGCTAGGAATGGCTATATGATGCAATCCATGAGACTGCCAACAATTGACTTATAAGGAAACTGCAGCATTCTAGAACACTTTTCATCAACTGATCTAAACACAAACAATACAAGAGATACATACTACAGCTTGGAAGAACAAGAAAAGCTCAATATATACAAAGCACATATAGGAAGGATGTGGTAAAAGAAATGCCCAATACTTAAGAATGTTCAGTGTAGACCCAATACCTATAAGCAATGGCCTACCATGTATATGAGTAAATTACATCTTAGTGCAAGTAAAATCAATAGCACAAACTAATTTAAAGGAACTATAACATGATCTTCTTTTTAATCAAAATCAACATCAATATTTTTTCAATTTATAATATGGCATATGAACGCTAAGTATTTCACCAAACACAAAAATAATTACACTATTGCAAAGGAAAATGAATATAGACATTAGAATAACTGGATCTAAAATATAGCCACAGTATCTATTAACTTACCAAAGTTACACACCTGCATCTCACAGTTAGGTTGCATCTGCTTGTCAGCCAAGGCATCAGAAGCATTTGAAAGAAACTTAAAAATATTTGCATTAGTATTACTCATTATGTCAAATAAACAAAGACCTCAGCCACAAAATCTAGGTGGTCTCAAACTATATAAGTGCCATTTATAGGGCCATCAGGGACTTTTCCCTTTAAGATCCACTAATTACGTGATGGTGAACCTATGCACGTGTGCCACAGGCGGCACATGTAGCCATACCAGTGGGCACACAAGCTCAGCTCTGGCGTGCATGTGCGCACCAGCCAGCTGATTTTTGGGCCTTCTGGGCCCATCAGAAGTAGGGAAACAGGGTGTTTCCTGCCCTCGGAGGGCCTCGAGGGGTGCTGGAGAAGGCCCGTTTTTCTCTCTCAGCTGACTCCAGAGCCTCTCTAGGAGTTGGGGGGAATGAAAATGGCCTCCCCCCCCCAGGAGGTCCTCCAGAGGCCAAAAACAGCCCATTTATCAACTTCCGGTGGGACTGGAAGGCCTGTTTTTTGCTGTCCTCAGCCTTCAGGGCTTCTCTAGGAGTCTGGGGAGGGTGAAAACGGCCTTCCCCACCCCCCCCGGAGGTCCTCCAGAGGCCGAAAAAGGCCCATTCCAGTCCCACCGGAAGTTGGCAAACAGACTGTTTCTGGCATCCAGAGGACCTCGGGGGGGATGGGAAAGGGTGTTTTTGTCCTCCCCAGACTCATATAAAGGCTCTGGAGCCAGGCGAGAGAGAAAAACGGCCTACCGGGCCATCATGTGCTAGGAGCAGGGGGGGGGAGATGTCGCGCGCGCATGTGTGGGGCACATAGAATTATGGGTGTGGTCATGCACACGCGCGACCCCCCCTGCCCCTACCCTCATGGCACGCGATGGCAAAAAGGTTAGCCATTACTGCACTAATTCATTCCCTAGAAGAATAACATACTTGTTTTACCTAAAAATGTAGACCAGTACTCTCTGAGTTGCCACCAAAAAGCTCTAAAAGAGCCTGGCATTACATATGGAAGAATGTTGCTTTCCTGTTTATCTCTTTACAATGAAAGCTTTTTCCCACTCACTAGTGCTCATTTCTCCTGCATTCATTCAGCAGCTCTATAGTTAAGTCTTAAGAACCAGCAATAAGAGTACTTGTTTGCTTTGTCTTTTTCTGAAGAAGCAAGAGGAAACCAAAGAAGATATCCTCGCTCAGAGTTTGCTTTGCTACTTGTGAAATATGCAAAGGTAGTTAACACAGTAATGCTAAGACTGAGGACACAAGGCTGACATCAATTCCCAAATACAGAAGTTCACTTGGTGACTTTGAGCCTCTATTTCTCAGCCCAACTATTTTTACTGGGGCAAAATATATGTGTTAGCTTGAATAGCTTCCAACTTCTGGAAATGATATATTCCATTCTCTTTCTATTTAATTTAATAATGTTACTATTCCAGAAGACAAAATATCACAGGATT
This sequence comes from Ahaetulla prasina, assembly GCF_028640845.1. Taxonomy (NCBI): domain Eukaryota; kingdom Metazoa; phylum Chordata; class Lepidosauria; order Squamata; family Colubridae; genus Ahaetulla; species Ahaetulla prasina. The sequence goes on along the minus strand of NC_080544.1, from coordinate 66,218,216 downwards.
TAATTTGCAAGGATTTAATTTGCAAACAAATTACTTGTACTTTATTTTTATCTTCTCAGAGGGAACACAAACCTCTTTTGTAGTTTCAGCATATTGATCTCCAGCTTTAAGATACTTAGCTGTTAAGTGGGATGGTAGCTTAATCAGACTGACAATTCCTTGAGTTAGTATGCCAAAAATATCTGGAAAAAGTTAAAAGCATTAAGATTATAGTCAGAAATGCTGACCTTCAAAACAACAAAACACCATATTTATAAATGAAAAGACTCTTGAGTTCATTTGATTCAACTCTGGCAAATGTAAAAATAACATCTGGAATAAAATTCATGCAACATGAATTTTGTTCCAAATGTTATTCTTACATTTATCAAAATTCATGTGATAGGTCTAACAATGTCTGCAACAAACTTTTGAGTCTTGAAAAACACACATAGGGTGAGGTCATTGACTTGTCTTATTGTACTGGAAGGACGTATCTGCTATGACAGCATTTAGCACTTTCTTATTTATAAACATTGTATTGGCTTAAGAGATATATTTATTAAAATACATTCCCTTCCTGTTCTTTTATTCTAACATTCTACAATCTATTGAAAGTACAAAGGTTTAGGGGAAAGTTTTTGTTTTCTATTAGTAGAGATCACTCAAGGTGTATCTTGGTTCAAATATATTCATTTTATGTATTCATTCATGGTATATATATAACACCAGATTCCCAAAATGATCCAAGACAGTGAAGTGATTATTATCTTTTTTTATTAGATCCACCTCACTTGCAGTTATACAAAAGAAATCCTAACTGTGAGAATCTTCAAATATTCATTGTAAAATTAAAACATGAGCAATGGATGCTGCTGCTTATTGTTAAAAATCCTTCATTAAAAATTTGGACAAGCAGATACTTGCCTGTTTTAGAACAGGGTTGTCTTTTCCTTTTTCTCATTTTTTTTGAAATACTTCTGTTTGCACCAATCTTACAGTTCCAATCTGGTGTTCTTCAGTGGGTGCCTTTTTTAATTATATTGCTTTACAGTAATTCAATGCTTTACAGTAATTCAATACTTTACTCCCCTTCTTCCATTTCCATATACCAGATAAGACAACCTCCCCATATGGACATTCTTTTTTAATAAATTTGCTTTTTGTTCTAATTAAATTATGCATCAATTTCCTATGATTGTATAGCAATGTTTTTTACATGCAGCAAAGCAGCCTTCTATTACTTGTGGCTTTAGATATTAATAAATTAGTTGTTTTGAGTTCAAAACTGGTTACATAGTTTCAAAAGTATTGAAACCACATTGTTTTGAACTGGAAACATTTCTAAGATGATTTCTTAGTTCTAAAATGTTTAATGAGTTGAACATTATTCCTTTTAATTCAAAACATTTTTCATAATTGTTAATTGTTAAACCTGTATGAACAAGGAAGAATAAAATCCTTTCAAATATTTATGAAGTTATATTTTAGTCATGACAAATCACCCCACAAAGTAGACATTACCAAGTTTTTGTCTTTTTGCTTGCTCCTGATCAGGTTCTTCTAAATATGACTGAGAACTAAGGAGGAAAAAAATGTGTTTAATAAACAACAGTGCTGACTAAAGAACTGGTTCACACAACTATAAATTAAAGGCTCATATTATTTTTTAAAATTCTTTACATCAATAACTGGGACATTGTATGATCTGTGATATTCATAAAAATAATTCATTAATACTCTGCAGCAAAAAGAATTATATGCATGTTTAAATCACATTAAAAATGTCTTTTTCCAAAATATTTGCTGAGATCGGCAATAATAAAGTGATCCTGGGAGTTGAAATGCTCTAATCCAGGGGTGTCAAACTCACATCTTCACGGTGGCGTCATGTGACTTTTTTCCCCTTCACTAAACCGGGCATGGCCAGCACGTGACACATCCAGCCTGTCGGCCAGGAATTTGACAGCCCTGCTCTAATATGTCTCTCATTCATTTGTTTAATTTTGATGCTGCCCATTTCCCTATAAGTTAACTCTGGGCAGTTTACATATGAAACAAAAAGAAAAATAGGTATAATATACTACTTTGTGTGGCTCCCTTCCTTTGGAATATTTTCTCCACAGAGATTAGGCTGGGTTCCACTTTGACACTCTTTTGCAATGCCCCGAAAACCTGGTTTTGCCAATAGGCCTGGGGAACCCAGAATGACACGGAGCCCATCAAGCCCATTTGGTGATTGTCACCAAGGGGGGTGGGAGTTACTGTCATTATTCTTTTAATATTGGATTTTTTATTATTTGTAAGCCACCCAGAGTCACTGAGTCATATAAATCCTCTAAATAAATAAACAAATGAATATTATAATACTAAAACTTGCCAATGACAATTTTAAAAGCTATATCAAATACAAAATTAAGACACGACAGATGAAGAGGTCCTCTTACCCTTGTTAACTACCTCCAGTGGTTGAGCATCCCAAGCCAAGTTTTAATATGCTTCCAGGAGGCCAAAATGATGGGAGCAATTCTCTGGGGGAGGGGGGGGGAGATGTTCCACAGGGATGAGGCCATCCTGCATCCACATAAACATAATGTCTTTCCCTTCTCCTCACCCCACAACCTCGTCCCAATTTAAATCTTACCTCGGTTCAGTAACTCTATGCATTTGATGAAGTGAGTTGCAACTTATAAACATGTACACCTTTTAATAAAATTTTGTTAGCTGGAAAAGATGCTACGAGAGCCTCTGTTTGGGGACCTCATCGTCCAGCCACAATTTTCCTATTCTGTGAATCCATCCCAGAAGAAGGAATCAATAAGGCTCTAAGAGCCACTTTGGTCTAGTGGTTAAAGCATCAGGCTAGAAACCAGGAGACTGGCAGGTGTCAAAGCCCGCCTCAGGCATCAAAGCCAGCTGGGTGACTTTGGAGGGGGAAAAGAACGTTAGGTATTTTCGCCACCTTGAATTATTTATACAATTAACAAAGGCGGGATAAAAATCAATAATTGCAAAACAAATATATGAAGGAAAAGCGAATGTTAGTCGAGAGAAAGGGAAGACGCAGGAAGTCAAGGCTGAAGGGAGCTAATGTGACGCCCACTTTAACCCTAGCTCGGGCTACCATGCAGGCGTTCAGATCCTTCCTCGCATCCGTTGAGTCTCTCTCGACTCACGCCGAATTTTCGGGGCAGCATGACGGAAGTATTTTGCCTTCGCCTCCTCTTTCCGGGAAGCTGTCCGGTTGCCCAGACTAGCCTGCAGCAGCCCCGAAATGGATGTCGTGCTCTTCTCACCTGCGATACCGTCTCTTCCGCGGTCGAGGTAAAGGAGGCTCCACATCCCGGTGACAGGAAGGTGAGGATACCCAAGAACGCAGAGTCTCACAGAACCACTTGTACATAGGCCCCGGCCTCAACGGCCAGGCCGGAAATACGTCACAGACGGCACGTACTAAATAATGAAAGCCCTTCCCTCATCACCGAGATGAAGAGAGGCCCTTTTTGGAAACATTCCCCTCGCTCGGTCCCGCGCAGTTGGAGATAGCTCGACCCACGGCTCGCCTCGTTCTGGCAGTTCGCACAGACCTTCCTTTCGGTTTACTTCGCCGACATCAGACAGGCACCCTGAACGTGACTTCCTAGACCCAAACCAAACGCATTCTGGTTCAATATAACTCGTCCTGGCTTCCAAACTCTGATTTTATGGTTTGTGAGTCTATGTGCTTTAAGCTGTTATTTGAAATGGCATGATTTAACTTAGCCCATGTCTTTTAAGTGGCTGTTCTTTTGGGCGCCTCTAATGCTTGGAGAGGAATCGTCTGTTAAGCAGATCCGATCTGCTCGTTTTCGTTTACTCGTTCATTTATTAATTAAAAGGGCGGCCTACAACCGATAAAACCACAGAATCAGCAGCAATACAATTAAAAACTTTTCCCGAGATTAGCCCAGGCACAGCTCTGACGTCTCTGGGCGAAGAACCATCAACGGCAGTACACGACAGTACAACAGTACAACAGGCAGCACACGACAAAAGCAGCGTTTCTCAACCTCACAATGAATGTTTAATGCTGGGACTTGAAGTTTTAAGATGTAGATCTTACAAAAGTTGTCGAAGTTGGGAAACCATGCTAGAGGGAATGACGGACCAAGCTCCTGCACGTCCTCTTAGCACAGGAAGTTTCGCCATTTATTGTAATCTATGGAAGGAAGGAGAAATCGTGTCACTCGCCGGAGTGGGAGTATGCGGTTCATCGGCCGTTGCCTTTAGTTCCTGCTTCTCTGTTGTTCCTCTTGATCTCCCTTATGAGCGGCGGCGATGCGGTCGTTGGTGGGGTTCTTGCTGATCCTGGCAGCGGCCACCTCGGGTCTTTATTTGCTAACTGCCTGGCTGCCTGGAGGGCCGCGCGCGGGAAGCAGGTGAGTTTGGCTGCCGCCTCTTTATTTCGGGGTCGCTGTCCCGAAGCGCCCGGAGGAGAGCGAGCTAGTGAGTTTTGGTTTATAGCGGCGGTCAGCAGTTGAGTTTATTTATTTTATTTATTTTTGTCATAACATTGTATATAAGCATTAACATGAAATAACTATATAACATATATATATGAACATAAGTATGTAATAACTGTATTAATTGGATATAATGAAGAGGAACAATAGGACAGGGAACGGTAGGCACGTTCTGCAAGTTATCTCCTCTCAAGATAGAACTCGAGGGCCAAAGGCCGACGGACTGGATTTTTGCTGAAAGTGGCTAAGGACGCTGTGAGCCAACTGGAAAATACGTCGCCATCCACACTTTACAGACTGCAATGGTGCTGCCAAGGGCTCCGAAGTTGTAATGAAACTTAGTCGCAATAGCACGCTTGTCTACAGTGATTTGAGGATTCTGCTTTGAACGACACTGTTGTTTATCGAAAGGCTGTATTATAGTTTGAGATGTCATATAAGTATGAATCTTGCTGCCTCAGGTGGTCCATAACATTCTACGGGGGGAGAGCAGCTGCATAGTAAGAATTAGGTTTAGAAGCACATTTTATTTTATTTGTTTGTCAATCGTAGATAAGATAACAGGTAAAAGTATAAACATAATTTGGATACATGAAAAGAGTAAGTAAAAAAAGGAATATTAGGACAGGGATGGGAGACACGCAGGTGCACTTATGCACGCCCCTTACAGACCTCTTAGGAGTGGGGTGAGGTCAACAGTAGACAGTTTAAGCTTTAAAATTTTGGGGGTTTGGGGAAGAAACTACAGAGTCAGGTAGTGCATTCCATCATCATCAAGTGTTTCTAAGGATCCTCAGTAATTATTTCAGATATCTATTGTTGCTTGCTCTACCTACTAAAAAAAGTTTCCCCTATAGAAGCAGTGAATAAAAACAGCATATCTACTCACTGCTACAGAGAAGGCATCTTTTTGGGGTCCTGATAGATGCCGTTGTTTAATTAAAGAATCCCAGTATAAATTATCTGGGGTTAAGCTACTTTCTAAAGAAAAACTAGATTGTTGAACTACAGAGGTTTTCAGTTTCTCTTAAAATTCTAGGGGTCATTGAATTAAATTGATAGCACGCATATTTACAATAGACCAACCAAAGAAATTTTTCAGACAATATATAATAAATTCATTATCACAAAACATGTGATGTCTATTGGATGTTTTTAAAGGTGTCTAGATAGACTCCTGGATAATTGTTCTATCAAAAGCTGTTGATAATAAAGGTTCAATGTTATATCTTGATTGGGTGCAGCATGCCTTCATATATCAGTACCAGGAGAGCAGTAGTGTGAGAGAACTTTCTCCTTTTTCCAAGTATACCAGAGATATCTAATTGGTCATGTAAGAAAGAAAATGCTGGAGTAAGATGGCCTGAACCAATAGAGCTGTTCTTATGAGTATTGGGGCTTGTTAAAATCTATATATATAAAAGCAAAAACCACTCACACATTAATTGTGAAATCTCCAGAACCATAAAGACTACAAACTTGAAATTTGCCATGTATGTTCCTCTTGGCTTCTAGGTGCTCACTAAGAAAGGATTTTTCAAAATGACCATCAGAGCATTAGTATTTCCTATATTATTATTAACACATTCTGATGCTAAGGAGTTCTACTTTCCCTCCCCACCTGAAAAGAAATCTGTTCCAAATGTAAAACAGAAGCAGAGGAGAGTAGTTTCAGTTTTACTTTCACAACAGCAAGCAGCTTTACTACAGAACAGTGGAGCTAAGCCATGCCCAGCCTCCTTCCTGTCTCCTTGTTCACACAGCAAATACTGTTTGAGTTTCCAAACACTGCTCAACTATCACACACTGACAGATAGTAGCCAGATGAATACTGATGGATGCTGCAGGCTGGGACATTGTACCCTCTGTTCCAATTGCCAGTTGTTTTATATTAATACACTGATGCTACAGAGTTACACATTTTACATTAAGTTTCAGGCTGTAAGTGTCAATTTATCAAGCCTGAGCACATAGTTTTGTAGTGAAGCATGGGCATTCAACTAGTGAAACAATATATGGCATGACTAATTATACAGCCACAGTTAAAGGAAGAACACATTGTTCAAAAGCATAGTATGGCTTTTATTGTATGGACATCACAAATGTATACAGCTTTTATTTTTTACATATAAATTATCGTAAGGGTCTCATAAATGAGACAAAGCTTCAGTTTTTTAGTGAAGGATGCAAGGAGGGGAGGGGAAGATAGTTATGAAAGACAATTGGGAATTTTGGTCTCTGCTGCCAGTAAGTAAACTGGAATTTTGGTCCATTTTTAGATATCTCTTGCTTGATTTTCTACTAGTTTGAGCAACTGTACTTCAGTAATTGTATACTTCCAATAGAGAGCCATTTTGGTGTAATGGTTAAGACATCAGTCTAGAAAGAAGGAGAGGGAGTTCTAGCATAAAGTCCATGGGTGACCTTGGGCTGGTCACATTTATCAGTCCTAAGAAAGAGGCAATGGCAAACCACTTCTGAAAAATCCCTGCCAAGAAAACTGCAAGGACTTGTCCAGGCAGTCTCTGAGAATTGGACATGATTGAATAGAAGGGGAAAAAAATACTTGTGGAATGTTAATAGCTGCTTGTTTCCATCACAAAATCCATTTTCCTATATTTTATACTATTCCTTTTCTAGTCCTGTAGATACTGTTATTGTTAAAAGATACATTTGTCTTGTCTGAACTAAAATAATACAAAAGGTTAATGTTTTGTTTTTAAAAGAAAAATTAAGATGACTTTTGATTTGGTGTTTCCTTCTAACCTCATTTTGAAAAACATGTTAAGCAGCAAAACAGCCAAATACCAATATTTGTAAGATTGAACTGATTTATTTTGTTGTGAGAGCTCCATGTTGCAATAAACCTCTTAATCTTCAAGGCTAATCTCATAATAATCTGATATTCCTTCTTTTAATCCAATCATTTTGCAACTAAACTAATTATGCTCTTTATCAGGTCATTAAAATTCCCTTCAGATCTAGAGGAATTACAAGAACTTGCAAAATTTCTACAGTACTACAATAAAGAGCACCATGCATACGTGATTCTGCTTTTCTGCAGTGCTTACCTGTACAAACAAACCTTTGCCATACCGGGCTCTGGCTTTCTGGTATGTATATATGATATAAAAGTCATAGATTGGTTTTATAGCATGTTGCAAAAACAATTATTCTTACACTATTCTTCCTGCTATTTTTATGGGAACCCTTTCATGAACACATCTAGAACTGTATTATTTTGTCCATTCATACTGTGTTTCCCCCAAAATAAGACCCTGTTTATATTTTTTTGACTTTTGAAATAAGCTCTTGGCCTTATTGCCAGGCGCTCAAAAGCCTAATTGGACTTATTATCAGGGGATGTCTTATTTTGGGGGAAACAGGATAAGAAGACCCCTCCAGGATATGATATGTGGATGTGTGAGAGAGTATTGGCTTGGGAGCCCTGAGATTTTATTGTGACTTTTAGGAGGTGCTGTTTTTATTGCCTTGTGAGCTGCCCAGAGTTGTGATTACAATATGGATAGCCCTATAAGTATTAGAAATAAATGTTCCATCTTGCTGAAAAGTCAGAGTATATATTTTATATTATATAAGTGTATCTTTTAAGCAATCAGGAACATATACTAAATTCAAGGAATCACCTGTCAGAAGGATATAAGGTTAAAAAGTAGATACTAGTTATAATATTTCCAACCTGGCCTAAGCATGTACAACAGAGACGAAAAAGCAAGCTTTCTTTCTAGCATCTGTTGCCACTGAGCAGAATTTCAGATGAATCAAAAATAATTCATCCTCATTCCTTCTCATCACCATGATTTCAATCTAAGTTATGTTTTATTGGCGTCTATCTTCCGGTAAAATTGGTTCATTATTTTTATAATTCTGAATTATTTCTACTGTTCCATTTACTATTTCAACCTGATGTAACTTGAGTTTTTTGAGTTAGCTGGGAGGCAGGGATGGAGGATAACCAGATCATTTTATTGAGGGACACTAGAAAAATTCTTGTATAATAGCACAGTCTAATAGCACATTCAGGCTCACAATACAGTATACTGTATTATATTAAGAGCAGCAAACACCTGTGTTTTATACCCAGTTTATGGATTTTGCAGAGACATCACTGACAACTGCTATTAACACTATGAAATGGACCAGGCAAGGCTGTTCTTATATTCTTATCGTTCATAAAGCCCTTAATGCTTTTCCCAGAGTTTTTAATGGACTGGATCACTATCTAGTTTTGCTCTAACAGAACATCCTTGCTGGGGCTCTCTTTGGACCATGGATAGGACTTCTGTTATGTTCTATTTTGACTTCTGTGGGTGCTACATGTTGCTATGGACTATCCAATATTTTTGGGAAAAGCTTTGTTATCTACTATTTTCCTGATAAAGTCGCCATGCTTCAGAGGAAGGTAAGAAAGAGCTAATTGCAATTAAAATTTATTTAGTAATAGGTAAGAATTGTATATAATAGAATTCAATTGTATATGGCTGCACCTAACAAGTCTCAGGTTCAATTTCTGGCACTGCAAGGAAAAAATCCTATCTGAAAACCTGAAGACCTGCTTCTAGTCAGTGTATACAAAATTTGAAACTAGATGGCCCAATGGTCTAGCTTGGCAGAAGGCATCTTGCCATACTTCTGTGACTATATTCTAGCTGACAAAGTTTATTGTTAGTGATTTTACATGCATTAACTGAAGTTCTAAAAATATTCCTTCATGAGTGTGTTACATAGTTTTGTAAGATTTTAACAATCCAAGTTAGAAAATTATTAGTAATCCAAATTAGATTAAAAAAATGATTCAGAGAGCATAGAGCTACAAACATGACCTCCGTAGATATTTCTTCAAACTTTTTTCTAAGATAGTGCAATTATCTACATAAGCCAGGAAAAGATGCAACTTCTTTTTAAAAATGTGCAATACAATTGCTGCATAGATTTATAGTAGATGCTTTTGGCTAATATGGGCCTATACTAATCAATAGAACACAAACAAGAACCCCATAGTAACTATACCTTCCACAAGCAAACTATTTCTCTATTTTGTTTATGCCAGTGGAGACTGTCCGCTGGTCTTAGATCCTAACAAGTAGCCCACATTTGGAAGGACTCCTTCTAGTCATAGATGGGTCCAAGATACAGGAAGAAAGCCTACCTTTAAAAGCCAGAAGGCAGTTTTCAGGCATTCCTCCTCCTTTCCCAGTGTTTCCTCAGACTCCTCAGATTTCAAAGAAGGGAGAATTAGCAGAAATACAGTACTCTTCCCTCATCTCTCTTCTCTTGTGGATGTGTTCCTTAAAAGAACAGTTGACTAATTGAATGTTTAGAACATGTATTACAGTGCTATACAACCTTTGGGAGAAAAAAGCAGCTGTGGAAGAAAGCAGCTGCCTGATTTTATCCTGCCTGATTTTTATCATTTTGGGTGGGGCTTCATTTGACAGGTAGAAGAAAATAGACATTCTTTGTTCTTCTTCTTGTTATTTTTGAGACTGTTCCCCATGACTCCAAACTGGTTTCTGAATTTTGCATCTCCAGTCTTGAACATCCATGTGACTCAGTTTTTCTTCTCTGTTCTCATAGGTAAGAATAAAGGAAGGATATTTACATCCATATTGTTTAGTGTATTATTTGGTCTTTTTTCACTTTTGTGTAATAATAGATGCTTGCTTCTCGTTCTATTATTCAAATTCAGTGATTATTATTTTTTTTGCTACAGGTAGCTTGAAGGATTCTTAGAGTTGTTTTACAAGTAGTATGCACATACTGTAGCTTAAGAAGATAATTGTACAAAATATTTATCTAGCACACACCTTTCCTAATAACAGGCTGTTGCCTTGGGTTCACTTCACCTTCATAGGCTTTGTAATTTGATATAGCCATGGAAATAATCCTTTGATGGTTAGTCCCTATAACAAACGAATTTTTTAACGTGGCATGCAGCCTATGCCTGCTTCCAAAATCCCTTGTGGGGATTAGGTGCTACCTCAGTATGGTGCTTCTCTTTTAGTTGCTACCAAGCTCCAAGCAGGAATCATACCACTATGCGCTGCTTACTGACAGTCCTGACAGTTGACTCATAGGCACTTTAGTTGCTTGTAATAGCTGTACAATCCCAGATGTCACCACACTTCGTCCTCTGTTTGCTGTCATCCTTTCTCCTACACAACCACAAAGTTTGGTAAGCTAAGGATAGGGTAGAGCTGTGTATGGACAACAGCAGGTTCCTAAAAGCATGGGGGTTGGGGGTGTTCAATTAGCTAATCATCTGGAATAATGGTATGGATGCCTATAAGTAAATGGTGTGAGTGGAGGAGTTGGGTGAATTAATGAGCCCATTTTCTTGTAAGTTTCTGGCACTTAAACCTTTACTGTCCTTTGACATAAAGCATGAACTGAATTGATTTTTGAAGAAATTTCTGCCTGGTTGTGGCTGCTTTTCGCAAGTGCAGATAACAACCCCAGTTTCATTCCTTTGCAGGCTAGCCCAATGAACACACGAAGCAAATACATAAATAATTTACAAATCACATAGCAAGAACATAATTTTTCTATGGTTCCCTTTTATTTTGCCAGAAAGTTCTAACAGAAAAACAATGAATTTTGTTGTTGAATATATTACTTCTTATTGTGAACATTGAAAAGTATCTCCAATTTAATCCCATAATTTCAACTATTCTTAAAGTGATTAAGAAAGAAAAACTTTAGCAGTACCATTTTGATAATGCCATTTAATATGTTAAACCAGGTTGGAAAAAAAAACACCAATTATGCAGGTAAGCTTGTTCATGTGTAGAGAAATTGACTTACTATATGCAAATACTTTCTTTTCTCCAATTACATTTGTAAATTTATCGTTTTTCTCCTCCTTTGATGCTCAGATCTATTCCCCTCCATTTGTATATTCAAGCCTTTTTCTGTTTGCAGGCTACAACTTATCACAGACTTTGTGAAATGTATTTATTTTTCTAATCTTAGAATTCTCCTTTCACTTACAGGATTGACTCCCTATAATTTTATCTGTGTCCAAACAGGCTCTGTACTTTCACAGATATCTTCCCTGGATAACATTTTATCCTGGAGTAACTTATTCAAGATGTTGGCTATAGCCATGATGGCATTAATCCCTGGGACTCTTATTAAAAAATTCAGTCACAAACATCTCAATTTAGATAAAAGTGAACAGAAAAGTCACTTGCTGAATGGAAGGAAATGCAACTGAATAGACCACCCCTAAATAGATATCATTCTATTTAAGGGAATTCTATTTAAGGGAGAATTGGAAAAATAGCTATTTTGAATCAGCAATTCTGTTGTCATTGAACTTTGGACTTATCGCTGTTTTAGGCATCTTCTTTTGCTAATGTATAAAGAGTCTTTAAAAATGATCCAGTTTATCCAGAAGTCAGAATTTGAGGGGCCAAGTGGACCTGCATCTGTTGATTTGAGGAAATTAAATCCTAGCATCACTCAGGAAGTAAGCCTGAAATTGCTTGCCAAATGAATAGCATTTGTTTTGCACATGAAACAGTTACAATTTGGGCCAAATATTGATTTGTTTAAATAATGGCAAAGAATTGTTTTTCCTCCCAATGTGAGGAATACAGTGAAGTTTTGTATTATTTCCTTTCACCTGTTGGAATATCACAAAGAAGAAAAATGATATGGAGGGAGCTACCGCCATGCAGGAATGGCTTGCCTTTTATCTTTCCCTTTATTAAAATGTTGAATAAGTATCTTATTTTATGATTTCCTATATAAGGTAACATGAAATGTCTGTGGGGCCTAGAAGATTTCAGGTTAAGTCTGAAGAAATTTTCTAACAGTGTGCTCTATAGAAAATTACATTTTTCACTTTGCAGAGTAAAATCTTTATCTTTACATAATTGTTATATTAAGCAGAAAAGAATATACTTTGAGTATAATAATTGAAATTGTTATATTACTTATTTGTTCAATCCAGTGTTTCATAGTTGGGAAAATCCTATTTTAATATGGCCCTTGTTCTTAATCCAAGTGTTAGTTAACTCCATATTGCCCTGAATTTCCTATTTGAAAATGGCCTTGGTCTTGCTTGTCTCTGCATCAAGTTGCAGCTTCAGAATTCAGGAAAGATCCTTACTTCATTCTTTTTGTACTACAACAAAGAAATGGATAGAAGATAAGACATTAAGGAAAGTGATAAAGTTTTGTTTGCCTGATGTCCACAGTGATGCAAGTTTGCCATTTTAGAAATCAAGCATTTTAGAAAGAAAGCAAGCAGAAGGTTCACAATCAGTTACTGGATTTTCTGTGAATATTCCCCTAGTTTATTTGAGGTGATCTTTTTTATACTTTAAACCAGAAGTGGGAAACAATGGCCCCTTTATGACTTGTGGAGTTCAACTCCCACAACTTTTTGACTTGTGGACTTCCATGGCTGGCTCGGGAATTCTGGGATTGAAGTCCACAAGTCATAAAGGGGATAGCATTCCCCACCCCTCCTCTAAACAGATGTTAATACTGTATTAAATGTATCCCTCGTCTTAGCAAACCTCTTAGGGTGGTTTCTGTTAAATCTTTGTACATGTGGTGTGCCAAGAAAACAGTAATAAAAGATGATCTGAAAAATACACTGTGGAAAGTTATAACTGATTGTCTGGTTTGCATCAGTATGAGCAGCAATTATATCTTAAGCACTCTATTTCCCGCGCCCCCCAATACTTCCTTTTCAGGTAAAACTTCATGAAAATCGTAATCTGTTTATTTTCACAGACATTACATATTTATCAGATAAATGGTACTGAAAATAATTGATAATTTGATGAAATCATGTAGTGCTATGAGTCAGTGTATAACTCTAACAAGGTCTTGATCAGCTCCCACCTTTCAATTGTGCACATTAAACAATGAAGGAAAAACATTGCTTGGACTTTGTTTCAAAGTGCTCATCTTATCCTTCAGCAAGAAACAGTGGGCTGACATGCAGAAGGCTTAATTTAGTTCCATCTATATTAAGTTGTAAGGATGGCATTTTTATACTCTCAACATGTCCTCAGGAGATGGCAGTAATAGGCTGATGTTATAAGTACTCCTTAATAGAGGATATAGAGAGGAATGAAAAGTATATTTACATTCATGTTGTCCTTTAGTAGCAACAGACATACTAAACTGAATTGAAAGCTGAAAATGTCAAACCTTGCATTTATATAGCACTTACAATGCAGAATAATTTGTATATTACATTTCCTTTACTCAAAGAGGTCATCAAATAATCTCCTTAGAGTTTGGAAACTATAACTGTTCTGTATAGGAAAAAAATGATTTTCAATACACACAGGTATATCTTTGAGTCACACATTTATATTCAAAATTGAAGCTGCAAACACGTAATGAGGTACACTGGCTTTTTATTCCATGCATCTATTTGATAGTCATTTGTTCCCAATTGTTATACACTGTTCAATACAAAAAGAAATCAAGTTTGCCTCAAAGTAGGGAGAAAAGACAGCACAGAAGATAAAATTATAATTCTATATGACATATAACATAATAATTTCCACTAACCATTAGCCAACATATCGATTGTACCATAACTGGACCCAGCAAGTAAGAATAGAGTGTAATAATCATGAAAATATGCCAAAGAAGGCTTTTCAATCAAAAGCTTATCTCTGGTTTGCATTGCTTATTCTTATGCTGTGCCACTGTCAACCCCCTTCATCAGGTAGTTACAATATTGTAATGCCCTTGCACAGAACAGTCATAACACAGCAAGAAAACTCACACTAATTCACACCTGGCAATACTGTGTCATAAACTGAATGAAATGATTTATGGCTTTTGGTTTGAAAAATTTAATCTAAGAACTAAATCTAGATTTGCTATTCCTTTGTAGTCTGCAAGATTCTATCAAAAGAATTAATACAACAATAACAGTACTATTTCCCTTTCCTATTACAAAACTGCGTCATTTTTTGTGCTAGCTGGTTCTATGAATGAAAATTCAGTATAAGATGTGAAAAAATATGGTGTCTCCCTTCCAGTAAACAGAACTCTTGCTTCCTAGGAAAAAGGAGAGTTAATATTCTCTGTATCTTAGTAGTTATTTCCATAGTTCTGATCATATTTCTTAATATTTAGTGCTGTGAACTAATGCTCCAGAAGCCAAAATAGTTTTTTGGGGGAATACAGCAAGCTTTTTTAAATGCCCAAATTCACCTGAGAATGTTTCCACATTTAAAAGAAATGTTTAACCTTCACATTTAAGAGAAAGCTTTAAAAAAGTAACCAGCATATACTAGAAAATCAACTATGTATGTTGGACCAATATTTAAAATGGATTTCGTCAACAGCCAAAGTTTAGAATTATTTATTCTATTGTTCTTGAAACAAAACATGCACAGGTCTGTTGTAATAACACAACAAGCAACATCTCTGCTTAGTCAGGCTACATCATGGTTGAATATAACTATTGCCTATGTACCTAACTTTATAACAGAAGGAGAACTTTTTGTATTGACTGTTTTCCCACAGTGATCATAACGTCTAGCCCAGCTGTCAGTTTCACTATTATCAGCAATAACACTGCTTAATTTGGATCTCTTTGCAATTGTGAGACTATATTTGTTAAGACATTTTTAATTTGTGCTTTAGGGAATGCTATGAAGTTAGAAGTGATAAATAGAACAACTGAACTGGGAAAAGTAGGATTGATCGCACTTATTATGGTTAAAATTTCAGTTTTAAAAGTTTTTCTGCTTTTTCACAGCTGAACAAACTATTTTAGGTATAATTTGGTAAAAATGTATCTAGAAGAATCATTTTATTGTATTTAATAACTAAAACCATGGGTTTCTAGCCATTTGGAATGCTTGTAAATGGATCAATAACAAATATTAAGACTCATCCAAAATATCTGTTAGATATTACATTCTTGGGACCCCCAAATTCATTCTACTTCTTAAACCAGTGTCTCCTAATAAATAGAGCTCTTTGGATATGGGCAAGTTAAAACACTATTTCTTCAGTCTAATGAGATAACACAGGCTAAAGATTAGCAGGAGAGTGTAAGACTTTGAAAACCCTCCTAATTATTACTTAAATCATAAAATAGTCTCTTGAAGAATTACATTGTGCAGCATGTCATTGGAGATGAGGATAAGTGCAAATATAAAAAAAACCCCATCCAGTATCTACAACAAAGATAATTAAATTGGACACATTCTCCACTAATGTAGAGACATCTGGGAAGAAACTACTTTATTGGTCAAAGACCAGTCTTATAATTTGCATGCATAAGATTCCAGGCTCAATACCTGCAATTAAATTATCACAAGAAAATCCTTCATTCAGGATCCCAGATAATTCTTACCTGCCAAATTGATTATTCCTACACTACTGTATTCTTTTTCCAAAGTAGCAAGGCATTAGTATGGAACTTCTCATAGAAGAAATAGTGGGCTAACATTAGCACTAATATAACAATCCTAAGTGCTTCGTATCGGGAAAAACAGCATGAGCATTTTGTCAATGCTAACCCTCTTCTTATTTTGCCATTTCTTTAAAAAGGAACATTCTTTTCCAAATACATAGCTATCCGTGGGCTGTTAAACTCCAACCTAGAGCCATAGGGAGGACGTGTCTTTATTGCTAACACTACTTAAAAAGCAGATACTTGTTTGGAGTTTTCCTCATAATGCAGACACATTATGTGCTGATAAAAGAAAGATTTTCCAGTGTTTATAAAAGATTCAGTGAACCTAAACAGAGAAAAAGCTGCATGATTGTTCCTGTCAGTTTAAAAAAATGCCTAGATCAAGCACCAAATAATGTTTCTGAATTAGGGATTTGCCATGGACCTGGCAGATGCAGCAATCTTCCTATATATGGGCCCATATATAATTGGAATGGGGAGTGTAGTATCAACAGCATATAGGTCTCCCTTAAAAAGTAATTCCTCCTTGGGAAAGTAGACAGAGTACACAAGAAGCAATTTTGTTCTGAACACACAAAACTCAGTTCATTCAGATATAAAGCTTGAGGAATCTCTTATTTTAAGCAGGAGATGCCACTTCAAGTGAGTAGGTATGAATTCTTTTATATTTCAATCTGACAATATCTCACAGTGTTATGGACTACAACAAGGAACCTAATGCATGCTGAAGCATCATTTGTTTCTTATATATTTTACACTCATGGCACATGCAATTTTTATCAGAGTATGCCATGTCTGTTTTCCTTAGGCTGCTGCAATTGAGTAAAATCAGTGTGGCCTGTGTAAGATTAAATTGCCTTATATGTAGAGCACTTTAGTTATTATTCCTCCTGGGGTATAGGCCACAGCATAGCTGAAGTAGGACCGACATGCTGCAGTACAACAAGCCCTATCATTAAGCTACAGAAATTATAATAAATAATGAAATAATTTATGATTCATGTAGTCCAGCTACAGAATTTTAAAAGTATGGAATAATTTAATTTATACAATACTGTTCTTTAATATTAGTAAAGAATTTTCCTACATTTTGTCACTAGGCTATTAATCTTTTTAAAAAATCATATCAAATCAAATGTAAACAAACAGCAGCACAATATCAACCCATGCTTGCCTTTCATTCTGCAAATGAGGTGAAGGGTGCATTTGATACTCACTAACTTAAATCCTGCTACACTCGCCAAAAGGCTTTCTTTCTTTCTTAATGTCATTCTTTAGCCAACATGATGAAGGAAAGAAGCATTGAAAGATAATGATTAAAACTTTGATCTTCACTGTTACTTGTTTTGCTCTTTTTGAACATTTTAGTTATAGGAAATAGATTGAATGGTAAACCATATTTCTAAAAAAAGAAAAAGGGATACCAATCCAAATCCACAATCCAAATATGACTTAATATTCCTTCAAGCCATTTCAAAGATTCATTTTCACCAATTGCCATTTAAAAAAAAAAAGTTATGTAACTTTCCATCAAGCTTAATAAGTGACCAGTTCTCTCCTATCAAAACCGTGTTAGTGAAAACAGTAGGAAGACAAATTGTGTGGCCTAGGCTGGACTATCCCCCAGCTGTAGGGGGAACAGTTCTAATTTCTTCCTTCAAGAAGGTCTTCAAGATATATAAAATATATCTTCATGGCTTGTAAGCTCAGCATTAGTTTGACACATGTAGTTTTAATTGAAGGAACCAAATAAAAGGCAAAATATAAAGAGAACAAGCTGACAGAGCAAAACAGTATGTGCATCTATCCATCAATCTTTCAATACTTTTATCTGCTGTCCTCGCACTAGTATTTTGATGATATGGAGAGAAGCTGTAATTGCAGTTGTAAGATTTTTGCAATCAACTAACAAAATAAATTTAAAATGAAAACCATTAGTTTCCATTTTCTTATGCTGAGGAACAGCATCTCAGATACTCTTTCCCTGGAATGTGAATACTTTATGCTGAAAAAGTTACACTGGTTATATACAAATGACTTTTTGCTCATAGATTATCTCATGCACTGTTTTAGTGAAATCAATGAAGTTGCTGTGTTTTAACCTGTCAGCCCTTCAGAGCCATATGGCCAAGTAATGACAAATTCTATTCTGTCTACACATGCTCTCTTAAAATTCAAAATGATTCTTTTTCAGTTTTCTTTCTATTTTTGTAACCAATTATTTTGCCTATGGACAGTGATCATCTTGATCAGTAAAAAGTGTTAAAATGCCAAAAATATGGTACAATAGTTCAATTATTCAATAAAATACATCCCTGCCATTCATGATTGAAATGCTCATTGAGAAACCAATTCATCAGAACATTTCTCCAAAGATTCAAGTTATTGCAGATCATTTAGTTGATGGGGTGGAGAAGCAACTTCTCAAAGATGGAATGAAAAAGTTTTTTTTCTGAGTGGAATCAAAATGCCAGTTGATCAGATTAATGAGGTTAAAGAAGATTTATCATTACAAAGTTGCAGAGTTGCAAACTTTACTGGTTCTCACAGTCGCATCCGAACAGTCTTCTTCTGAAGATTCACCACCTGAGTCTCCAAACTGCCCAGGATTCTGCATTACAAAGTAATAGAAGCAATTCAAATTATTTATTGGCATTTCAGATATACAATGGTTTTATTTGGCAGGAAAAGTGGTTCCTTCCATGCAAGCTAAAAATATACACAAGCCCCTGATGAAAATCAATATTTATCTTCCCCTTCCCCCATTATCTACCTGCTTTCTATTCAACAATGCTAAAAAAACCCAATCCTCTGATCATCTGGAAAAACTTTCTGAATGCTGCAAATGGCTGCAGGGAATGGGGAAAGTTATTTCTATGAACTTTCTAAGGTTAGTTTATTTTAGGATCTAAGCCAAGATATTATAAATCATTTAAGAAGCAGGTAGGTGATCAAGCAAAATTATTTAATTAAACACAGAGAAATTGGGGTATTCCAGTTGTTGCTGAATTCTATCTCCCATAAGCCATAGCAAGTATGCTCAAGGGTGACAGGTGATATAAATTTCATTTCAAGAATATATATAGGATCACATGTAGGTCACCCATGCATTAATTGGTTGACAGACCTGGTTAGAGAACAACTAAATAATGTGTAATATTCCTAAACCGAGGAGAGAGAGTGTTTCTAACCTCATAACCATGATCCTCTGGACACAATTTGCCAAGTGACATCTGTGTTTTCACCCTGCGTACAGCACTCTCTTTATCTGAAAGTCCATCAGACTGAGTAGATATTTCAATGGGAATTTCTGGAGTTTGTGACAGCATGTCATCGAACTTCTCAGCCAAACAATCTTCCCGTCTATTAGCCAGCTCATCCAGACTGTTGGAATGGTCACTGGTATTGCCCTCTTCCCCATCAGAGACAGAGAGGTTCTCAGAACTAAAGGTTGAATAGGACTGGCAACTACTGATGCAACGATGTGGCCTGCAAATCCATTAACATTTTAGTCAGTTTTGATTCAAATGCTGCACACAACTGATTTTATGCAGTTTATGCAAATCAAATAACAAGTAAAAGGCCAAATTTGACACTCTTAAAATATATATTATATATAATTTCACAACTATTATGCATAAAAATGTAATTAATGTTCCTTTTTGTGAAGAATAGACATTTCCAATGTGTATCCATCAAATGCACAAAAACAATGTATCATGTAACATGTTTTATTTTCTTACAAATTAATAACCTTTGTTTTTTTAGCCCATTTTTTCCAAATAGTGTCTACTATCCAAGAATCAATGTATTCACTATCTTGACAAAGAAAACTGTCTTGGGTGATAGACCCAAATTAATCACATAACTCACTATGTTTTCCATTATCATTATTACATACTATGCATATATGCATTTTGATATGGACAAATCTTATTCATAACCTGCTCTAAACTTTATATCCAGATTGGTACTTAGATGACAATTTTCATCTAGTGTATTTTCCTTTCTGTTGCAGAAACCTGGATACATTTATATCCATAAACTCCTAAATTTATTTTTCTTTCCCAAAATTACTTTCTCTTCTTTCTCCAAATTTTGTCACATCCAGCACTATACTTCCATCAAGAGAAAAAAAACATTAATAGCAGACAGTGTAATTCTCAGTCTCTGTTTAAGTTTTGAATGCATACCCTACAGGACTCCCAGTGTTACCAGATTATAACAGTTAATGTTAAAGAAAGCAATAACTATCAAATGGATGGCTGGAGAATAACCACCAAATTTATCTTTAATTTATTTTTATTTTATTTATTTATTTTATTCATTTATTTTTGTCACACGGTATATATAAGCATAAGCATGAAATAATTATACAATATATAAGCATATATATGAGTATGAGTATGTAATAACTATAATTTCTCTGAGGATATCAATCCCACCAGATCCTGATTGCATAGAATGAGCATGCTCCAGGTGTCTTCCCTGAAATACTGCCATCTAGTGGGATGTAGGAAGTATGCCTTAACATGGCTGTTCCTACCAAGGAATATACTCCCCACAGCAATCTGGCAGGCCCCCACATTCTTAGCCATATGGAAAGCCATTAAAGCCTGGCTCTTTATCAGCCATTGGAGTAGAGTAGTGGACCTACAGAAAGCTTTTGGGGTTCCTTGGGAGGTGGAGTTGTTTTTTTTTAGTCTTTATGTTTTTTTATAGTTTTATTGCTATGAGCTGTCCAAAGTTGGATGGCCATAAAATCTATTAAAATGATGAAAAAAAATGCTAAATACAAATCAAATTACACTTTCTGGAGTGTGGCCAGATACATGCAACTCAAAGACCAACGATGGTCCTTGGCCTGGAAAAGCTGTAACATATGTATGTAAGAGTTATCTTTTTTACTATAGTATCCAAAACATTTTGAAACTGAAATATTTTGAGCCTGACTTTCTGCATATTTCTAGTTTGGAATTGGTTGTTCCAAACATCAGGTTCAAAGCAGCCCTCTTTCAAGTTCAAACAACGTTTCTAACTTGAAATGACTGAAGTTGCAAAGAGATTATTTTAGGTAAGGAACATTTTGAATTTGAGCCATTGTGTACAACTCTGTTTGTACTCTTGTACCTGTCAGGCTCCTTCCAAATAAATTAAAATTGTGATATGAAATTCACCAAAATGTAGGGGACATCTTGCAAATACTTAACAAGATATACTGAAAAAAACAGGAGAACTTTTATTCAAGTTACAGAACAAAAGCTGTGAAACAGATACAAGAAAAATGAAGAATTTTTATGGATAAGTGCCAGGCTGAAAAAAAAACAGTCTGGCAAAGTCCTATATACTAATCCATAAACATTCCTTATTTTTGTTGTCTCTCTTATTTTTATTCTATTCTGAGAATGTCTGTAAACTGATATCTGGGATATGAATACCTGAATATAAATTCAGTCCCCCAAAAGGATCAAAGTAGTTCTTTCCTAGTGGTATTTTTTCTTAGAGATACATGTACATATTGGTAGATATGATAGAAAGATCTTTCCCAATGATTTCATCTGAAGATTTTATTCATAGTGATGAGTTTGCACATATATTAACTGTAATTTTTATTTTCATGCCTGTCCATTCGCCACTAATCATATTCCACTGCTGATTTTCCAGAGAGATCAGTGTGGTCCTGTGATATGCAACAGTGATGTGCAACAGTCTGTTGCTGAAAGAAGCAAGTGGTGTTGTATCTGCCTCTTACTTGCCATACTTCTTAGGTCTGATATAATATACACATTTGACTATATTGTTTTATCCTATATACTTTGTTTCTAGAATAGAGATGGAGAAGTAACTCTTTGGATGAAAAACTTAGCTAACAACGTCAGACTCAAAAGTTTTCCTTATGCAGAAATGAAATTACGGTAAATCTTATGAAGATTCCTTAAATGAACTGCTATTAAATAATTAGTACAATAGTCAGACTGAATTTTCTACCTCTGTCTCCGTGGAAATTCCACTTCACTATCTACTTCTCCTTCTTCTTCTGAAGAATCATCACCACTCTGGTAGGGCAACAAAAGGAATTGTTATTTGCCAAATAATTTCAACTATGGAGATTCCAATTAAAAAGTAAGCTCATCAATGTACAATTTTCAGGAAGAAAACTCTTTA
Organism: Ahaetulla prasina; assembly: GCF_028640845.1. NCBI lineage: Eukaryota > Metazoa > Chordata > Lepidosauria > Squamata > Colubridae > Ahaetulla > Ahaetulla prasina. Next base: position 66,196,139 of record NC_080544.1, on the reverse strand, counting down.
CATTTCATTCTATTCAGCATAAACTATAAAATCTTGAAACAATATAATTAAGCAAACAGCATGAATGAGAAAACAGAACACAGGTAAACAAGGTTATTCTTTCAAGAAAATTCTGAAGGCCTCACCTTCGGAATGGATCGAGTTTTACCCAGCAGTCCTGGAGTGCTTGCAAGATGAGAGGAGCCAAGAGGAGACACTGACCTGTGGCTGCTGAATTCACCTTCTTTATTCTTTGCAGGAAACTCTGAATTTGCATACACTGAATCATACAACGGTCTTTCAGGCTGTTCTAGCCCTGGATCAAGTGACTGTTGTTGACTTGCATCATTTGCTCCCAGTCTGCACTGCGGACAGAGACTGTATGTATCTGTTTGACAGCATTCCCAATAATCAGCTTTATTCTCTCCATCTTTCTTTACCTCCAGATTTCTCTTTGAATCGGCTTCCATAGCAGCAGAGATAAGATCAGGGCTAGAGCCAGACATCCTCCGTTGGGCATGATTACTAAGAGGGCTGCGCAGGGCAGCAGCAGGACCAAAGTATCGTAAGTTGTTAGCACAACTGGCTATATCTTGTCCATGTATATTAAGTCGAAGGTGATGATGGGGATGGTGGTGATGATGGTGAATTGGCTGGCCCAAGTCATCCTGTGCTGGCTGATTTTTCAAGACTCCGGTAAACTCATTATAACTGCCTTTGCTATTTCCTCGCCGGTGGCGTGGTTTGCTGCGGTAACGTCCTTTGCTACTAACTGTTGTCATTTTGGGGCTCCCTGAGAGAGGAGACCCGCTAGGGGCCACTTCAGTGTTGGATATGCCATCAGATTTCAGCAAGTCAGGTCTGGAAAAGAATGCAAAATCATTCAAATTATAGGTAGGCTTGCTTTTCTACCATTTATTCAAAGTCATTCAGAGTTATAATAGCACTGAACAATGAGAATTACCACGAATGAGGGCGAATATACATGTCCCAGGATCCAATCTGGGTTGGTCATTGGGTCACCACTAAGCATTATCATGCTTAACAATTTACAGTGATTTGCTTAATAAATGCAGCCAGAATTGATGTCATAAGTCGGGTAGAGTCATGTGATTTTTTTCACTTTATAATTGCATCACCTGGTAACAGAATTACATAAGTTACAATGGTAACTCTGTTACCAACTGATGCAATTATAAAGGGAAAAAATGCTAATTGTAGTTAAGTGAGGACTACCAGCAATATATTCCATTTTCTTCCTAATGATCTATGCCGGGAAGTGTTGAAATTTGCATCATGAATGCAAAAATCACTAGTTACAACTAGCATCAGATATCAGATAGGATGGAGTCTGCATCATGACACTGTCCCATGGGTGTCATCATTTTAATGCAATTTTAATTGTCTAAAGAGGCCTGTGGCTTTATTATTATTGCCAGTGAGTCTATTTACCGGTATATGTTTAGAATAAAGAAGACTAAGTTGCACATATTTAATTAAAAATAAAATTATGGATATTATGTAGGAAAGTGCACAGCATGAATAGTAGAAATGGAAATGTAGAACTATTTGGGATGCAACCAAAGATAGATTTTTGTTTTTGGAATGATGGTTGGCTGGCTCCAACCATGCAGCCTTTAGAAAAGCAATTAAGACCTGGCTCTTTCCCCAAGCAGTTGGTTTAGGATAAGCAGAAATCCGAACTGATGAGATACAGTGTATTTTAGCCCTGATTACCATTTAATTACTTTAATTTGCTTTAGTAGTAGATGTTATTTTTCTTTTCTTTTTTCTTTTGTATTTTTATTTAATGGTTTTATATACCATCCAAAGTCATGTGGCTTGTGCTGAGCATCCGTATAAGTGTTTTAATTAAATAAATAAAGTTTGTTTATTTTCTCAATTTATAACATATCTTATTATCCAAGCTTCAAGATACCCTAATCATTTTATCTGGTTATTTGAACATATTCATTTGTGACTATTAAGTTCTTTTCAAAGCAATTAGATTCATATATTACTATATATGTATATAGTATATTACATATACTAGTATATGTAATATACTATATATTACATTTATATTCATATATTACTATCTAATTTATTGCACTTCAATGATCAGAAATTGGTATTCAAAAGAATTCAGGAAATCATTATGAAAAGTGTCCCTCCCCCTTGAATATACTATAGTTATTTGCCTCACCGTTTAGTCTGTCCCCCAGATTTGTGAGAGAGTCCTCTTCTCTTCATTAATTTTTCCATTGCATTAGCATGGATTATTGGTCTGACAGGGTGACGCTTATAAGTTCCAGGATACTTTTTTTCCACAGCTTGTTCCCGTCTATATGTAACATTTAAAAAAAAAGTCTTAATCGTCTCTTAATCAAAGGTTACTCAAAGATTTACAAACTGCTGTAAGCAAAATATACATTTGGCAGTTGAAAAAACGTAATTATTCTACAAGGCATCAAGCAAAATTGTCAAAAATTCCACATATCCAATAACCCAACAGAACTTCATTTTCTGCAAATGAATACCCCTTTTTTATTCACAACTTTGATCAGGATAATAAAGTGCTTAACAAGAAGAATAAAGATTCCCCCAGTTTTGGAGTCAGTTACCCTTGGTAAGAAAATTATGTTTGGTTAAAAAATAGAATTGTTATAAAAACAAAACAAAACATGGATGGATATACGTACTTGAGGAGCTCTTTTTCGCGAACTTCTAACTGTAACATGATGGCACTGAGTTCCATGTACAGATTATTAGCTCTTTCAAGTTTTCTTTCATAATGTTCACGAATGTCCAAGGCATGCCTAAGGAAAGAAAAAAAAAGCTGACTGTCTCAGTTGCACAATCCTATAATCAACAACATATACTTAGGCAGCATTATTCTCAAGCATGTTAAGTGTAACTTTTAAAACATACAAAAGTTATGAAAACATTTGAATGCTGTCAAAACAAAAACATGGTTTATTTAGAAATAGATAATAGCACTTGGTCTTTTTGTCAAAACATAAGAATTCAGATCCTCCTAGTAAAAACAATTACCCTATGATTCAAAATGATAAAAACTCAGTATTGACAAAGACAGATTAAACTAATCTTTCCTAATCTGGCAGTCATTGGGACTACAGCACCCAGAAATTAGGAAAGTATAATCTCAACACATCTGGTGGAGACTGAATTGAAAAGGGTAGATTAGACACTTTAGGGAGGGCGTAGATATCAACAGACAGTTGCCATGATAATTAAATGAATCTCCCAGGTTCAAAAATTATGTAATTGAATGGCTGGCACATCTGGGAAAGGTATACTAAAGTAGATGGATTCTTAATCTAATCACCTTAACCTCTTAAATAAATACAGACCTGAGTTCTTCTCTTCTACGACGAATAAGTTCTTCATCTAACCGATGTATACAAGTTCCTTCACTTTTAATCTTTTCAAAGTGCTTCTTTACTTCTTCTCTCCATTCAGCCTATTCAAGCAATTTTATATTTAGATAGTTATACTTCATAACTCAGAGTAATTACAAGAAGCAAGATTATATTGCATTAACATATGAGAAAGAAAGCTGAGCTACACTCAACTTGTTTCTCAGCCTTGAGTTACTTATACAAAATAATACAGGTGGGAGAAAATCAAATAAATAAAATATGATCAAGGCACAAAAAGTATGCATATTACAAAGAAAACGGGCAAGGGGTTTTTAATACCTCTCTGAAAACATTACAAGACGGGATCTCCCAATGAAGCTAATGAAAGAAAAAAAGTACTACTTTGTCCACAATTAACTTGTGGAATTTACAGATTAATATCATTAGCATTAGAGGGTTACTAACATGGACCTAGAAAATAGATCTGTTATGCACTGTTAGTTTTGAATAATCAATTTTACATTTAAGATAGAAGCAGCAAATCTCCAAATACCACCAGTTGCAAGACATCAGTAATAGGAGAGAGGTATATATATATCTGTCTCCTGCTTATGAGTACCTCAGAGGCACCAAGTTGGCTACAATGAGAGACAAAACACTGAATTAAAATGGGCTTTGGCCTGATCCAGCAGTCTTTTCTAAAGTTCTTATGACAAGCTGTCAAACTGAATTTGTTGCTTTCAATAGTTATTGAATTACCTGAGACTTAAAATAAGTCTCCTGAGGGGTACCCAAAACATCAGCAGATGCTATGTCAAGGTGCATAAGTGTCTGTCGAAAAGAAGGCCGATTCCGCGGCTTGCTTTGCCTGTCAAATGAAAGAAAACAAAAGGGATACCATCTAGTAAACTAACCTTAGCCTAAATTGTTTTTTTTTCCTTTGAAGCTTAACTTACAAAAGAATATTAATTTCTGTATTTGTTAGCATAACCCAAAAAGGATGAATTCTAACTAAATAATATACCGTACTAAAGTAACTAAACAATAAACCTGCTGCTTTTGTCACTGTATATAGTCTTTTTTATGAATGGACTTTTTAAATAGTCTTTTTTATGATTCGTTCTTACTTTTAACACTATAGCAGTGATGGCGAACCGTTTTCTTGTTGAGTGCCAAAAAGTTTGTGTTTGGGCGCACAACAGTATGTGTGCGTGCCAGCGCCATAATGCAATGCGAACCCCCCCACATGCGCATGTTCACACGACCCCCCATGCTCCTCCCACGCATGCGACCTGCATTGTGCATGCACATGCACCCCGTGCATGTGTGCCCCCATATATGCGCTACACACACACACACACACACACACACAGTTTTGGGCCTGAAAGACCTCCTGCATTAAACTTTGCCAGCACGAAAGCCTCACACTCCAGCAGCATCCAGCCATGCCAGGCAGGCTGGACCCTGCCTGGAGCAAGAGGCGAGCAGGCCATTCGCGCTGGCAAAGGTTGGTGCAACCCTTTCCTGTCAGGGAGCATGACCGCTTCCTGGCTGGCACACCTCTTACTGCTTACTGCGACCGCTTCCCGGCCAGTGGATCGCCATGAGTGAGGAAGTGCGCTCTCCTCCGGTCGTCCTGGGGCAGCTCGCCTCTCCACTGGCGGCTTCTCCTTCTCCTGGCTGCTCCAGGAGCAGCCTCTGCTTCTTAGCCTACGCAAACGGCCTGCCAGCGCAGCCTGCCACCGCAGCCTGCCACCGCCCTCTCTGACCCGCCGCTGCTCTGGCACCGCCAGGAAAGCAGCAGCATGAGAACTACTGTTGCCAGCGGTGAGGGGGTGGCAGCAGCAGGAGTAGCGGTCGGGGGGTGGGTGGAAAGAGGGCCAGCTGGGTGACCTACTGGTGGCTTCCCTCCTAAGGGGAGTGATTATAGATCTGAAAAGAGAAATGTTGGCCAGGAGCGCTGCGAAAAACAATCTGGGCCAATTCACGCAGCAGCCGAGAAAAGCACCTTCCTCCAGTTGCTGGAAGTAAAAGGAGACTCTACGCAGCTGCCCAAAAAACTTTTCTCCCAATGACCGTTCTCTTTTACACGCTCAGAGCTCCATGCCTCCGAAATGCGAGGGGCTGTGTTGCTCTCTCGCCCTCCCCCCAGCCAGTCTGCCAGGCTGGAATTCACCACAGCTCCAAGTGTCTACACCAGTGGTGGGTTGCTCCTGGTTTGTTCTGGTTCGGGAGAACCGGTAGTAAAAATCTGTCAGCGTTCAGAGAACCAGTAGTAATGGCTGGCTGGCCACGCCCCTGAACCGGTCCCCTGGCCACCATGTTCATCACCGCCATGTTCTTTGTGCATGTGCATCCCATTGCCTTGCAAGTCCAATGGGATGCGCATGTGCAAAGAACATGGGGATGCTGCCGGTACTTTTTGGCAGCCTGCGGGAAAAGCGGTTGGCAAAAAAGTCTTTTCGGAGGCTTCCTGGCCAGCCGCTTTCCAGCAGCAATGGCTGGCTGGGGGCCTCCAAAAACTCAGGTCAGCTTGCCTTCCCGACTCTGTACCAGCCACCGTGGAAGGTAAGCAGCCAAAAAAAGAGGCAGTGGTGGGGGAGGAAGTCAGGCTGGTGGGCCTGGCTACAGGGACCACCGGGAAGGCAGGCAAGCATGTCGGGGCCACCCGGCTAGCTAGCTGCCTTCCCCATAGACCTGCCATGCTTGCCTGTCTTCTGGCCCGGCCAGTGGGCGGGCGGGCAGCCCTTTGGGGAGAGAGAGCCACTGTGCCCTGCCCTGTCGCCTCCACTGCCACTTCTCGCCACTCTTAAAGTCTGTCGTTAACAGCTGGAAGACATTTTCTTAGATCTCTGACTCTCTAACAATGACTTGGGGGAGATCTAAGAAAACATCTTCCAGCTCTTAACAATAGACTTTAAGAGTGGTGAGAAGCGGCAGTGGAGGCGGCAGGGGCTTGTGTGTGTGTGTGTGTGTGTGTGTGTGTGCATCCCTCCGCGGTCCTCTTGAAGTCACTCAGGGCAAGGTGGGGCGGCACCTTGCTGTGAGTGACATCAAGTTGGCCAGGCCCACTCAGTCACATGACCGATGCTGCAGAGACAGGGCAATTTCTCCCACAGGACAGCCAGGGCTTCACAGCCTCCTCTTTTCCTCAGAGAAACTGCCTTCAAGTCCTTGCGAAGGGGACACCCCCCCACCATCCTGCCCTGTCACCTCCACTGCAGCTTCTTTTGCTGCCTGTTTCCGACCATTCTTAAAGTTTATTGTTAAGAGTTGGAAGACGTTTTCTTAGATCTCCAACGCTCCAACAATGACTTGGGAGAGATCTAAGAAAATGTCTTCCAGCTCTTAACGATAGACTTTAAGAATGGCGAGAAACAAACAGCAAAAGAAGCAGCAGTGGAGACGACAGGGCAGGGTGTGTGTGTGTGTGTGTGTGTGTGTGTATGTGTGTCCCTTCGCAAGGAAAAGAGGAGGCTGTGAAGCCCTGGCTGTCCTGTGGGAGAAATCGCCCTGTCTCTGCAGCATCGGTCATGTGACTGAGTGGGCCTGACCAACTTGATGTCACTCACAGCAAGGTGCCGCCCCACCTTGCCCTGAGTGACTTCAAGTTGGCCACACTCACTCAGTCACATAACCACCAAGCTACACCTACCAAATAAGCCACGCCCACAGAACCAGTAGTAAAAAATTCTGGAACTCACCCCTGGTCTACACTGCCTCACTAGGGATAAACTAAGAGTGGCTGGTGGAGTTGGGAGAAAGAAGGGGGAAGGGAGAGAGTTTGGATCAGTTTCCTGTCCCCCCTCCAGCCCTCCCGGCTTTTCCCTTGGAAAAATGTTTGGCTCGTCGATTCCCCCACCCCAGCAGTGGGGAAGTATGTACTCCCAACCCCCGCCAGGATCCTTGTGAGAGGAGAGGAGCTCCCTGATCACTCAGACATGCGGCTTTGGCTTCTGCCCGCCTCTCATCTGGCACCCACAGTGAGGCAACTGGGGAGACACCCGCATGTTTCGCGGCAACAGTGGCAGTAAAACCATTGCCCCCTCTCCCCCCCGAGGACTGCTGCTCCCAACTTCGTCCTCTCGGCCTTGGTGCTCTTACCTTACCTGGCAGTGGCGGTGCCTCCTCCTGGCCACACCTTGCAAGCCAAAAGTGCAGCCTGGCAATATCCAAGTGGGGGCTGCACGCTTTTGCCCCGGTGGCACCAGCAGAGCCACAATCTGCCGCCCGCCATGCGAGCACCAATGAATGGGCACAGCACAGCCCATGCGGCCTGTTCCTCTCGGGCACTGCAAGCTGCCTTTCCCCAATCGGCCTGGCCCCCAATCTCACCAGCCGCTCTTACCTTATGTGGCGGCGACACCTCCACCTCCTCCTGGCCAAAAGTGCAGCCTTGCAGGCCAAAAGTGCAGCCCTACTTCCCTGAGCGCCCAAGCCTGTCAGTCACTCTTGCCTTTCCCCCTGCAGTTGCCGCCGCTGCTGCTCTTCTGGGGCAGTGGAGCTGCGCAGGAGGAACGCTGGAGACAGCACACTGGCCGGCCATTGCTGGTCTTCACATGCTCATGCGCACCAGAAACCAGGATACCAAGTAGCCGATGCACATGTGCAATCCTGAAACAGGAAGATCATCTTCCTGGAGTGCGCATGCGCAATGGGCAGCTGCTCTTCCGGTTTCGGGCGCACAGGTGCACATGAAAACCAGCTGGCTGGCACGCCAGAACCCAGAAGCAACAAGCGATGGCTCCATGTGCCTGGAAAGATGGCTCTGCCTGCCACTTCTGGCACACGTGCCATAGGTTCGCCATCACAGCTCTATAGTCTGTATCTCCTTTATTCTTTTAGCATGTTTATACTATACTATACTAATACTTATTGAGGTATTAGTGTAATACCTCAATATTCATAGTATTCCTTCTTCATTGCTAATTTTTACTTCAAGCTACATAAATGCACACTTTACACCTGGACATCACTGATTGGACTGCAACAATACAACATGATATATATTGGAAAAGTCAATTGAAATAATGATATTTCCAACAGTAACGTGTGGTTTTGGAAACAAGACACACAGGAGAGAGGAAGAAAATAGATTTTACTGATCAATGGCTTAGATGTAGGAAATTATCAGAGACTGCAAAAATAAATCCAATAAATCTTAGATAAAATAAAAACTGACCACAGTAGTTCCTTCAAACAAAAATCTTCAAGCAGAAACTCACATTAGATATGCAAATGAATGATGGACTAGGGAAAAAAACAATTGTACTTCACAAAAGTGAAGAAAATAGAAGGGACAGGGAATGGATAAGATGAATAGAAAAGATCAAGGAGATCACCAAATGTTTTTAAAAGAGCTATGAATTGTGATTAGCGATAGCTTAAGATGGCAACCAATTGTCCATAGGTATTGGGTCTGATTCAATGACACTTATCTAATTGTTGACTACAGAACGAAAAGAAATCACAGAAATTAATCAAAGAAATCCATAAATTGAAATAAATTATATTTACTATCTTATTACACATGGCAATTTATAATGCATTCATATTAATGCTCATTCTTTAAACTTCTCAGTTTTATCAAGCCAACAAATGTTTTAAGATCTTATTGCTGTAATTTATGAAAATATATAAGATCATATAGTTAATAATCAATTTTACTTCCAATTTCCAATTTCTATCCATATTAAGGTACAACACAAGGAAGTACAATAACAATTAAATACGATTTTACCATGTTTGCTTCATGAGAATCTTGAATCCATCTGGACAAGTGGAGGGTACAGGAAGATGCAAACTATTACTACCTACACCCCAGATGATGGCTGAAGAGTCTACATCTTTGTATGGAATTTCTCCAGTAAGAAGCTCCCACAAAACCACTCCAAATGACCTAATAAAAATAGGGGAAAACAATATTAAAATCAGGAAAATTATTGAAATTTTATTTATGGTCAATAACCGACAAAGTAGACCCAAATATTCTTTTTCGAAAGGCAACCTGACTTTCTTTGTTTTGCACTTTGCCTTTTTCAAAAGTACCTTGGGACAACCATGACTGGATGACATAGAAGCTCCATAAATCAGCAAAGTAGTTGCAACACTGGAACAACATATAACAGCAGACTCAAATACAATAAAAGCAATAAGGATCTGCTAATTAAAATTTACAGTTATAAAAATAAATTGTTAAGACAAATGTTAGATCTCTTACAGCAGAATTATTTTGCAGAAAGCATAGTGCAAAAAATATTTATCAAAAAGAAAACTTAATAAAAAATAAAAACTGCCAGCAACCACAAAACATGGAAACAGAAAGTAATGCATTTTTAATAGAAACACTGAAATAGGTGAGCAGTTAGAATAATATTACTTGCCATATATCTACTTTTTCAGAAACAGGTTCATTACGAATCACTTCTGGGGCCATCCAAGCAACTGTTCCTGCAAAGGACATTTTTGTACTTTTATCGCTGAGTTCTTTAGAAGTACCAAAATCAGAAATTTTCACCGTATCATTGTGGGTAACTAATACACTGAAAAAAATAAAATACACAGGAAATAACATGAGTGACTCATAGTAATTCCACCCTTATTTCAATTTCAATTTCTTGTATCTCCTCATATTGTATAAACTCTGTCTACTCACTTGGGTGACTTGAGATCTCTGTGAATAATTTTATGGAGATGTAAATAATTCATTCCGCTAGCAATTCCAGTGGACCAGTCTACAAGCAAACGAGGTGTTACCTTTCTACCTGCTCGCAACACCTCATACAATTGTCCATGTGCACAGTATTCCATTATTATACAGTAGCAGGGTGCCTGTGTGCAAACGCCCCTAGGACAAAAAAGAACAATAGATGTTTTTAAAAATCAAAATCAAAGCAATGGGGAATTAAGAAAGAAACTAGTAAAGAGAAGTTTCTGATTCACATTTTTACAGAATAATCAAGAGTACTTCCTAAGGAACTACTGTTGCTTAGTTATTTGCCATTTGGTCAAATTAGACCTGGTATATGCAGAAAATTAAACAGTAAACAGTACATGATTTCCCTAGAGAACAGATTACATACATCCTTGAAGTGCATGAAATTGTACTGACAGCAATGACATTTTGATGAGGTGAAGATAGAAAGAAAAAATATTAAGTTCTTTATAATGAAAGATCCAAGATTTCCCCAAAACACAGAGATTTATTATTGGTCCTGGCTAGAAGTGTGCAAAATATTTCAAAAGTTGAAATGGATTATATCCAGATCAGAACAACTAAGAATTGGTTGAGCAACATCAGAACATTTCTGATAAAGTCTGAATGTCAAGGTTTCAAGGGTTGGGACATTTTCATTTCAAAAAACTTTCTGCATGATTAACAGTCATACAAAGATCCTGGTCTATAGAGCCTGTGTCCTGAGCACACTCTTGTACTGCAGTGAATCTTGGACCCTTTACATACAGCAGAAGAGAAAGTTGAACATCTTTTATATGCGCTGTCTCCAATGTATTCTTGGCATCACCTGGCATTACAAAGTTCCAAATAGCGCAGTCTTAGAATGTGCTGAAATTTCTATATACACTATTGAAACAGTGACATCTATGCTGGTTGGCTGTGTCGTGAGAATGGCTGATGGTCGGATTCCGACCAATCTCCTGTATGGAGAATTAGTGCAGGGAAAGCATCTCAGAGGGAGACCACAGCTGCAATATTAGGATATCTGCAAAAGGGAGCTAAAGGCCTTGGGAACGGACATTAACAACTGGGAAACCTTGACCTCTGATCGTTCAGCTTGGAGGCTAAAGACTCAGCATGGCCTTCTCCAATTTGAAGAGACACTTGTTCAGCAGGTTGAGGCAAAGAGGCAGTCCCAGAACCATTGAAATCTGGGGGCTGGGCAGGGGACAGAATGTATCTGCCCTCAGTGTGGAAGGGATTGCCACTCTTGAATTGGCCTTTTTAGTCACACTAGATGCTGTCTTTCCAGAGCACGATACCATAGTTTTTTGAGACTGAAGGATGCCAATGCAAAAAGAGTGACTATTATTTATACAATGGGGAAGCAACTATAGTATTTCTCTAAAAGATTTCATTATTCTTGCTCTTTTTTCCAATAATAATTATGCATGAGTTATACTATTACAAACTACTTTCTTATTACATCAAAAAATCCATTTACAACAAAAGTAGTAATTCTATTGTATTACCAGATAACACTTTTTTCCATTAAGAACTAAAATTCAAAGGATAAAGGAAACTTCAGTATTGTACTCTGAATGGCTTTAATCCAGCTATGAAGACTTACAGCATCAGTGAAAAGGTAACCCTAGAGTCAGAATAATCCATGTACAACCTACTTAAAGGCAATGATGTTTGGATGTTTCAGCTTCCTCAGGTGTTTGATATCAGTTTCACTCTGCTCTCTCACTTTCTTGATGGCCACATCCTCTGTTCGAAATTTGCCTAAGAAAACAGCTCCTTGTGCTCCACTGCCCAACCACTGTAGCTCAGATATCTCTTCAAAAGGCACCTCCCATGTATCTGATAATAAACAAGCAGTTATTATAATTGCAACTAACTGCCTAATGACAAACAACAAAATAATAGCTCATCTAGTATCTTGGCAGTTTGCAGGCTTTTTAAGAACATGCAAAATATATGCATCTTCAAAAGATTTTACTTCCTATATAACAATAAATGTATAGTTGAATTCTAAAATGTGAATATTTGTTTGTTTTAATTCCATAGAATAGATCTGGGGAGTTTTTATGCCACTCAGAATTGTTTAATTGAATTGGTCTTTAAGCCCTGCAAAGAAATAATAAATAAATAAATATATGCCTCCATCAACAGCAAGGTTTATTAGATAGAAATCAAGAGTCTCTTCTTTCCCCAAACCACAAAGCTTGAATTAGAAGACTGTCCTAACTAGTAAAAAAAAAGTCAATTGTGACTGAAATCCAGTTAAATCTTCAATATGTATTTTTTATTTTTATTGGGGGGAGGGTTAGAACAATGGGATACAATTTATCGTTCAGTTTTTGTGACAGTTATTTCACCTATGTCAAGAGGGAATTTTTTAGTCACTTTGGTCAACTGCAACAGAAAATCTTTTCCTGAGTATTTATGAGGCAAGCAATGTCCAACACAGCATGTACTGAATCTACATGACTTGTTCTCCATAATGGACTTTTATTTGGAGAAGGGCATAGAAGACCCAGCTGTTTTAATGAGGATGGGCAGTGAATTACAGTGAAAACTTGATTTCTAATTTACTTTTGATTCTGAGGGAGAGGGGATTATAAAGGCCTCAAGCAGCTGGCTCCAGAAAATAGTTTCCATTCATTTCAAAGCTATTACTATTCCAACTGTGCATTAAGCTTTTTAAAATAAATACAGAAAGTATAATTTCTGAGTAAAGATACTTTAGGTTCCATTAATCTATTTATTTTATCTTAACTAAATTAAAAGATGCTTTGACTTAGAGAAGCTTATATGATATGATTATTTCATTATTACTTATCTCAGCAATAACAACAATTTAAAAGCTAGGGGAACCTATTATTTGAATGGAGTGATTCCTAACAATTATTAGCACTCTGAGACCAAAGAAGACAAACCAATACTGAACAACTAAATTAAAACAAAATGTATCAGAGATAAGAATATCTGCCATTCTTGGAAACGTCTAAACATAAAATGTATATGATAAAATTATATATAAACATAAAATGACACATACTTCTTTTCATAATTCTGAGTTTTAAGGTGTCTGCAAATTAATAATATTCTAGAGAACATAATCCTTTTGCCATGAAGCTTTTGGAAGGGACAGAGGTAGAGGAATAATAAAAGATAGTTTTATTTGCAGACTTTACCTTGTTGTTGTAGTTTGTAGTCAGTAGAATAGGCTTTCCCTATAATATTCCATACTGGCTTTAAACAGCCAAAAAGTCCCTCAAGAAAGCCACCATTTCCACTTCCTGTTCTGTTAAATTGTATTTTGATGTCTTCAGTCACATGGTTGTTCTGTCCACTTATATTGTTATCGTTGCTCTGATGAACAGTAGTTTCTAAATCATCTTGTTCAGTTAACTGGAGCACACTATTTTCAAATTGGTCCCTGGAATCTTCACTCACACTGGTTAATACTGTTGTGGGCACTGGGCTATTTATATTGTCTGATGCATTGTTGTGAGGTAACCCCCTTTCTCTTCCCTCTTCTATGACTTCAGATGACGGATGGTCACCAGAGGGTATAGATTCCTCATGCATCCCACTGAAACTTTTATCTTCATTGAGATTCTTATTAATAATCGTTGTAGAGGAAGACCAGCTCAGGAGCTCCTGAGAACTGGTCATTGTATTGTGGGTATGCATGTGTATGGAGCAAATAAGTCAGTTATACTGTTTTAGAAGAAATGAATGTTCATCTTTAGTGCAGAAAGTGACCACAGCACCTGTAACAAAACCAAGGAACAGATTACAAGAATCATACAATCAGGGAGCATATCTGGTGAGGACACTGCAAGCTGAACTTCCTCCAAGGAGCAAGGATGGGACTGCAGCCTCTTATGAATCTGGCTACAATCCTTCAATGTGGGCATCCTATAAAATGGGAACTCAGAAGCAAAGCAGCACAGTGTTAAGTAACATGTGTAAGAAATAACTTTGTGATACAGTGAGGTACTAAAGACTATGCTTAGAACATGCATCTTTTGGATTGCCTACAGATTTAAGAATTAGAATTAAAGATTTTTTAATAAGCAATTATTTTATTTATTTACTAATTTGCTTGGGTTTCTATTACACTCCAACCCATTCCATTATCAGCAGGTTAGAAAATGAACTAAAACTATGCTAATACCATAAATAATAATGATTACCTTAGTTTGATTCAATTTACAGGATTTAAGCTTCGGAACTAAATCAAGTTTCAAAAGTATCCTCTTTATAATTAGCTACACTATTATTATAGCTAAAGAAGCTAATTTTAGCCTAAAATTAACATTTAACATTAAAATGTTTTTCATCAAAACCATAAATTTAAATTAATTTTATGACAATTAACATTTGGGATAGCATTTCACATTAGTTCCTCACAGCAGAGTATGCTGAATAGGTGCATATTAACCAACTGGGATGGAAGAGAGAAACAGTAATATCAGGTGCTCAGGAGAACATGCCTCAGCTTGAAGAAAAGCTAATTTCTCCAAAAACTGCAAACGATCAGTTTTTATATTGTTGCCTTCTGTTCTAGATACAGTATTGAAAAGACAGTCTTCCTGCAATAAATGCAGGAAAATACTTCAGGACAAAGAGCAGCTAGAATTATTTCATTTAAAGTAGTTATCTGACATTGCTTCTTCCATTTTTATATAATATCTATACATTTCTATACAGTATCTATTCAGTACTTTGGAGCATATTCTTCAAGGGTTGCCAATGGACGGTCCCTTCTTTTCAGGGATTATTCACAATGGATTTTTACTGACTTCAGTAGCTCCTACTGCAAGCAATTCCCAGAAGGGGCACCATATACTGACCATCAATAAATAGAAACAGATTGGAATTATATATGAAGTACAATGCTAGAGCCTATGAAAACAGCGGGAACTGACAACATATTGAGATTTAGAATTCTTTTTTTAAAAAAGCTAACTGCATAGTGCAAAATATCTGCTGTTAAAAAGAGCTGCTTGCATATGAATGAACAAATCTAACCATTAACTAAAATAGTTAAAAATCAGTTTGTTTATAGAAATGAAATCTTAAGAAATAAATGTATGAGAAATAAAACGGGTAGCATGCTTTTTCCCTCCATCCAAAACATACTGTTAAAACTGTTAATAGTTAGATTTTAAACTGCATTAAAAGGGTTCTGAAGCCATTTCACCAGACAATCAGATTACATTTTCACAAAGGAAAGGAGGGAGAAGGGAGGGGGGGGGTAGCCTGCTGTTCTGAAATCAATTGCAGTTATTTCTCTTAATATTCTTGTGATACCCTGCATGTCAACTAATTATTAAAATTCATTCTGTTCTGTTTTAGAAATGGATAGATTTCTGCATAACGTTCCAAATTGCAAATTCAATATGTCTAAATAGCTCCACAGAGAAGTAAAATACAGACTGCTGCCCAATACAAAAATATTCTCAGCTTTAATATGTCTTCCAACATTTTTTCTATCGTACCAACAGACAAATCTATCCCATCTTTTGAAATGAACGATGAAAACATAATATTGGTCCTTCTGCAAACACAGACCTTGAAGCAAGACAGATTTTTACCAATATACTTACAATGACAGGAACATTATACAACTATGCTCCATGTCCTCATTTTATGGAGAGTTGGCAAAAAACAAACCTGCTCAATAAAAGACAGAAAGGAAATTCCACCTACACAATCCTGCATCCCCACTGCAAACACAGAAGCTACTAACGTCACAGATTCATGAATGGATGCCTATGAGGCTGTTTTAGGTCTCCGAACAAACCCTGCGGTGGTGTGTGCCCTGGAAGGGGAGGGAAACAAGAGGAGCAGCCAATCAAAGGCACGCAACTATAGCTTGCCTTTCTTCAGAGGAACCTCATCACAGAATGGACAGTCACCACCAATCAAACCCAGGCAACAGAGTCTCAAAGGGTTATCAAATAAACCCTGCCAGCTGGAAGGGGTGCAGAGCAAATAGAAACAGATGACAACATAAACAATTCTAAGGTACAAAGGCGAGTATTAGAACAACATATGGAAAGCATAGAATTGTTGTTACAAAGCTGCAAAACGGAAAAGCTCTATACCTCCACTATATAATGAGCATAAAAAATAAACTTTCTTAAACAGGCTTTGTTCACCACCTAATGTATATTCTGTTCATCGTTAGTGTGTGTGTGTGTGTGTGTGTGTGTGTGTGTGTGTGTGTGTGTGTGTGTGACTATATCATTATATTTATTTATCAGGAACACTCTTCATTTTGTTTTAAAATTGCATATACAGCCCATGAAACAGAGTTAATAATTTAAAAATATGTATAGATTAGGTATTTATATTAAAAAATATTTTTGTTCTTGCATGGCAGAGCCTTTTAATTTAATGTCTAGTCCAGATAAAGACTATTGTTTTTTCAATGCCAGTTCCTCCAAAACCACAAATAGCATTTGAAAATTTCATTACAGTTTTTGCATCTGATGTGTATGTCTGTGCCTCTGTGTATTACATATCAAAATTTTCACATTCCTCTATGACAAAGAAAAAATCCTCCATGTTGCATTAAGTATAGCATAGTTTTGTACAAAATGAGTATTCAGAATTCAAGTAGTAACATGCATATTACAATAGTATATTCATTTATACAACCAATCCTTAATTTAATGTTGGGCGCCCCTACATAGCAGGAAAAAAATATGGAAAAAGTGGTGGGAAGGAAGAGAAAGATTACAAACATAATATTTCATTAATGAGGGTGAATTGCCCTATTAGATTTTTATTTGAAGCATTCACAGCTTTTCAGAAATATACCAATACCACTCCTTCTTATTTTAGATCTGCTTGAGTGCCTCCATTTTCACTTAGTTAGACTTGAGAAGCACATACATTAAATGAACGAATGAATGAAAGAGTATTTAAGTATTTAACAAGTATTTAACAGGTTTTAATACCAAGCATGGCAAATTTTAGTATACAAAATGTTATTTAGACTAATTGTCCTGCAATCTTCTTCAGGTTTATGAAGGAAATTTTTGCTTATAACTTGGATGAAGTGATGATTATATCCTGATATTTTTTTTCAGAAAACCTATCTTTACAGGACACTCATGCCAGAAATGTCTTAGATTGATTCCCCAAACAAAAACTTAACCATAGGTTCAACTGGGAAACCATGACCATCCTAGTCACATCCAAAAACACTGGAGAATTCTGGCACTCTGACAAATTGGCTATCAATAGACACATAGGAATAAACAACATCTACATACTGTGCAAAAGAGGTAATCAGGGAATCAAAAGACTGAAACACCTCTCCACCAGTAATCAACACCCATTTGAGCATAGATGAACACCAAGATTAACATCAGATCAACAATCAAGAAATAAACAATATCCCAATCAAGGAACTGCCGAACAAGCTAACAGTAAACGGCCCAACCAAAGAACCTCCAAGACCACTCCCACCAACACTGACAGGGCAAGCCACAAGAATATAAATTGAGAGCAAACTCCACTCAACTACTAGAACAATATTTGTGGTAGCATGTCCTTTATCAGCAGGCTAATTGGTCTGAATTGTTGTCTCTTCCAGAATTTGCCTACAACAGCTATGATATATTCCTCCATAAAATTTATAGCTACCAGACATTTTGCCTTCCAGAACTCCACTTCCTTTCCTCATCCCTGTCAATTCCTTTAAAGCAGTGCTTCTCAAATAGTGGGGCGCGCCCCCCAGGGGGGGCATGAAGCTCCATAAAGGGGGGCGTGTTTCCTCGTCTCCCACCGTAGTCACAGTGAAGCCAACCGCTACATACGCCTCGTCATATTTTCGCGGGGGGCGCGAAAAATGTTTTCTTCTTCCTAGAGGGGCATGACAGAAAATAATTGAGAAGTACTGCTTTAAAGGAACAATTAGATTTGGTCAAAGTTGCATATAAGCATGCCACAGATGCACAAAAGCAAGAAGACCTCTGTGGGAGAATTGGTGGGGCTTTCCACTATGTTTTGTCTGATCCTGGTGAATGGATAATAGAAAGATGAAGTGGAATGTATTCTGGATCGTAAACATAGAACAAAATTTATGAGTATGTCAATCACTGGAAAGGCTATCCCAAATCAGAGAAATAGAGCAAGACGGCCATAGATGTCCATATTCCACATATGATATTCCAGTTCCTATGAAATTCTTGCGCAATACTTGCCTCTGTTAATTGCAGTTACTATCAACAAACAATGACCTCTAAAATGGAGACACTTTAAAAAAGAGGTTAGGGTCTCTGGTGTTGTGGGGGGGGGAGAAAGGGAGGAACTTTCCAGCTCCATCTGAGTCTACTCTGCCAGATTTATACATTGACTTTGTTAAGATGCCAGGCCCATTTGCAAGTGAGAGAATCAGGAGGAAGTCTGTAGCCATTAAGAGTAATTCTAACTGCAGAGGTGATATAAAAGAGTTTATAGTTGTCCTTGAGGAAGGAAGGAATGAGCCACTAAAGAAAGAAGCTGAGATTTGAAGAAGAGCTATTATGCAGGTCAAAGTATATCTGAGAAAATCACTCAAAATAACCCCACCTTGATTTTGTTTACCATATGATTGGACAGAAAGTGGCCAGCCTTGTAAGATTCTGTTTTCTTACAACAGAGGTCTTCAAACTTGGCAGCTTTAAGATTTGTGGACTTCAGCTCCCAGAATTCTCCAGCCAGCTATGTTGGGAGTTGAAATCCACAAGTCTTAAAGCTGCCAAGTTTGAAGACCCCTGCCTTACAACAATAAAGTGTCTTTCCTAGTATTCTTGAAGTGTTTGTTTCTTAACCGCGCCTAATTCAAAGGGCTGGCATTAAGCCATACGTAAATTGTGAAAAATAGAGCAAATAAATTGATTTGTATAATTTGGCAGAAGTTTTCTAAAGTTAGGGATGTGGTTTAAGAAATTTTAAGACTTATAGATCCTCACAGAAAGATATGTGTATATGTTATATATGTGTGTGTATATGTTATATATATATATATATATAAGTATATGTGGTAACATAAACAAACAGGGTCAAGAACAAATTAGTGCAGAATGAAAGCAGACTGAATACAAAAATAAATGATTAGAACAAAATAAGTATATTATGGCAAGGTGCTCTTTCAGAGGGAATTAACAAATTTATGAAGGAAGAGTGAAACAATCAAGATGAAAGGATAGATTAGAAAAGCTGAGGTTTGATGAAATAAATGAGCTCCCCAAGAAGACAGAGGTGAGAAGTTTAAAGGAAAAAAGAGAATACATTACTGTGTCTATGTTGTCAGAAAGCATGGCTTCTGGGGATGGAAGGACATGGAGATATATAGAAACCAGATTTAGTAGATTTTCATTTTCTTTTATCTCCTGCCTTTAATTTTTTTTTTTTGCTTACTATTTTTTACTTTCTCTCTGCATAGTATTTATAAACCTGAAAGGGAACAGCAAGACAAATATGTACACAAAAACAATTTATTAGAAATACAACTGTTTATGAATAATACTTTATAAAGCAGCAGTTAAACATGTAAGAAAAATATGAAATATTTATCAGCATAGAAGTTTGGACACACATTGGTAAGTCAATTTTATCTGAACTGGTTAAAAAAAACCAACCGTTAATCTAGAGCTATTGATATTAAAAATGTCTGTAACACCCTTTTCCTTACTCGGAAGAATGAGAAAATCCACTTGTTCATTTCTCAGGGAAAATCATTATGTTTATTCATCACTGTACTTGGTTAATTTTCTAGAAAAATTCATATACCAGTATAAGATAACAGTCAAGTGAGTTGGAGACTTTTTTTTAAAATCACTATTTGTTGTCAGGCTATTTCTGTTCCACTGATTGCCTTTAATTAATAAACTTTGTCCCATCAGGACTCACTTGTCTGATTTTTCTACACAATTTATCTGATTTCAAAAGCCTTGGGGATTTTTTGTCCAATTCAGATTTATTATTTTAACTGCTGGTTGATAAACCTTATTTAAGGGTACAAAGGTTGAGTTCAACACACAGGAAATCAAAAAAACACTAGGGAAGCCAAGAAATTATGTTCCATATGTTATTTCCTTATGTATGAGTCTCTGGCAAGTCATCACATTTTCTTACTATCAAATTTCTGCCCTTCTCTTTGTTTTCTAAGGACAATTATTATGCCGTAATAGATTACCAACTGCAGCAAAACAATTTTATAACCAGCACTATACAACAACCTCAGTCTTTCAAGCTACTTTGGTCAATGTAAAGTCTTGAAGATTGATTTGTAAGATTTTAGAATGATAAAATATCAATCTAATCCCATGTGTGATTTTTTTTTAAATGCCCCTATGACAAAAAACAAAAACACAAAGGGAAAATCAAAATAAAATGAAAAGCCGAAATGCACTATGCTGGTTACTTTGGACAATGGGGTTATTAAGAGTTTCTAGGCAATATCTAGAAATACTTTGAACACTTATAATAATTGTATTCAAAGAAAACTGTTTTTGAAAGCTAAGTTCACTCCAATTGGAACAGCTCAGTTTAGTTGGTTAACTTACTGTAGCTTGGTTCTTATGCTTATCTATCATCCAATCTTGTTTCAAAGGCCCTTCTAAATCTTGGATCTTATATCCAACTTATTTTATTTATTTTATCCTCGATTACAATTAGATCTTTCATTATATAAATATATTTTATTATATTAACATTACTTAAGGAAACAGTTATTTTTCATCACAATGAATCATTATGCCCTCATTTTTATTTAAATTTTTAATTAAAATTTTCCATACTGATACTTTTTTGACATGAATAAAAAAGCCAAATATACAGTATTTAAAAGCAATTTTAATCTGAATAAATCAAAGAGAATTCCTATTCTAATTTGGTCTGAGCTGACTGGGGAGAGGTGCCATAAGTTTTCAATAATTTTATAATTAGTTATTGCTTTGTGGTACTGATTCAATCATATTCTCTACTTAGATGATGGTTTTGCAATTCTCCGCCCAAAGTACTTCAGGACTAAAAAACTGCCAAATAAATAAAATGAAGTTACACATACTATATTAATAAGTCAACTTAAGTTATTTTCTTAATATAAGGAAGCCTTGATTAGCAAGACATTTAATTACATAAAATAAATTCCAATGAGTTTCTTTTAATAACTTGTACAAGCAGTCCTCAATTAACAACAGTTCATTTAGTGACAGTTAGAAATTACAACTGCACTGAAAAACGTGACTTATGACCATTTTTCACATTTATGACCGTTATGGTATCCCCGTGGTCAAGTGACCAAAATTCAGATGCTTGGCAACTGACTCATATTTATGACTGTTGCAGTGTCCTGGGATCATATAACCATCTTTTGCAACTTTCTGACAAGCAAAGACAATGGGGAAGCCAGATTCACGTAACAATTGTTTTACTAACTTAACAGTTGCAGTGATTCACTTAACAAGTGTGGCAAAAAAGGTCATAAAATGGGACAAAACTCACTTTAAAATGTCTCACTTAGCAACAGAAATGTTGGGTTCAATTGTGGTCATAAGTCGAGGACTACCTATACGTTTAATCTTCAAAAGATGTTTTATGTCTCTAGAATATTACACAGAGTAAAAAAGTAATCACTTACCGTTCTCAAATTGTGAATTCCAATACAAAGGCAACAATTCATGGCTCATTTTATTGCATTCCTGCTGACTGCATCTGCCTGCCACTCCCTCCCAAAATATGGATTTGGGCAAACTAGAAGGCAATTTCAAAAAGTTAAATGTATGTAGTTAGCCAAATATATTATCATATAACATTATCAGAGTTTGTTTTATTTATTTATAACTGACATATATTATTGTAATGACACATTTCTGTGCCACATTGTTATACATATCTAGAGCTGTATCTCCAAGGTCATTCTACCGGGACTTGGTTTTCTTGTTGGAGAGTGACAATGTGATCTGAGAGATCACAATAATGATCAGATCACACCCTGGTCACTGAGATTCTCTTGCGCTCTCCCCCGCCCCCCATGGAGACTGCACTCATTTAATTGGTCCATGCCTGATGACTAACGGATCCAACTGGATTTCAAAGGAAGTTGGGAGAAATACCTTCCAATTTGCTACATGGTCCTGCAGAGGCCCTGGCAATTGCCTGGAATAAGGGGTCACCTAGGCAGCCTCTTCTGGCCCATCACTCCCATTATACCATGTGGTTTGCAGAGGAGTTGAGATAGTTGAAAAGAGATCCTAAAGCACCACTGAGAGAAAACGAAGAACGAACTCGACCAAACATGAGTTAAAGTTGCTATTAAGGTTTACCTTGTGGCAGTAAGAGCAGCCTGGCATCAATACTTTTTTCTTATTGCACCTGCAAAATGCCATCCATAGGGTCACCCTCTCCTTAGAAAGGGGGGGTCTAGAGCAGGGGTGAAATGCTCCCGGTTCGGACCGGATCGCCTGATCGGGTAGCGATGGCAGTTCGGAGAACCAGTAGCAAAAATCCCTGGCTCCACCCCCTGCCCCAGCTGAGCCGCACAATCATCAGAGGTTTTTTTTTTTACTTTTAAAAGCATTTTTTCTTCCGCCGAAAAAATGCTTTTAAAAGTAAAAAAAAAGCCTTTGATGATTGCGCGGCTCAGCTGGAATTGTCAGAACCCTTTAAAAGCTTTTTTTCTGCAACCTCTTCGGCCAAAGAGGTTGTAAAAAAAAAAGCTTTTAAAAGGCTCTTCTGGCGATCCCAGCAGAGTTGCCTGATCATCAGAACCCTTTAAAAGCATGTTTTCTACTAGCTCTTCAGCCGAAGAGCTTTTAATCCTTTTAAAAGGTTCTGGCAATCAGGCAACTTCAGCTGGGATCATCAAAGGAGCCTTTAAAAGCTTTTTTTTCCTCTGGCAATCCCAGCTGAGTTGCCTGATCATCACAGGCTTTTAAAATCATTTTTTAACAACCTCTTACAACAGCCCACGCCCATGCCCACGCAATCACCCAGTCCCCACTTGCCTAATTGCTGCTTCTTTCGGGCTTGCTCCTGCCTTGCTTCGGCTGCTGCAATCAATTGCATCAGCTAGCAACTGAATCTGCCTGCCTACAATCCATCTCATTGGTGAGCAGCTCAATCTGCCTGCCTCCAATTGGGTAAGTAACTGGGGGGGGGGTGAGCTTTAAAAAAGTTAATTGGGTTTTTTTAAGGAGGTTTTTTTTTTTAGACAGCAATTTAAAGTTAAGGAAGTTTTAAATTTAGCTGCTTTTATTTAAAAAATATAAATAAAATAAAATAAAATATTTGTGCAGCTTTCTGAGATTTGGGGTGTTTCTGTAGTGTTTCACTCTAACTACACAAACTCACAAAATCTCACAAAAGCTGTATGTGGCATTTTGTGTGTGTGAGAGAGAGAGACAGTTGTATTGTGTTGTGGTATGTGTGTGTAAAGTGTGAAAGTTAGTTTTTGAGCTTTTTGCGGCTGTGTGAGGTTCCTGCTTGTTGCAGGGGCCATTTTGGGTGAAGTACAGCTGCTTTTACATTGTGTGTGAGTCAGTTGTGTTGTGTTGTGTGTGTGTAAAGTGTGAAAGCTGGTTTTTGGTACCTCTTATTGTTGTGTGTACTTTATTATTTTTATTATTTATTGTTATTGGCCACACCCACCCAGTCACCTGACCACCAAGCCACACCCACCAATTAAGCCATGCCCACAGAACTGGTAGGAAAAAATTTTAGATTTCACCCCTGGTCTAGAGGTCCATCTATAGGGGAGGAATTCTCCAGGCATCTGGAGGATAAAATCACATGGATTTGTTCCAGTTGGAAATCAAGCATGGTGCAAGTTCTGTAGAGATGCCCAGAGAGCAGAACTATCTAGTTATCTGGGAACGGTTTTATTTTGTTGGACCTAAGGAAGCGGATAGAGTTCAGTGGAATGCAAATGCTACCACCTTTAGATACATGCTTCTCCTAGCTGGTTAAGGCTGCTCAAGAGATATTATGTGGTGGGCCCAAGCAATGGGAAATTTATTCTTGTTGGAAGTGTTACCAGCTTGTTTTTTTTCTATTCAAGAAGCTGTCGCTGGAGCCTACCATTCTGGACAATTTTTTTCCAATTTGTCACCTCTCCTTTTGGGGAAAGGTGGTTGAGAAGATGGTGGCATTGCAACTCCAGAGGATCCTGAAGGAAATGGATTCTCTGGATTTATTTATTTATTATTTATTTATTAAATTTTTATACCGCCCTTCTCCCTAGGGACTCAGGGCGGTGTACAGCCAAAGATAAAAACATAAGATCTGTTTTCAATCAGGTTTCAGGCCTGGATATGAGACCAAAATGGCATTGGATGATCTCTGATGGGAGTAGGATGGTTATGGTGCATACATCCTGTTCTTCTTGATCTCTCAGTGGCTTTTGATACCATTGGCCATGGTATGCTTTGGGGGCCACTTAGAAAATTAGGGGGGGCACAATTTTGTGCTTGTTGACCTCTTCTCTCTGAGGCCAGTCCCAATCAGTATTAAAAGAAAGTGAGAGGTCCAACTTACAGCTCCTGCTTTGAGGAACATCACAAGTCTTGGGGTTTTCTCCATTCCTTTTTAATATCTATTTGAAACATCTAGGTGAGATTATCTGTCACCAACGGATGAGGTATCATCAGTTCTCTTTATATATATCTGTCCCAGGTGAAATGTATGAGTGGGCATTCTTTTGCAGTGCCTGGAGGCTGCGGAGGCTTGGATGGGGAACAGACTTCAGCTGACCCCTGGTAAGACAAAGTGGCTGTGGGTGGACCCCTCTATTTTCAGGAGTTTATCATCTTAGTCTTGGATGGTGCATAACTTGGGGGACATCTTGGACTCACAGCTCTTGCTCAAAAAGCAAGTGGCAGCCATGGCTAGGAAGGCCTTTGCTCAACTCCATGTTATGTGCCAAGTCACCCTTTCCTGAATAGGAAAGCTCTTCCCTTGGTCACTCATGTCCTGGTCATCTCCTATTTGGATTACTGCAACATGCTATCCTTGAAAAGAATCTGGAACTTCAGCTGGTACAAAATTTGGAGCTGTATTTGGTGCTCAAGGAAGGGCACCTGTAACACCTCTGCTCTGCAAACTGCATTGGGTTCCAGTTTACTTCTGGGTCCAATTCGAGTTGTTGGTTATGACATATAAATGGCATATGGCATGGGGCTAAGCTACTTACAGAACTGGCTTCATCCCATTACATTGGTCCGCCCCACCCAGTAAGATAGGGAAGGTATGTTGCTGATCTTGTCAGTTAAAGAACTCCCTGGCGGGGTCTAGGAAGAGAGCCTTCTCTGCTGTTGGTGCCACCCTATGGAATATACTTCGCTGGAGATGAGGCAGGCCCCCAACCCTCCCTCCAAAAGGTTAAAACATGGCTCTGTGACCTTTCATGGGGTAGGCTTGGGGTTAGTTGGTGCCATGAGAGCCCTTCTTTTGCCTTTCTCAAATGATTTTAACAGGGTCTAATTATTTTTGCCTTAACATTTTTAAAAAAAAAAATAAAATTTCTAATTCTAAAATTTTAACTGTTTAATGCACCCTCACACAGCATTAATCAAAGCATTTCTAGGTTTGGCACTTTAAGAAAATGATGCAGGATTGCTCTACGTGTGCACTGAAGGTGCCTAACTGCTGGCCTCCAAAGATATTTCAGATTGGATAGCTTCACCAAATCCTGCAAGTAATCTTAAACTTAAATTACTTAAAATTACTTCAACTAGTACTAGTGGAGCTTAAAATTACTTCAACCAGTACTAGTGGAGATGGAAAAATTGACAAAGTAAATAGGGTGACCAAACCAAATCCATTAATTAACGTAGGCGTACTATTTACTGTATGTGTATTGTACCTACTACCTGTACTGTGCATTATGTGATTCTGGGTTTCTTTAATAAATATGTACCCGTATTTTATCTGTATTTGTGTGCACACACATAAAATTTGCAAAATATTGCAGAGAAAATTATGGATATTATACTCTATCAAAGCAGAGATTCCCAAGGAGTAAAAAGGTGGGAAGGATAGGAAAAAACATACTATTCTATGTTTGTGCCTCTTTTCTGATGTCCCTGATAATATTTTAAGACAATAATGATGGAAATTGTGTACTGTGAACATCATTTGCATCATGATATGCCAGATGTAAATTGCATAATTTGAGCTATTTACATAATTTTGTCACAAGATACGCAACGTCGTAATGGCTTTTACTGGAGCCTCACATGCTTAGGTAACTTTTTCTCTTTTTCTGATATATACAACAGCTAGGAATGTACATCTATATTTCATTAAAAGGACCTGGTTTGGTAAATCCATTTTAAAAATCTGCTTGTACAAAGTGGCAGCATAGATACATATACTATGTCAATGATGGCGAAACGTTTAGACACCGAGTGCCCAAACTGGGCGTGTGCACATGCCCAAACTAAAAGGTGTGCGCGCGCACATGAACACATGCATACGTGGATGTACGCATGCATGGACATGCGTGGAGATGCGCGGATGTGTAGCAGAGACCCAAAAACCAGCTGGCCGGCGGAAGCAGGGTATCCCAACACCGTCAGCACAGCAAGAGAGAAGATCATTTTCTTTTGTGAGCTTCTGTTTCATCATTTACAGGGAAACATAAGCTCACAAAAGAAACACCACGGAGATCTGACCTGGGGCGATGGCACACATGCCAGCAGAAAGGGCTCTGGGTGCCATCTCTGGCACATGTGCCATAGGTTCGCCATCACAGTACAATGTTATTCTTGGGTCAATGGATGTGCTTGTGGGATTTTTACATAGGATATATTTTTCCTGAGTGTATTTTTCTGACCACTATGACTTACTTACTTGGGGTAAGTTGAGAACTTTAAACAAAACAGAATTTCTAGCTTAGTGTTGTGTGTTAGAAGATCTATTTCTATTTAGAAGATTTAAAATAATTATATGCTGTATTTTTTGGAGTATAAGATGCATTGGAGTATAAGAAGCACCTTAGTTTTTGGGGAGGAAAATAAGAAAAAAGCTGATTCATGGGTAGATTGGCCTCCCTGAATACCCCCAATCAGCTGTTCCCAGAGGTGAATTTTAGCAACAGGTTCGCTGATGCCTTCCTTTTTTTTCAGCCTCTGAAACTTCTGAAACTCCTTTTCAGATAAAACCTTTTTTCTGCCTCTGAAAGCCTCCGAAACAGAGCTTCAGAAAAAAAGCCTCTGAAAGTTCCTTTCAGAGGCTTTTTTTCTGAAGCTTCTTTCAGAGGCTTTTTTTCTGAAGCTGTTTGGAGGCTTTTTTTCTGAAGCTTCATTTCTGAGGCTTTTTTTCAGAAGCTCTGTTTGGAGGCTTTTCTTAGCCACTGAAACCTCCCTTTGGCTACATTCTGAGTATAAGACGCACCCAGATTTTCATCCTCTTTTTTGGGGGAAAAAGGTACATCTTATATTCCGAAAAATACGGTAACAGAAAATATAGCATATAAATAATATATTCTTCCCTTTTGCCAAGGCATAAGGAATATATTTGTTAGCATTTAAAATTATATAATTTCAAGACAAAGGTTTCCTTTAAAAGTATAATAGATGAGTACAGGATCAGAACTAATTAGAAAGGCATTGTCATTTTATAATGTTACTTCTGTTTTGCAAGGCATACTGGAAAAAGTGTTACAAAGTGTTCCAGAGATGAGGTACAATCTGTAGGCACTATTTGAAAGTTTTTAGTTATCACTTATTTGGGTAGTCATTATATTTGCATCACTTCCAAAATACAGTGTCAATGGAATATATCAAATGCTTGATAGAACTTTTTGTGCTTTCCTATGATATTTAAAATGCTAGCTTCCCTTTTACAGTAGTACGCCATTTCAAACATAACCCATGTTCTTTATCTAGTTTAGGTAATCACCCACAATAGAAAAAAAAAACCAGGCAGTGAGAAAATACACAATACTATAAGTAATCTCATTACTTATAATCAATTCATTTATTTTTGCCCTAGGTTTCATGTCAAACATAGACAAAAACTTGGATTTCTTTAACATAGGTCTTGTTAGAACTGTGAGAATACAGCTGATGTGGGCCAATTCATATACAAAGATCAAATCATGTTCTATTACAACAAAACTATTAATCAACAAAGTTTCTTACTCATACATGCCCATGTTTTATCTTACTTTCGCCTTGGAGGAATGTGTAGAATGCTTTTACTGCTAGGGAGTAGTGCTATTATTCCTTCACATCCCGAAGTTTTGTAGAACAAGGATGTTTAAATGGAGTTATCACTAGCATGTATTTTATTCAGCTGATAAAACAACCTTCTGCATAGTTGCCTAGGAATTAGCTCCACTGAACTTTTTCTAGATTGAATCTATTTTATTTATTAGAATTTGTCAAACCAAAACGAGAACAATAAAAGAAAAAAAAATACAGTGACAGGGACGAAAGGCACGTTAGTGGACTTACGCACGCCCACTCTACTAACCACTTAAGTATAAAGTAAAGTCCACAGAAATCAATTTGTGACTGAAACTGTGAAAATCTGTAGCTGAGACAACTGGTTCAGGTAGAGCATTCCAGACTTAGTAGAACCTATGACTACAGTTTGAACTACACCCCCCCCCCCGAAAAAAAGGTTAAGATAGTTACGCTTTCCTTATGCTACAAAATGACTGTGGGATGTGTACGGTTTTATAACATTTTTATTCTCAGGTATCATCACCCCCTCTACCTCCCGCCCCATCAGTAGAAGACGGGCATGACCGCTTTCCAATAAAGATTCCTAACTGTGCAAACAAAAACTAATGTTACAAACATGCTTTAGTTTCTAAATAGTTTCTAATAATGGACACAGGTGATGTGTGCGCCTGATGGTGCGAATCTGCAGACCCGGTGCTGCAATGACTACAGCGATCCTGCCCCTACCACGTAGCCAGGTATCCATGTCAAAGGTGAAAACGCTCCTTTGGCCAACAAAACACAGCAAAGCCCAAAAAAAAAAAAAAAACCACCAGCGCAGGTAGTCCCGAAGTGCCACCCGATGCCCTCGCGAACGGAAGCCGGCTGGCCTCGGCCATAACAAGAGCAACGCGCGTTCATAACAAGAGCTCATTTCGCTGCGCCCGTTACTTACCGCCTGAACGCCGTCTTAAATCGGCCACCGTCGGCCATTGGTCCTCCTCCCACCTGCCGGGCCGTCAAGATTGCGTCACTTCCGGCATCACCTGACAGAAAAGAATACAGCTACGGCGCTGCCTCCTATAAATTCACTTTTGATAAATGTACTTCCGGCTATGCCCTCACCCCGTAGCTAAGGTTACAGGAGTGTTGTGATTCTTTGCGAGGGGTGGAATTGAGGCTTAAAGTGTTTGCATTGAATCACTGTTAACGCAATGCCAAGCCCGACAGTCTCTTCACTGTAACCCTGGTGACATATTCGCATAAATGAACCCGAGACATCCTCGTAGTCTCACGAACCAGTGTGAAAGATCTGTAGAGATTCTCAGTTATCCAGGGCATTGTCCCAAAGGTGCTTTTTTCAGCAGGCAACTGGACTTCCTTGTTTTTTCTTTGAAGACGTTTTGCTTTTCATCCAAGAAGCTTCTTCAGCTCTGACAGGATAGTGGGGAATGGAAAGATTTATATTACTTGCAGACAGCTGGTAATTTTATTTTAATAATGAATTAAATAAATTACCAGCTGTCTGCAAGGGATATAAATCCTTCCATTCCCCTCTATCCTGTCACAGCTGTAGAAGCTTCTTGGATGAGAAGCAAAACATCTTCAAAAGAAAAAACAAAGTCTAGTTGCCGCCTGAAAAAAGCACCTTTGGGACTGCTTTCTTGTCCTCCAAGTCAAAAGGTTGCTGCCATTACAGTACTGTACCCAGTTGCCTGAGTTGGTATTTTCTGTTAATGAATTTGAAAATGAAAATCCTTAAATGTAGAAAAGGGAATTGTTGAGAGAGATGTTTTGATTCCTCATTGCCGATTTTCATATTATTGAGAAAAATATTAAGGATTTACCTGTGTGGCTTCTCCTTTTCACTCATAAGTTTTATAATGTCGCTTAGGAGCCAAATTGCTTATTTTGGTGCATTTTAGGCCTCTACTTGATAAGAAAGGTGAAGTGGAATGGGCCTCAGCAACAGTTGCTGACATTCCCTTCTGTGACTTGTTCAATTTGATCAGTTGTTTAATTTCAGTCAACCGGGTGATTTAAAAAAAGTCTGCACTTATTGTGTGTTCCTGTTGTAAATAAACCCACTGAACTCAATAGGATGTACACCTACAAAACAATACCTACATTATATATAGCTGATATATCTATTATTAGGGAACCAAAAAGGTAAAGGAGTCTGTGGATTTTACTCCGCTAGTCATTGCCGACTGTAGGGGGCGGTGCTCATCTTCATTTCTATTAGGGAACAGGATCTTCTGGATTTAATTCAGGGATCCTTTGCACTTTATCTTTGCAGTCTAGTAAGTTCTGCACCTATATTTGATAAACTATGTCTGAAAAAGCTAGTTGATCGTTCTGAACTGCAATTAATAATTGAAATGATTGTTCCCCGATGCAAATAATACATTTCAGTCCGAACAGTCGTAAGTGCAAAGGCTGCATCCCATAACATGCCTAGCTATTTCTTCCTCTTAAATGATTTATCTGTGCGTTTTAGGAAATGGCCTAAAATTACTTCAAAATAGTTTTTTTTAAAAAAGATGAAAGAATAAACATATTAAAGTAGATATCAATATTACCATTTTATTTCCACCAAGTCCGTTTATTTAGTAAATCACATCGCTAAACTCTTCACCATTGTCCAAAATCACAAAATCACCAAAAAAAATCATAGAAAATCTTTTTAAATTTAAAAAAAAAAGAAATACGAAGGCATTTACAAAAGAAATACCCATATGATATATATCACTCCATTTCTATCTCACTCCACTTCTCCACTATATGCATCTTGCATTGACTTCAATGGAACAGACAAGCGATCTTGTAATTCTTCAGTCCCCATTACTGTTATTTCCATAGATCTCTTTGCTAGAAAGCGGACCCGGTGTAAAACCAAAGCTGACTGCCTTAATTTAAATTAAAATAATTTCCGCGTTAAGTCGACTCCAGAGAATTTGGACCGCTCTTAAGCATGCACTTGCCTTCGGTCAGGATTTTCTGCTCCAGTTGGAACCTCCCTCTTAATGCGCGCGCGGCTCTAAGCGACGCCCATCGCCAGCTGGACTTGCGAGGGTCTTGCTTTCTCTGGCTTGCCCCCTTATTGCCCGAATAAGTTTGCAGCATTCGTAGTTCTTGCTGTTCGGCAACGATCTGACGAAGATTATGGCTGAATACGTGCGGGGAGCTCCTGAAGTGGCAGTGATTCGAATGTGTAATCCTCCGCTCAATACGATCAGGTAACAATGGGGAAAGACTGGAAAAGTTACCAGTTTAGTCCCATGCCTGTTTAGTTGGAAGCGATTAATCCTGTCCATGAAGAGGTCTCGAGAAAGTGAAAGCTTGCACACACTTTTGGGTTAATTTTATGGGTCTTAATAAAGTAAGACCCATCTGTGATTTGGGATGGATTTTTAGTGTTTTCCTCAATAGTGTTATCTGCCACTGAATTTGCTAGCAGTGTGCAAAGGAATATTGTCCAGGTGACTAGTACTGTTGCATATTTGGATTCAGTTAGATTTATTCCAGGAAAAATGCATAGGAACCATCTATAGTGTTTGTCTATTATCTTTGTGTTAAGTTTCTTTCTGTCAAGCTTGTTTCCTGGTGTTTACATTGACACAGCAATGTAATTTACTTGGCCACAATGCAGAAATGTTTGCTTCTTCTAACTTATAGCCCAGATATTTTTTGTTTTGTTTTGGACTAACATCCTAATACTAATCATTCAAGCTTTGCTGCGAGCTGGATTTGAGGAAGGCAAGTGTACTGAGGTGCAAACCTGTCAGTAAATTTTTAAATCATGTCTGTGTTTTTCCCTGAAGAATCTACAACAAATTACAAAAAAATAAAAGCCAAAATAAAACCATGGGAGAAAGCACCAAACCTTCACACCACCTACAGTGATCACATGGGCTTCCTATTTTCATAATAGCAAAACTGATGTTTAACTAAGTCAGAGTTGAGCAATATGAAAATTCATTGTTGCACAGTGAGTTTGAACTTTAAATAGGGCATCAACAACATTGAAAACAGTATATATTATGGCCCACCTACTTTAGATTCTTCAACCCAATATGAGAATACAGCCAATATGAGCCAATTTAGATGCCAAGAAAAAAATATTTTATTTCAAGTAAATTAATTATTAATCAGCTAATTATCATATACACTCATACACACACGTATATAGAACACAGTGTGACTGTCCTGAGTAATCAGCTAATTATTAAAAACTAAACTCTAACTAGACTAGGATAGCAATTATTCCATGGATTTTACCTGTAAACATGTAAAAAGAGTGCTGATCTCCAACAGTTCCTACCTAGAAGTTATAATTCTTTTTTAATCCTGTACCTATTCAACTGCCTTTTATTTTATCTCATTTTTTTCTGAAATTTGTTTCTTAAATGCTATTAGGATTAGAGATTAGTGCTGTTATTACTTAGTGCTCAGTCACTTCCCAAAGTTTTATGGAATATACATGGGTAGGCAGTTATTTTGGTGCTACCACATGTAAGATTACAGATACAGCACCCTATGCACAAAACTCAGAAATAAGAATGAGCCCCACTGAATCTAGCTCGTCACCAAAAATGCAGATCAAATAGTTCAAACTACAAAGAAGCTTTTAAAGTAAACTATTAGTTCATCCATACATTTTTATATCTTGTGGGACATATATGATTATATTACACTGTATATTTTTATTTTAGGAAAATTCTGTACATTGCTTGGTTGTAAATCTGGAATGTGATCAGATAGATATGCAAAAATGAATTTCTATTTTGCCCCGTTCCAACGAATTTATCTACTGTTGATATTCTACTTCTTAAGTAGCAAAAATAATAAACTCAATTCATTGGTATAGATTATATATCAATTTTAAAAAGAAGAATATTGCCTGTATTGCGCTTTCAATTTTTTCTTGATAAAGTAATATGTGGAAAATAATTATATTTTAAAATGAGGTAATTTATATAAATTCCGCTTTCAGAATAAACAGTAATGATGGCACAAAATGGTTATGCAGGGGGAAAAAATATCATGGAAAGAGTTCTGGTTAATATTTAAACCTTGATGTTTTTAGACTTTGGATTCTATTCAGCTGACTCAGAGCAGTAATCCCATTATGAAATGTTCAATTACAATGTATTATTAAATGAACTGCTTTTATTTTTAATTAATTAATTTAATTAATTGATTTTAGTTAATACCTATTCGTCTGGAGTCAGATGACATACATAGCATATTAAAGCTTGACGAAGTTTTATAATCAATAGCTGATATCCCAATCATCTTCACAGTAATTGGCCTTTTGCTTTTGTTTTGCTTTTTTAAAGATTACAAAATAATTAAATGAATTTGGTATCAAATTTACTGTGGACAGGATGAAAATTGAATTCCAGTTTTTGTCTCCAGGGCCCTGAAAAAAAGGCATGAATAATAAATTAGCCAATAACAAAATTATAGTTTAGGAATCCTGTGTACTACAGCTTAACTGATGATGTGGATTGCATACTTGCAGTGACCCACAAACAGGTCTAGTAATATATTGTTTCTTCTATGTTCATGTTCCTTCATCCTGTCCTTACCCTATGTATAAATCTGCCTTAAATTATCCTTTAGTGTACCTCTATTAAAATAGGGTTTTCACCCTGGTATTCTCCCAATACCATCCAAGTGCAATTTTGAGTTTTGTTAGATTTTGTTATGGAAGTGAGGTGACTGCAGTGAATTAAAATATAGGCAATAAAGACATTGGAATCACAAATGCAGGCAGCTAATAAAATACACTGGTGCAGTTTTCCGCCAAATGGTACAAACTAGGCAGTGAAAAAGGCAGTGAAAAGTGAAAAGTGTATATGTGATGAACAATACAGGTATCTTTCATGCATCAAATACCTGCATTATGAGGTTACCTTCAGTTTCCATTGATCCTGAAAATGAGAGAAAAATTCATTCAATTCTTTCATTAATATATGAAAAATTCTTGTTAGTGTTATAGCTCCCTCTAGTGGCAATTTTAATCTTCTCAATCTTCATGTATTAACAGTGTGTCAGATTTATGAATTATTTTAAAAACACAATTTTTAGCAAAAAGCAAAGAAAAGTCTAAGCCACCCAGAAGAAAGACCTTATCAAAATGCAAGGATAGGTCTGAAACAAAGGCAGGGGGAGATAAATAAAAATTGTTATAATTTTTGATGTTGCAATATATGTCAAAGAATATATTGCAGTAGTTCTTGAAGTAATTAGAAAATGACATAGATATTACAATAATTCTAACAATTGAAAATAAATATATTACCATATTATAATGATCAGTGTAAGAAGCCATTGTATAGATCAGGGGTAGTCAACCTTTTTATACCTACTGCCCACTTTTGTATCTCTGTTAATAGTAAAATTTTCTAACCGCCCACCAGTAATGTGCCATGTATCGTCGTCTGCACATGCACATCGTGGATTGGGTTGGGGGGGCGCTGGCTACCAGTTCTCCTTATCTATTACAGCTGGGTGGTATGGGGGGAGATGCGCGAGCTATTCTGGGATGAGGCTCTTTTGTTTGCAGTCGCATTATAGCGCCATTTAGTTTCACTTACGTAACGTGAACTAAACTTATGTGTGGGCAATACAAATAGTATATTTTCAAAAATTTAAATTGTCATGGGAAATTTTATGAAAACCTAATGAAAATGTTTTTAAATAATGCTATGAATTTTTTTTAAAAAGTCAATTAAATTTAAAAAAAAGGAAAGTGCTTCAGTATCGGACAAAACCCCTACCGCCCACCATGAAAGCTGGAACGCCCACTAGTGGGCGGTAGGGACCAGGTTGACTACCACTGGTATAGATAGTGTACATGAAGCTCATGTACACTTGGGAGCTCATGAACCCAAGCTTTAAACTATACTTATTTCAAAAATCTGGGTGACCACTAAATGGCAGCAATAAATTATTGTTTGCTTTATTCCTTTGCTGCAGTCTAGTTGTCCAGATTTGTTTTAACCTAGACAAATTAAGTCATTTTAAAAAGATGTCAAACTATGGAATTACTTTTGAATGAATCTGTTTTATGAACATTGATTAACCTTTCAAGCAGATTATTGTTGCTGACGTAAATCATCAAGATTTTGTCTTGTATCTCAGCCTTTTTGAACTATTACTTGAAGAATTCTTTTGTTTTATATTGACGCTCAGGAAGGTGTATCTTTTTTCTTACATTGTAAATGACTGATTTATTTTAGTGATGTGACATTACGGGCATTAAAAGAAAAAGTAAATCGTGCAAATGTTGACCCCACTGTGAAAGCTGTTGTGATTTGTGGGGCAAATGGGAAATTCAGTGCAGGTAAGAACTTTTCAGTCACTTCAGTTTTTTGTTATAATTGCTGAGCAATATTCAAAGTCATACACATTAAAGACAATACAAACAATGATACAGAATTCAAATAAAATTAGGTAACATAATGGAATCTTAAGTCTATTTGACACCCACCAGGCCTGACAAGTCGCCAAACAAAATTTTACAACTTGTTATGTCTGCAAGTAAATCCAAACAACTATGGATTCTGCAAATTGCACAATGCTACAAAGTTTTACTGAAGTTTTCAAAAGAAATGACTTAGGAGGGCAAGAGCCAGTGTTTCTATTACATTTACTCTAGCATCTTATATTTCTTCAAAAACTTTTGAGGAAGGATTTTGAAAGATGCCAAGAAATTCTGTATCATATTTTGTTTCCAAATATGTTACTGCCTATAGCTTAAATGTCCTAGTTCCAATAATTGCATTTGTTGAAATTCTATTGTAATCAACTTTGTATTGCTATACATTTTTCTTTGCTTTGGTGCTGCTTTTGCTTCAAGATATCCTATCCTCAAAAGCCTCTGAAATATTCTCCCACCAAAATCATGGCTTGCCTATTGGCTCCAATGTGGACTAGTGTAATGGTCACTCTCACAGTATAAAATGTGCTGCCTTACATAGCCTCCATCTTCTTAGTGTTCATTCTTATAATCAATGGTTGAACAAAAAGACCAGAATACCTTTCCACCAGCAACCAACAATCAGATGAACATAAATTAACATCAAGATTAACATGTGACCAGCAGTCCAGAAGTAAACAATTCCCCACTCAAGGAACTGCCAAACAAGGTAAGAGTAAACAGCCCAACTAGTAAGGTCATGATGTATAGACTAGGTCATCCTCCAATGGATAATAATCTCATAATTCTGCAGCACTTAGTTGAATTTTTAATTCATATATTTACACGTTTCCATTTTCTTCTCTGCTTTACATTTACAATGGACAATAGTATCCTCTGTGTTTATAGATATACGGCATTAAATATTTCAGTCTGTTTCCCTTCAGAAAAAAAGAGTTGGGAAGTGTGGTTCATTCAACTCATAATTTCTTCATTCAGCTGCCCCACATCTGCACCTCTACCACAATGTAATGGATCAGAGTCTACGTTTGCTATCTTATTTATTTATTATTTTAGAATTTATACCACTCGTCTCTTTTATTTTTAAAAAAATCTTGTTAAACATTATTTTACAACCTTATATATAGTTATTTTGGATTTTCCTTGTTCAGTTAGCTGCGTTTATAAATTTATTGGGTAAAAATGTTGATTAACTGAACAAGATCCCCAAAGCAAGAATTACATAGATTTCAGTATGATATTCTAATGTCTTTGGAAATTATCAGAATTTCTTAGCCCGTTTATCATGAGTAATTTAAGGCAAATCTCTTTCAGTTACTCAAAATCCTTCTCAGATTTCTTCTTACCTTGGCTGAATTGCTGTCTACAAAAAGCTCACTCTTTATTTCTTCATTTGAAGTCAACTTTCACTTCCATTCTCAGCCTTCCCACATTCTTTCTCAAAGTCCTGCTTTTTCACACTACAAAAAAATGACATATATTGTTCAGTGCTGAGGTTATTTTTTATCTTTGATTTGGTTTGAGTTGTAGAGAATTTATCTTATTGTGCAAATATGACAAAAATTT
This sequence comes from Ahaetulla prasina, assembly GCF_028640845.1. NCBI lineage: Eukaryota > Metazoa > Chordata > Lepidosauria > Squamata > Colubridae > Ahaetulla > Ahaetulla prasina. The sequence goes on along the minus strand of NC_080544.1, from coordinate 66,158,897 downwards.
TCCCCTCCCCTCTAGGGCTATCTCTGCCTGGTATTTTCCCATAAGCTTCTCTTAGATTTGAGAGATACCCAGATAGAGCATAAAAAGAGGGGTGGACAAATCATTCAAGAGAATTAAAAAAAATTCTGCAATGAGACTTACACCATTAGTGTAAGTCCCACTTGTAGATTTCTCTATGATTCAACTAGAATATTATGAGAAATCTGTAATACCGTCATGATAGCTATTATGGTATAATGGTTTTATCTATCCTCAAAAGTTTCCAGAAAGTAATTTTATACACATAGATACACATAGATTGTAGAATCTAAATGTTTATGGAGATTCTCAGTCATTCATGTCATAGTTGTCCCAAGGGTGCTTTTTTTTTTTTTTTATTATAAAAAGTTTTTATTGGTCAAAAAAAATTTATGCAAATACATATCAGGTATGGTAAATTTTCATTTTTCTTATACATGATAAGAATTTTACTCAAAATTTTAAACACATACAACAGCCATATGGCAAGCAGGTGATACGAAGTAGCTAAGTTTCAATCTTACACAATAAGGAAGGGTCAAGAATAATCAGAATATCATACGAAAGAGAATAAGGAAAACCAACACAATACCAAATATCTTTGTCACTTCCTAGTTTTGGATCTCAGAACTCTGGGTTCAGCCTGACCCAACTCCAGGGCCGCAACAGCGGCAGCCGCCTCCGCCCCATGGTCTATAACCTCCCCTTCTTCAATTCCTGGGTCATCTAAATCCAGGAGGGCTTTGTGTTCCTCCACGTAGGCCGCAGCCTCCATAATTGTACTAATTTTTTCGTAATGCCCTCCCGGAAAATCATCAATCCCTCTGGCATCAGCCATCTGAAGCCCACTCCCTTCTGGTACAATTTGCTTGATAAAAAATAATATTTCTTTCTCATTTCACGTACCTGTCTGGGAATCTGCCTCAGAATGGCTATCTCCCTGCCCCTATAAGTCAGTGCCCCACTCCTATGTTTTCTAAGAATTTCATCTCTCGTCTCTCTTTTCACAAATTTGACATGAACCTCTCTAGGAACTGCATGCGTGCGTGCATATTGTGAATTAACTCTATCAAGGGTGCTTTTTTAAGAGGCAACTGGACTTCCTTGTTTTTCTTTGAATTCAAAGAAATATTCAAATAAAAACAAGAAAGTCCAGTTGCTGCTTGAAAAAGCATCTTTGGGATATTGTAGAATCTACTTAATATTCCTTAGCCAACAGGAGGCTTCCTCCTGGATAATCTGAAGGGAGGTAATAAAATAGAACAGAATAACAGAGTTGGAATGGACCTTGGAGATCTTCTAGTCCAAACCCCTGCTTGGCCAGGAAACCCTATACCATTTCAAATAAATGGTTGTCCAATCTCTTCTTTAAAACTTCCAATGTTGAAGCATTCACAACTTCTGGAGGCAAGTTGTTTTACTGATTAATTGTTCTAACTGTCAGGAAATCTCTTCTTAGTTCTAGTTGCTTCTCTCCTTGATTAGTTTCCACCCATTGCTTCTTATCCTGCCCTCAGGTGCTTTGAGAATAGCTTGACTCCCTCTTCTTTTGGCAGCCCCTGAGATATTGGAATACTGCTATCATGTCTCCCCTAGTCCTTCTTTTAATTAATTTTGAGCAATTTTCTCTCAATGAACCCCAATCTTTTCTTGAGCACTTTACTGTATTCTCAAATTTTCATAGCACATTTATGGGAAACATGAAATACTTGCAAGGAGGAAAAAATGTTGAAAAATGTTGCTGCTTGCATTCCATTGGTTTTTATAAACAGAGAGTCTAATACTAACTGGAATCTTATATTAAATCAAAATTACCTTTCATGTTTGAACTATGTAAATCTTCAGTACATTTTGTTTCTATGCTAATTAGCACAAGGCTTTAATGGGGTGGTTACTTGAAGCAATCATGGATTCTCAGAATTTTGTTCACTTTTTTAAGGTGCTGATATCAGAGGACTTTCTGTTAGTATTCAAAAAGATGCACTGAGTATGGAGTCTGTAGTTGCTTTTATAGAGAAGAGTGAAAAACCATTTGTGGCTGCTATTGAAGATATAGCTTTCGGAGGAGGCCTGGAGTTGGCACTGGGCTGTCATTATAGGATTGCAAACATGAAGGTAAGTTGTCTTTGAAATATCATTTTCAACCTATATATCACCTAGAGCCCCCTGATGTCTATGTATCTCTCCCAACCAAGTACCTATGAATTATAAAATGTTCTATTAAAAATTGAAAGATACCAATTCCAGAAAGCAACATGAAGAAACAGAAGATTATGGACACTTGAAGGAGGGGAATGATGATGTTACTTTATTGTGGTATTTGCACGATTGTGCCATTGTGTGCATGGTATCATTGTGGTTTACTGTGGATGCTATTTCAATAACATTAATAATTCCAATTGGATCAAAAAAGATCTTATAAAATGAATAATATGTAATCAAGGCAATGAATACTTATTATAGAACAATACAGTCCTAATTTAGCAACTGCCTCATTTAACTACCATTTGCAGTTACAACAGTGCTGAAAAAGTATTTTACGTATTGTTATATATGATAATTCCTGTAGCAGCATGACTTTTGCATGCTCAGTACTGGAAGAGCCTATCATACCGGCAGTAGAGGAATGGTTAATAAAGTTGACGGAGTTGGAATCACTGAAGGAATTGATGTAAAGTTCTAAGTCTTTTGTGGAAATTTTGCAGGCGATGGAGAAAAACCAAATTTTGACATAAGGATTTGATGATTATTAAAATTTTAAAAGGAGAAAATATTTTTTCATTCTTTGTATATATTTGTGTTTTTCTTTTTATTTGTACTTTTTCGCACTTCTATCTCTATTCTCTTTTTATTCTTTATTGTTTCTTTTGATTGTTAGTTATTTTTTTATGTTTATGCTTTGTAAAATTTAAAAAAATTGTTTTACAGAGGGAATCCATTTAGATAAGTAAGATTGTGTTACTGATCTAGGAATTAATGGTTTGCATAATGATACACCAATCATAAATATAATTTTAAATTCAGAAAAGGAATAGAAAATCCAGGAAATACAACTTTTCTCCAGATTTCTCCATTGATCTTTTCCAACATTACACATATATATCCCCATATATGCTTATATAGAGCAGTTTTTTAAAAAAGAGAAGATGCTATGTGTTCTATATATTGTAAATATTTACAAATATTTCATCCTCACTTCAGGCTCAAGTTGGTTTGCCAGAAGTCACAATAGGTTTACTTCCTGGAGCCGGAGGGACTCAACGGCTTCCACGATTGATTGGGGTACCAGCTGCACTTGATCTGATCATCACAGGTAAATTCTTTCATCTGTGAATACTCATGTTCATGTGCAAATAATATATGACATATTTGCATAAGTTGCAGTTTTTATGTAATACCTATTATGCCTTCTAGAAATATAGGATAGCATGACTACAGTAAAAACATGCTTTACAGTTTCTGGGTTTGTTAGATTCATTGTCTGAAATGTTAGCTAACAAATCTTAGGTAGCAGCTAGAAAAGATCTGATAAATTAGCAGCACTTTAGATCAGGGATCTCCAACCTTGGCAATGTTAAGCCTGGCAGACTTCAACTCCCAGAATTCTGAGAGTTGAAGTCCGCCAGGCTTAACGTTGCCAAGGTTGGAGACACCTGCTTTAGATGGACTTTTCAGTAAGATGTGCACCTGAGAATGAGTGTGTTGATAAAGGAAATTCAGCTTATTTTTAAGAATATTAATTTTACATACAAACCTACAGAGAAGACTGAAAAATATACAGTATTTTTGGGAGT